>NC_092416.1:105336543-105668380 GCF_040894005.1 Engystomops pustulosus | reverse complement strand
AAGTGCTTCTAAATAAATTAGAATATCAGCAAAAAGTATTTTTTCAAAAAGAATTTTTTTCAATTAAAAAAGTGAAACTCATTATCTAGAGTCATTACTAACAGAGCAAACTTTATTAAGTGTCTATTTATGTTAATGATTATAGCTTATAGATTGTTGACTTGACAGCTGACCATAAGGCAGTCAATGGCACACTTCCCCAGGAGGGCAAAGCAAAACAGATCACTGCTAAAGAGTACTGTATCAAAGCATATTAACCCCTTCATTCCTAAACCAGTTTTCACCTTCATACGCAGGGCCTGTTTTTATATTTTTTATATATTTTAGTGGTTATAACTTTGAAATGCTGTAACATATCAAGGTGCTTTGAGATTTTTTTCTCGTAGCACAGTTTATTTCATGTTATGTTATGAAAAGTTGGGTGACATGTTTTGTGTTTAGCTATGAAAAAATGGAAATATGGATAACATTTTGGAAACATTTCCATTGTCAAAGTTCAAAATTTTCCGCTTTCCAGACACCCAAATAACATAATCAAAATAATCTACCAAATGTCTGCTTCAGGTTGGCATGATTTTTTACTTGTCCTCTTAATTTTATAGGATATTATGAGGCTTAAAACTTTATGTGCAATTTTACACATTTTTATGAAAATCAACAAAAATTATTTTAAAATGCACGGCACTTTCAAGTGACTTTGAATGGCCCAAATAACAGTAAAACTTCAGAAATGACCCCCATTATAGAAACTATACCATTAATGTATGTACAAGAACGTTATGGAAGTTTTTAAACTCTTTAGATATTTCACAGGGTTAAAACAGAATGGAAGTGTTGTTTAGAAATTGTATTAGGGAGTTACAGTAGTCTAGTTGAGAGTGAATCAGAGCATCAATTAGCATTTTAGAGGTTTCAATTGTAAGAAATGGGTGGAATTCTGGATTTCTGAGATACATGCAGAAAGAGCAATCAAAGGATTAAATATGCAGTGCAAAGGAGAGGTCGGAGTCCAGCACAACCTCAAGACAATGGGCCTGTTGCATTGGTTCTATAGTGATCCCACAGATCGATATGGAGAGGTCATGGTTAGGTCAGTTAGTATATGGTAGAAAGACTAGAAGATTACGTTTCAAGAAAAGAGATGTAAGAGAATGCAGAGAGACACTTACTAGTGTTCTGGAGTAAGGCATCAGTGATGTTACATTCAAAACTATACACCTGAGATCATAAAGATGATACTGGAAACCAAAACTGCTGATGGTTTGTCAGATGAAGGAAGTATAGACAGAAAAGAGAAAAGGACTGAATCCTGTGGATCCCCAACAGTGAGAGGAGGTTAAAAAGAGAAAGATCTAAGAGAGATAGGAAGAAGAGTACAGTGTCATTTAGTCCAATGGAGCAAAGCATCCTGCGCTGATGGTCCACAGTATCAAACTCTTAGAATAGGTGGTGAGAAAGAGGTGAGAATAGTCACATTTGGATTTATCAGTGAGAAGATAATTAAAGACTTTAGTAAGAGAAAAAACTGATTTCAGGGGGTCAAGGAGGAAGTTAGCTGAAAAATAGCGCGTTAGTCGAGAATAAAAGTCGTTCCAGAAGTTCGGAGATTAAAGGTCTGTACTTAGTAGAACTGGATAGGTCAAGGGAATGTTTCTTCATTAATGGGGTAACAACCGCATGCTTGAAAGAAGAGGGGACAACACCAGAAGAGAGAGAGAGAGAGGTTGAAGATTCTACCCTGTTTCCCCGAAAATAAGACAGTGTCTTATATTAATGTTTGCTCCTTAAGAGGCACTAGGTCTTATTTTCAGGGGATGTCTTATTTGTCCATGAAGAAGAATTTACATTTATTGGTGAACAAATAATCAACTTCTAAAACATCCTTATAGCTCTCCAAACTCTGAATTATTGGAATATTTGGCCCAAACCTCTCATATTTAGCAATAGTACCTTCTTTAAATGACCACTTCATGTCCAGTAGTTGCTTGTAGCTTATTGGTCCTGCAACAGTCACTAATTTTATTCTGCAATTCTTCACCCACGTCACAACCTATTGCAGCATCTAAAAGATCTACAAATACTAATGTACGGCTTGGGGGGAGATGTAGCAATGTCTGCCACTAGGTCTTATTTTCAGGGGAGGCCTTATATTTCTAAGATTGAACAAAATTGTACTAGGTCTTATTTTCGGGGGATGTCTTATTTTAGGGGAAACAGGGTAGTGAGGTGAGAAGTGACTGCAGGGGAGAGAGACTGTATGAGGTGTAAGGGGATGGGGTCACTGATGCAGGTAGTGGGTTGAGGAAAGGAGCTTCTTCCTCTGTGACTGGCTCAAAGAAAGAGAGTGAACAGGGTTAGGTACCAAGAGGGAAGGGGATTAGTGGAATGAGCGGATTGAGAAATTATTTCATGGTGAATGCAATCAATTTTATCTCAATTTTAGGTGGGCAGATCTTCAGCCCCAAGGTCAGTGACAGGTGGCTGCACCTTTGGGAATGAAGAGTATCAAAGAGCCTTTTGGTGTTGTTCGAGAGAGAATATTAGATTACTAAAATAGACCTGTTTAGCAAGGTGAAGGGCAGAGTTATGGGTTTTGAGCCTAAATATGAATTGTCGAAAGTCTGCAGATGTGTGCGATTTTCTCCACAGATGTTCGGCACTCCTGGAGCACAGCCAAAGGAAACAAGTTTTGTTTGTGTGGGAGGACGGTATACTGCAGCCACACAAAGAGAGAATGGGTGGAAAAGTCTTAGGGTGTGGACATCAAAAGATGAGAAAGTGAGAGAGGGTACAGGAGGAATGACCTGGAAGGTGCACCATGGAGAGAGTAGTATGCCTACCCCTCCTCCCTTCCTATTCTTTGGCCTGGAGCAGTGAATAAAGTGTAAGCCGCAATAAGACAATGCCAGTTGGCATCCATGCCTAAAGAAGGGACCTGTGTGCCCTGAAAACTTGCAACAAGTATAATTTTTCTGGTTATCCAATAAAGTCATCATTCCTTAAGTACTTTTTAGTTTTTACACAAAAGTATTTACCAGTATTTATCAGATTTATGAGTAAGGCAGATGCCTGTTTCAGTGATGGCCAGCAGGTCAAAGGACTTAGATAGAAGTCATGTACAGTTTCTAGTTGCACACAGAGAGGGCATTCCATAGGGCACAATTAAAAGAGACTATGAGTAGAGGAGAACATTCCATTTCTTGATTAACATTTGTTTGTGAAGGGAATTAATGAAAAATCGTTTTGGCTAGTTTTTAACTTTTTTTTTTTTTACCACACAGGCCCAATAATGATCCAGATTTGTTGTACAAATTGTTATGGACACAGTGACACCAAGTATGGTTGGATTGTTTTGTGTTTTCTTATACTTTATTAGATTTTATATGGAAAACTGTTGTTTTAGGGACTTTTTCTTTATTTATGTATTGTTTTAAAAATGTTTTTTAAATAGTTCTCACAGTTTTTATCACTAGCAGTGTGTGAGAGACCCACACTGCAGCTGCACTGCCTCTTCCTTTACTGACAGATACCAATCTGAGAGGGAGAAAGAAGAACTTGCAGGCAGTCGAAAAAGGTTGCAAAAATAGCAATAAAAAAACTGATATTTAGTGTTAATTTCAAAATTATTTTTCAGCATATAGTCATAACAGCAAAAATACTTGATAACTAAGATTAAGCGAATGTCTGCTTTATGTTGACATGTTATTTAATGATTCCTCTCATTTTTGTAGGATGTTATGGGGCTTTGAACTTTGAAGTAAATTACACCATTATACAAACTGCAACCCTTATGTAAAACCACTATTATGAAGTTTGTTAACCCTTTCATTGTTTTACAGGGGTTAAAACTAAATTGTATACAATTTAGAAATTTCTATTTTTTTGGCTAAATGAATGTGTTTTTCAAAAAATTTACATATTCTCAGTGGATAAAATCCCAAAATTCTCCACAGAGTTTGATACCCAATCCCTCCCGAGTACACCAATACCCCATATTTGGTGGTAAACTGCTGTACGGGCACAGGCCAGGGCATTAGGTTCGGGTTAGGCATGTTGCGGATCGGGTTGACAGATTACTGGGAGGGGCTGGTGAGGAACCAGCGGTCATGGTCCACATTGGCACTAATGACAAAGTAAAAGGAAGGTGGAAGGTCCTTAAAAATTATTTCAGGGTTTTAGGCTATAAGCTCAGAGCAAGGACCCCAAAGGTAGTTTTCTCCGACATAAGCTGAAAGTTGGTGTAGGAAGGAGGGTTTTGGTTTCATGGAGAACTGGGCTGACTTTTCTGTCAGCTACAGGCTCTACAGTAGGGATGGGCTGCACCTCAATGGGGAGGGTGCAGCTGTTTTGGGGGAAAAATTGGCTAAAAGTTTGGAGGAGTGTTTAAACTCTCTGGTTTAAACACTCCTCCAAACTTCTAAGCCCGTCCTGCGAGATGAAATCGGTTACGCAAATGCAAATGTGGTGTCCCTATGGGTGGAGATAAGGGGAGGGAAAAAGAATAATAAAATATTACTAGGGGTTTGTTATAAGGCTCCAAGTATAATGGAGGCAACAGAGGAAATGCTGATAAGTGAAATGGATGCGGCTTCAAAGCATGGTGAAGTACATATCATGGGGGACTTCAATTACCCAGATATTGACTGGGGGGCAGAAACCTGCAGGTCCTTCAAAGGTAGCAGGTTCTTGTCAACAACAAAAGACAATTACCTGTTGCAACTAGTCCTGGAGCCAACAAGAGGGGGGGCACTGCTGGACCTTACCAACAGACCTGATATGGTATCAAAACTACAGGTTGGGGGGAACCTGGGTAATAGTGATCATAATATCATTGATTTTGTATTACGCTTTACTAAGAGCATTAGGGAAGGGGCAACCAACACTCTAAACTTCAGGAGGGCAAATTTTCAGCAAATAAGTGAAGGCCTTAACCCCTTCCCGACATTTGACGTAATAGTACTGCATCGCGGGAGGTGCGTTCCCGCAAAATGCAGTGCTATTACGTCATGCTTCTGGCACCGGCTCCTGAACGGAGCCGGCGCCAGAAGCTGCAGGTGTCAGCTATATATTATAGTGGATCAGTGGATCACTTGTTCAAGCTAACCTGTAAAAGTTAATAAAAATGTTAAAAACAATACATAAAATAATTTTTTAATAAAAATAATTAATTAAATAAAGTTAGAGTCCCCTAAACACAAATATTCCCTATACACATGCAATAAAGTGAAAAAAACCCACAATATCGCCAAAAAAACCCACATATTTGGCATCGCCGCGTCCTTAACAATCCGTACAATAACTCAGAAACATTATTGGACCCTCTCTGTGAACGCCGTAAAGACAAAACCCAAAAAACACGCCAAAAATGTACATTTTTCATAAAATCTCTACACAAAAATGTTCTAAAAAGTGATCAAAAAAAGTTATGTGCGCAAAAATGGTACCACTAAAAAGAACAACTCAACACGTAAAAAATAAGCCCTAAACTAGCTCTGTCAACCAAAAAATATTAAAGTTACGTCTCCGAAAAGATGGCGATGCAAAAACAAATGAGATTTCCTCTATATTAGTTTTTATCCAGTAAAATTGTAAAAATAAATGAAAAACTATATAAATGAGGAATCGTAGTGACCTATAGAATGAAGATAATATAATATTTTTAGTGTACGGTGTACGACCCCCAAAAAGTACGAAAAGAAAGTAAACCAAAATTGACAATTTTCTTTTCTTCCATACATTCAAGAGTTAATAAAATCTCATCAATAAGCTAATGACCCACTAAAATGAAGTATTTGTAAAGTGCATCTCATGTCGCAGAAAATAATCCCTTACATGTCCAAATTGCCAAAAAAATAAAGATTGTATAGCCAATAAAAATTGACAATGCATAATCTGCTCTGAATGGCGCAGCTTCCCTTCGATGCCCTGGCGTGTGCCCATACAGCAGGTTACCACCACATATGGGGTATTGTTATACATAGGAGAGATTGGGTATCAAATTTTGTGGAGCGTTTTGGTATTTTATCCACTGAGAATTTGTACATTTTTTGAAAAACATATTAATTTAGCCAAAAAAATTTTACTTTCAAAATTGCATCCGATTTTGTTTTAACCCCTGTAAAACAATTCAAGGGTTAACAAACTTCATAAAAGTTGTTTCACGTACGTTGAGGGGCGTAGTTTCTATAATGGGGTAATTTATGGGGTTTACTTTTATTTAGGTCTCTCAAAGTGATTTGAAACCTGAGCAGGTCCCTCAATAGCAGGATTTAGCGTTTTTTATGAAAATGTGAAAAATCGCACCTAACGTTCAAAGGCCCATAACATCCTACAAAAATTAGAGTATGCATAAAAAAACATGTCCACATAAATTAGACATTTAGTGAATGTTAGTTATTACGTTTTTTTTTGCTACGTTTTTTTTTTACGTTTTTTATGACTATGTATGGAAAAAGTAGAACATTTTGAAGTTCAAAAATCAAAAATGTTTCCAAATTTGCACCAAATATCTGATTTTCTCATAAATAAATGCAAAACTAGAGATGAGCGAACATGCTCGTCCGAGCTTGATGCTCGGTCGAGCATTAGGGTACTCGAAACTGCTCGTTGCTCGGACGAATACTTTGCCCGCTCGAGAAAATGGCAGCTCCCGCCGTTTTGCTTTTTGGCGGCCAGAAACAGAGCCAATCACAAGCCAGGAGACTCTGCACTCCACCCAGCATGACGTGGTACCCTTACACGTCGATAGCAGTGGTTGGCTGGCCAGATCAGGTGACCCTGGGATAGACTAGCCGCTGGCCGCGCTGCTCGGATCATTCTGTCTCTGGATGCCGCTAGGGAGAGAGCTGCTGCTGGTCAGGGAAAGCGTTAGGGTGTTCTATTAGCTTACTGTTAGGCAGGAGTGATTCTCAAAGAACCCAACAGCCCTTCTTAGGGCTACAATAACGTTCTACTTTTTTTATTTTAATTTGCATCTTTTACCATTTTGTGAGGAATTAGCAGGGGGACTTGCTACCGTTGTGTTTAGCTCTTAGTGGCACACATATCCATAGCAAAGACCGAAGTGGGAAAATTCAGTAGGGGTTGGATTTCTATTAGGCAATAACTCAGTGTCATCTCATCTGGCATAGTAGTGTGCTTCCTTTGATACTTGGCTAGAAAATAGCCATAGGAGAATACAAATAGCTTCTTGAAGCCTACAGTAGCGTTCTATATATTTGATTTCTGGTTGATCTGCTGGTGGCTGTAGTTTCTGCAGTGCATGTACTTGCCAATTCTGAGCAATTTGTAGTGAGACTTGCGACCGCTGTGTTCTGCGCTTAGTGGCGCACATATCCATAGCAAAGGCTGAAGTGGGAAAATTCAGTAGGGGTTGGATTTCTATTAGGCAATAACTCAGTGTCATCTCATCTGGCATAGTAGTGTGCTTCCTTTGATACTTGGCTAGAAAATAGCCATAGGAGAATACAAATAGCTTCTTGAAGCCTACAGTAGCGTTCTATATATTTGATTTCTGGTTGATCTGCTGGTGGCTGTAGTTTCTGCAGTGCATGTACTTGCCAATTCTGAGCAATTTGTAGTGAGACTTGCGACCGCTGTGTTCTGCGCTTAGTGGCGCACATATCCATAGCAAAGGCTGAAGTGGGAAAATTCAGTAGGGGTTGGATTTCTATTAGGCAATAACTCAGTGTCATCTCATCTGGCATAGTAGTGTGCTTCCTTTGATACTTGGCTAGAAAATAGCCATAGGAGAATACAAATAGCTTCTTGAAGCCTACAGTAGCGTTCTATATATTTGATTTCTGGTTGATCTGCTGGTGGCTGTAGTTTCTGCAGTGCATGTACTTGCCAATTCTGAGCAATTTGTAGTGAGACTTGCGACCGCTGTGTTCTGCGCTTAGTGGCGCACATATCCATAGCAAAGGCTGAAGTGGGAAAATTCAGTAGGGGTTGGATTTCTATTAGGCAATAACTCAGTGTCATCTCATCTGGCATAGTAGTGTGCTTCCTTTGATACTTGGCTAGAAAATAGCCATAGGAGAATACAAATAGCTTCTTGAAGCCTACAGTAGCGTTCTATATATTTGATTTCTGGTTGATCTGCTGGTGGCTGTAGTTTCTGCAGTGCATGTACTTGCCAATTCTGAGCAATTTGTAGTGAGACTTGCGACCGCTGTGTTCTGCGCTTAGTGGCGCACATATCCATAGCAAAGGCTGAAGTGGGAAAATTCAGTAGGGGTTGGATTTCTATTAGGCAATAACTCAGTGTCATCTCATCTGGCATAGTAGTGTGCTTCCTTTGATACTTGGCTAGAAAATAGCCATAGGAGAATACAAATAGCTTCTTGAAGCCTACAGTAGCGTTCTATATATTTGATTTCTGGTTGATCTGCTGGTGGCTGTAGTTTCTGCAGTGCATGTACTTGCCAATTCTGAGCAATTTGTAGTGAGACTTGCGACCGCTGTGTTCTGCGCTTAGTGGCGCACATATCCATAGCAAAGGCTGAAGTGGGAAAATTCAGTAGGGGTTGGATTTCTATTAGGCGATAACTCAGTGTCATCTCATCTGGCATAGTAGTGTGCTTCCTTTGATACTTGGCTAGAAAATAGCCATAGGAGAATACAAATAGCTTCTTGAAGCCTACAGTAGCGTTCTATATATTTGATTTCTGGTTGATCTGCTGGTGGCTGTAGTTTCTGCAGTGCATGTACTTGCCAATTCTGAGCAATTTGTAGTGAGACTTGCGACCGCTGTGTTCTGCGCTTAGTGGCGCACATATCCATAGCAAAGGCTGAAGTGGGAAAATTCAGTAGGGGTTGGATTTCTATTAGGCAATAACTCAGTGTCATCTCATCTGGCATAGTAGTGTGCTTCCTTTGATACTTGGCTAGAAAATAGCCATAGGAGAATACAAATAGCTTCTTGAAGCCTACAGTAGCGTTCTATATATTTGATTTCTGGTTGATCTGCTGGTGGCTGTAGTTTCTGCAGTGCATGTACTTGCCAATTCTGAGCAATTTGTAGTGAGACTTGCGACCGCTGTGTTCTGCGCTTAGTGGCGCACATATCCATAGCAAAGGCTGAAGTGGGAAAATTCAGTAGGGGTTGGATTTCTATTAGGCAATAACTCAGTGTCATCTCATCTGGCATAGTAGTGTGCTTCCTTTGATACTTGGCTAGAAAATAGCCATAGCAATAGGATAGGATTGTTTGGTTCTAAAAACTCAAAAAAAAACAAAAAACACAAAAAAAAACAAAAAACACAAAAAAAACACACAAAAAAAAAAAAAAAAAGTAAAAAAAAAAAAAAAGTTATAACTCTCATTTTAAAAATGTTTAACCCCAGGGCTAGGGGTAGAGGACGAGGGCGGGGACGTGGGCGTCCAACTACTGCAGGGGTCAGAGGCCGTGGTCCTGGGCGGGGTGAGACACCACCTGCTGATGAGGGAGCAGGGGAACGCCGCAGAGCTACACTCCCTAGGTTCATGTCTGAAGTTACTGGGACTCGTGGTAGAGCACTGTTGAGGCCAGAACAGTGCGAACAGGTGATGTCGTGGATTGCTGACAATGCTTCGAGCAATTTGTCCACCACCAGTCAGTCTTCCACGCAGTCCACCCATGTCACCGAAATCCCCACTCCTCCAGCTCCTGCACCTCAGCCTCCTCCCCCCCAGTCTGCCCCCTCCCAGGAAAATTTGCCATTTGAACCGGCATACTCTGAGGAACTGTTTTCTGGACCCTTCCCACAGTCACAAACCACTTGTCCGGTTGCTGCTGAGCAATTTTCCGATGCCCAGGTTTTCCACCAGTCACAGTCTGTGGGTGATGATGACCTTCTTGACGTAGTGGAAGTGTGTAAAGAGGTGTCCGACGATGAGGAGACACGGTTGTCAGACAGTGGGGAAGTTGTTGTCAGGGCAGGAAGTCCGAGGGGGGAGCAGACTGAGGGATCGGAGGATGATGAGGTGACAGACCCAAGCTGGGTTGAGAGGCCGGGTGAACACAGTGCTTCTGAGACGGAGGAGAGTCCTCGACCTGAACAGGTTGGAAGAGGCAGTGGTGGGGCCAGACGGAGAGGCAGGGCCAGAGCTGGTGCATCAGCGCCACTGTCAACTAGTGAAGCTCCCGTGGTGAGGGCTCTTGCGGCGAGGGCTAGATCTTCAGAAGTGTGGAGGTTCTTTAAGGAAACACCGGATGACCGACGGACTGTGGTGTGCAACATTTGCCAAACCAGGCTCAGCAGGGGTTCCACCACTACTAGCTTAACTACCACCAGTATGCGCAGGCATATGAATGCTAAGCACCCCACTCAGTGGCAACAAGCCCGTTCACCTCCGGCCGTGCACACCACTGCTCCTTCCCCTGTGTCAGCTGCTAGTCAGCCCCCTGCCCAGGACCCTGGCCCAAAAACCCCATCGTCGCCTCCACGATCCTCCACAGCATCCACCAGCGTTCAGCTCTCCATACCCCAGACGCTGGAGCGGAAACGCAAATATAGTGCAACCCACCCGCACGCCCAAGCCCTTAATGTGCACATCTCCAGATTGCTTAGCCTGGAGATGCTGCCCTATAGGCTAGTAGAGACCGAGGCCTTTCGCAACCTCATGGCGGCGGCCGCCCCTCGGTATTCGGTCCCCAGCCGCCACTACTTTTCCCGATGTGCCGTCCCAGCCCTGCACCAGCACGTGTCAGACAACATCATCCGTGCCCTGACCAACGCCGTTTCTGACAAGGTCCACCTGACCACGGACACGTGGACGAGTGCTGCCGGGCAGGGCCACTATATATCGCTGACGGCACATTGGGTTAACTTGGTGGAGGCTGGGACCGAGACTGACCCTGGGGCTGCTCATATACTGCCGACGCCGAGGATTGCGGGGCCTACCTCGGTCCAGGTGTTTCAGGCCTACTATGCCTCCTCCTCCTCCCACCCCTCCTCCACCTCCTCCTCCGAACTACCATCCGTGGGCACGGCGCCATCAGTCGGTAGCTCTAGGCACAGCAGCAGTGCCGTCGCTAAGCGACAGCAGGCGGTGCTCAAACTGCTGAGCCTAGGCGACAAAAGGCACACCGCCCAAGAGCTATTACAGGGCATCACGGCGCAGACTGATCTGTGGCTGGCACCGCTGAACCTCAAGCCGGGAATGGTTGTGTGTGACAACGGCCGTAACCTGGTGGCGGCTCTGCAACTCGGCAGACTGACACATGTGCCATGCCTGGCCCATGTGTTAAATCTGATAGTGCAGCGTTTCCTCAAGACATACCCCAATCTGTCTGATTTGCTCACGAAGGTGCGCCGCATCTGTGCGCATTTCAGGAAGTCCAGCCCAGATGCTGCCACTCTCAGGGCAGCGCAGCGCCGCCTCCAACTGCCCGCTCACCGACTGTTGTGCGACGTGCCCACGAGGTGGAATTCAACACTGACCATGTTATCCAGAGTTTACCAGCAGCGCAGAGCGATTGTAGACTGCCAGATGTCAACTTCCACCAGAACTGGTAGTCAGGTCAGTCAGCTTCCTCAAGTCTACAATGAGGAGTGGACGTGGATGTCTGATATCTGTCAGGTGCTGAGTAACTTTGAGGAGTCAACACAGATGGTCAGTGGCGATGCCGCCATCATCAGCCTCACCATCCCGCTGCTTGGCCTGTTGAAAAACTCTCTGGTCAGCATGAAGTCGGAAGCTTTGCGCTCGTCACAAGAGACGGGGGAAGAATATTCCCTTGTTGATAGCCAAAGCACCCTGAGGTCTGTTTCTCAGCGCATATCGGAGGAGGTGGAGGTGGAGGAGGATGAGGAGGAAGAGGAGGAGAATGTTGGCGAGACACAAGAGGGGACCATTGTTGAGTCCTTCACTGTTCAGCGTGTATGGGCAGAAGAAGAGGAGTTGGAGGAGTTGGAGGAGGAGGAAATGGACAGTCAGGCCAGTGAGGGGAGTGAATTCTTACGCGTTGGTACTCTGGCGCATATGGCAGATTTCATGCTAGGCTGCCTATCCCGTGACCCTCGCGTTCAAAGAATTTATTCCAGCACCGATTACTGGGTGTTCACTCTCCTGGACCCACGGTACAAGCAAAATCTTGCCACTCTCATCCCTGCAGAGGAAAGGAGTGTGAGAATGCATGAATACCAGCAGGCCCTGGTGCACAAGCTGAAACAGTATTTCCCTTCTGACAGCGCTAGCGGCAGAGTGCGTAGTTCTGCGGGACAAGTAGCGAGGGAGAGTAGGCGAGCAGGCAGCTTGTCCAGCACTGGCAAGGGTACGCTTTACAAGGCTTTTGCCAGCTTTATGTCACCCCAGCAAGACACTGTCACCTGTCCCCAGTCTCGGCAGAGTAGGGCTGATCTTTACAGAAAGATGGTGAGGGAGTACGTAGCTGACCATACCATCGTCCTAAATGATCACACAGCTCCCTACAACTACTGGGTTTCAAAGCTGGACATGTGGCACGAACTGGCGCTGTACGCCTTGGAGGTTCTTGCCTGCCCTGCCGCTAGCGTCTTGTCCGAGCGGGTTTTCAGTGCAGCTGGTGGCATCATCACCGATAAGCGTACACGCCTGTCGACTGACAGCGCTGACAGGCTGACGCTTATTAAAATGAATAAAGGCTGGATTTCTCAGAATTTCCAATCTCCACCAGGTGAAGGAAGCTCAACCTGAATAATTGATCCACTCCTCCTCCTCCTCCTCATTTTCCTCCTTCTCCTCCTCTTTGTACAGTAAAGCAGAGGAAAATGGCTATTTTTTGACAGGGCCCACTGGCTCTTGCTATACTTCATGCATTTAATTTTTCTGGAGGGCCACCTACCCGGTCCTCTGTTTGAAACAATTTTTGTGAGTGCCACATACAGGCACTCAATCTATTCCATTTTTCTGGAGGGCCACCTACCCGGTCCTCTGGTTTGAACAATTTTTGGGACTGCCACATACAGGCACTCAATCTATTCCATTTTACTGGAGGGCCACCTACCTGCTCCTCTGGTTTGAAGAATTTTTGGGACTGCCACATACAGGCACTCAATCTATTCCATTTTACTGGAGGGCCACCTACCTGCTCCTCTGGTTTGAAACATTTTTGGGACTGCCACATACAGGCACTCAATCTATCCCATTTTACTGGAGGGCCACCTACCTGCTCCTCTGGTTTGAACAATTTTTGGGACTGCCACATACAGGCACTCAATCTATTCCATTTTACTGGAGGGCCACCTACCTGCTCCTCTGGTTTGAAACATTTTTGGGACTGCCACATACAGGCACTCAATCTATCCCATTTTACTGGAGGGCCACCTACCTGCTCCTCTGGTTTGAAACATTTTTGGGACTGCCACATACAGGCACTCAATCTATCCCATTTTACTGGAGGGCCACCTACCTGCTCCTCTGGTTTGAAACATTTTTGGGACTGCCACATACAGGCACTCAATCTATTCCATTTTACTGCAGGGCCACCTACCTGCTCCTCTGGTTTGAACAATTTTTGGGACTGCCACATACAGGCACTCAATCTATTCCATTTTACTGGAGGGCCACCTACCTGCTCCTCTGGTTTGAACAATTTTTGGGACTGCCACATACAGGCACTCAATCTATCCCATTTTACTGGAGGGCCACCTACCTGCTCCTCTGGTTTGAAAAATGTTTGGGACTGCCACATACAGGCACTATCCAAATTAAATTGTCTCCATAGCAGCCTCCACACGTTGTCTCCATTCCTACCTCCAAAAGTCGTCCATATAGCTGCCTCCATACATCGTCCCTTTATCAAACGAGGTGTGTCAGGCAGAAATTTGGGTTGTTTTCATGGATTCCACATCAAAGTTGTTAACTTTGTCGCCACCCTGCTGTGTAATCCACAAAATATACTTGCAAACTTTTACCATTTAGGGATATTATTTCAGCGCTTCTTGCGCATCTGTTTACATTCCCCTCACCCGCCATATCCTAAACTTATAAGAACGCTACTACACTTGATCTTATACAAAAGTGCTGTTTGGGGAGTAGCCTAGAGACAGGGGCTTGGATTTGCGAAAGCTCGCCTGGCAGCGGAGCGCCAGCTCCATGCGCATCATGCGCTTCTTGCGCATCTGTTTACATTCCCCTCACCCGGCATATCCTAAACTTATAAGAACGCTACTACACTTGATCTTATACAAAAGGTTCTTAGAAGTGCTGTTTGGGGAGTAGCCTAGAGACAGGGGCTTGGATTGGCGAAAGCTCGCCTGGCAGCGGAGCGCCAGCTCCATGCCAAGATCCAACTAACATAGTTTTAACTGCAGCACCTTTAATCTACTACTAGTTCACTGCCTCCATACATGGTCCCCTTATCAAACGAGCTGTGTCAGGCAGAATTTTGGGTTGTTTTCATGGCTTCCATGTTAACTTTGTCGCCACCCTGCTGTGTAATCCACAAAATATACTGGCAAACTTTTATCATGTACCGATATTATTTGAGCACTTCTTGCTCACCTCCTTTGGTTCCTCTCTGCCACCCATTGGTTTGAAGCCTGAGTCCATTTAGGGTATGTCGCCATGACACTCTCTAGCCTGCTGCCGCTGCCTCTGCATGCCGTCCCCTATAGTGTCAGGGTCAATTATTGCATGTTTTAGATGCTATCTAGCTTCATTCTGTCACTCTGTCATGGCCATGCTGTTGCCCATAATTTTGGCATAATGGTGCGTTTAAGCAGCCTCAGAGGCATCCATGCATGCTGCCCCTGCTGTTTCCTGTCCATTTCCGTGGTGTTTCCATCCTTTTCTGAGGTTCCCAGGTGTTTGGCCAAGCTTCCCTGTGCAGAGCCTTGGTCCCCTTGAAAAATGCTCGAGTCTCCCATTGACTTCAATGGGGTTCGTTATTCGAGACGAGCACTCGAGCATCGGGAAAAGTTCGTCTCGAATAACGAGTACCCGAGCATTTTAGTGTTCGCTCATCTCTATGCAAAACATATCACCAAAATTTTTCAAATAACCTGAAGTACGATGTGTCACGAGAAAACAATTTTAAAATCACTTGGATATGTTAAAGCGTTCCAAAGTTATAACCACTTATAGTGACACAGGGCAGATTTGAAAAAATGGGCCGTGTCAGGAAGGTGAAAAGTGGCTTCAGCGTTAAGGGGTTAAAGGCATAGACTGGGATAATGTTCTCAAAGACAAAAGCCCCCCCAAAAATGGGACTTTTTCTCATATATTCTAAAAAAGTCCTGTGAGAAACACATACCATATGGGAAAAAGCATAACAAGAAAAAGCCAATGTGGCTAACTAGTCTTGTAAGGAAAGCAATAAGCGAGAAAGATAAGGTGTTTAAGGTGCTAAAACGCCAAGGTAGTGACGCAGGTAGGTAGGCATTACAGGATTATAGAGAGAAAAATAAATCCTGTAAAAAGCAGATAAAGGCCGCAAAAATAGAGACTGAGAGAAATATTGCCAGGGAGAGCAAAAATAATCCCAAATTATTTTTCAAGTATATAAATGATAAGAAACTAAAAACAGAGAGTGTGGGTCAGGAGATGAGGAAAGGGCCAATCTACTGAATGTCTCTTTCTCAACTGTCTTTACCCAGGAAAATCCCCTGGTGGAAGACACAATGAGGTATAATGTAAATTCTCTTTGGAATGTCAACAGTTTAACCCAGGAAGAGGTACGGCACCACCTCGGAACCAATAAGATGGATAAATCACCGGGGCTAGATGGCATACACCACTGGGTTGTGCTATGTACCGTGATAGACAGACCATTATTTTTAATATTTGAAGATTCACTGAGGACTGGTTATGTTCCACAGGACTGGCACATAGCAAATGTGGTACCTATATACATAAAGGGATCATAAAGCGATCCTGGAAACTACAGACCCGTAAGTCTAACTACCGTGGTGGGGAAAATATTTGAGGGGTTTGTTAGAGATGCTATCCTGGAGTATCTCACTGTGCACAACCTTATAACCCAGCGCCAGCATGGGTTTATGAGAGATCGGTCCTGTCAGAAGAATCTGATTGGTTTCTACGAGGAGGTAAGTTCAAGACTGGATCTGGGGGACGCTGTAGATGTTGTATATCTGGACTTTTCAAAGGCAATTGACACTGTGCCACATAAAAGGTTGGTATATAAAATGAGACTGCTGGGAATAGGGGAAAATCTGTGTATTTGGGTAAGTAATTGGCTTAGTGATAGAAAACAGAGGGTCGTCATTAATGGCACATTCTCAGAGTGGGTTGACGTTACCAGTGGAGTGCCACAGGGGTCAGTATTGGGGCCACTTCTTTTAATATTTTTTATTAATGACCTTGTAGTGGGTTTACACAGTCAAGTTTCAATATTTGCAGATGATACTAAGCTGTGTAAAGTAATAAATACTGAGGTCGATAGTTTAGCATTACAGAGGGATTTGAGGAAGCTTGAGTGGGCAGAGAAATGGTTGATGAGGTTTAATGTAGATAAATGTAAAGTTATGCAAATAAAATTATGGGATGTATCAAGAGAGGAATAGATTCTCATGATAAAGACATTATTATATAATAATAATTCTTGAAGAGAAGGAAAAAAATGGGGGATTTTTTGAGAGCCAGGCGCCAAAGAACAATGTGCATAAACTAGGGAAGAGAGGAGAGGGAGTTTTCTTATGGGGGATGTTGTAGTGGAGTTGCAGCGTCAGGCCCCGGAGCTGGATATGGGTCCAGATGAAGTATGTGGTAAAGAAGGAAAATGTGGGGTCGAGTAGTGAGACGCGCTACATCCAAAGTAAAGTATTAAGGGTTTTATTAGAACTGTGACAACGCGTTTCAACACCGTAATGGCGTCTTCATCAGGTCAAAAACTGTGAGGTTTACAAAACACAAGACATAAAGACAAAAAACAGAAAAAAGAACATAACACATTGTAGTTAGTAAGTAATTAGTGGACATAAAAGACACAAGAATTAGAAAAAACCATTGTTAAAAACGAGTAGATTGGCGAGAGAATAAACATATGCGATGCAAGGACACATACATATATATATATATATATATATGTATATATATATATATATATATATATATATATATATATATACATATACACACAAGTCCATAGATATAAATCCAAGTCCATAGATTATTGCATAGGTACAAAGTAAATCAATAAATAAATAAGTAAAAAACGGTGGGTGTATGTAGTGTCAATAAATATAATTGTAGATATAATTGTAAATATAAGTATAATATATAATATATGAGTCAGATGAATAATGTATTGCATAGAATAGATGGCGGGATTATAGTGTAGAAACAGAGTGTATGGTAATGGTAAGGAGATACCTGCAGGGGATCCTGCTGTTTGGGTGGCAGGTGCTGTGCTGCCTGGATGTCCTACCCTGGTAGGGGAAGAGATAGCAAAAGTGGGTTTAGATGAAGCCGGGGGGGGGTTCAGAGGGAGCATCTAAGAGGTGGGAGAGACTTACCGCGATGATTCAGTGCAGCAGGGAGAGGGCTGCGTGCTGTCACTGACACCGGATGAACAGGACGCGCGCCGGGAAGACACGCGGTTTTTAATTGATTGACAGTCGGATCGGACAGATGTGGTGGGCACAGTGCGCATGCGCTGGTCTCAGGGAGAATAATACGAGCGGGGAAGTAGGAAGAGAGAACGATGTGTCTGTGAGTGGATGCATGAGTGAGTGGAAGAATGGATGTGGATGGCTGATTGTTAGGGAATGATTGAATGGGTATAAGAGCTGGATGGTTGGGATAGAGGGATAGAAATGGGAATGCTGGTGATTGGTAATGCGCAGATAGCCTATAATTGATTGTTGTAATCATTAGTAGTATTGGTTGTTAGTTGGTGCTCCTTATTTGTTGTAATAAGGTGAAAGATGAATGAGTGGGGATGAGTTATGTTGGTGGTGGGAGGATTGAGCAGGATAAATATGTGTATGCATAACAGAGATGTATATATAAATGGGGAGAATTACATAAGTGAAATTCAAGTTAAAAGATTAATTAATTAAATTAATTAATTGCATTAAAGTAAAATAAAATAAAATAAAATAAAATGAGGATGAAATTGGAACACAGTATGACATTACTATATATAGCATATAGCATAGTAAAAGAACCTTTTTAAGGTTGGGGTTACGTGAAGACCTACACAAGGTGGTTAAAAGTACAGTGTCCGCATGTGCACATGCACGCAACATGCACACACACAGAAGCGTATGAGGGTGCATGCAAGGAATAGCGTGCATATGCACATGCGCAAGTGGCAGAGACATGTGCATTCCAAAGAACAGGAAAACATATGATAATAATAATAATATAATGGTATAATAATAAAATAACATAAAATGATATAAAATAACATAACAATAGCAAAAAATGTCCAGATGGAAGTGATCCAGAGGTTTCACCAATGGAGTTCAGGGGTGAGGGAATGACAAGGAGAGAGTGGGAGTTAGAATGATGTTTCGACCATGTCATTCAAGCCAGCGGGTGATAGGGTGTTTAGTTTATATATCCAGTATGATTCTCGTTGGCGCAGTCTCTGAAATCTGTTGTTGGTAGTGGAGGGTACTTCTTCAATCGGGGTGATTCTGATGTCGCTGAAGTCTTTGCCATGCTTGAGAGTGAAGTGACTTGAAACGCTGTGTTTCAGGTAGCCATTGGTGGTGTTGGACCTGTGGTTATTTATTCTAATGTGTAGTTCCTGGGTTGTTCTACCAATGTACTGTAAGTTGCATGGGCATTCCAGGAGATAAATGATAAAGGATGAATGGCAGTTAAGGAGGGAAAGGATTTCGAAAGTCTCACCGGTGGTGGTTAAGCTGAAGGATTTTCTTTTGTGTTGGGAATTCAGGCAGCATAGACATCAAGGGGTGCCACACTTGTAAGATCCTTTTAGAGTCAAAAAGGTGGTGGATTGAGTTTTGGTTGCCATTTTGAGTTTGCTGGGGGTGAGTATGTTACGCAGGGTTCTGGCCCTTCTGAAAGTGACTGATGGTCGGTTAGGCAGGGAAAGTTTGGTGTGGATCGCTGAGTAAAATGGGCCAATGTTTTGTCAGAATAAGTTTGATGTTGCTATGGCTAGTGTTGCATGTTGTAATGAAGTTGAGTGGGGTTTTTTTTTATGCTGGTGAGATATTGGATTGCTTGGTTGAAGACATTGGTTCTGAGTGAGGGATAGTGTTTTGGCATATGCATCTTGTACCAGTTTTTTGGGGTAGTGTTTGTCCTTAAACCGTTGTTTTAAAACTTTGGCCTGGGTGATGAAGGTGGTGTTGTCCATAGGGGAAATTGCGGAGCCATGGGGTATGGTGTGAACCACGGAAATCCAAGTAGCTGTTGACATCTACGGATTTAAAATGTGTACTGGTGGAGATGGTGCCTGTATTGCTGAGTTGAATAGTGAGGTCCAAGAAGTCGATTCCTGTGGTGGAGAAGTTGTGGGTGAAGCTGAGGCCCATGTTATTGTTATTCAGATAGGTGATGAATTCAGTGGCTGTGTCTATGTTGCCTTCCCAGATGAAGAATAGATTGTCTATGTAGCGGCGGAAGAAGATGATGTGGTCATGAAAAGGGTTGGGGCCAAGGATGTATTCTTTTTCAAATGTACCCATATACAAATTTGCATAAGATGGTGCAAATCTTGTGCCCATTGCGCAACCTTTGATCTGGCGGTAGATGTTGTATTCAAAGGAGGATTCATTGAAAAAAGAATCTTCCAACAGCATCCATATCCATTTCCTACGACTCTACCTAAAAGAAAACCTTTACCCTAAATGTCTCACAGCAAACATAAAATCCCCCTTCCCTAATGACCAGCTCTTCAACGACAAATGGAATGACCGACTGGAGACCCTCACACGAGACCTGATTGACCTAATCATACTAAAAAGATCTGACCTCCAAAAGGAAGCTACACTCAAAATCAACATTATTTCTACCCTACTATCTCCCTATGAGGATCACCCTGATTTCCACAACTTAGCAGCAAGCACCCATTTCCGCTCTCAACAACATGATTTGGGCGAGATTAAACGGAAATGCCAGAAGCTGGATAACACACGCAACCACTCCACTGCTAACAACACCTTAGACCACCCCGCTTCCCCATTGCCTACACGGGACCTCGTCCTGCCCATCCATCCAACAAATTCCGAAAAAAGCAATAGTACCAGCCACCACCAACAACAAACAATAACAACAAAAAAACCCAATCACAACCGAAACAACAATCGGAAGGCGCCTCCCACCCAAACCCATACAACCAAAAATAGAACCTTCAGAAAAACCGCCACACCCACACTACCCCCCAGCCCTACAAACGCCACTCCCACCACCAATTACATCCAAACCCCCATACCCAATCCATCGCCAAGCATTCCACCCCCCACCCCCAAAACCCCCTAGGCCCCATTCCCCTTAACACCTTTAAAGCTGCCGATTTGGAAGCCCATTTAGCCAACCTCCCCGTCACCACGACTGTCCACTCAATATATGATCCCACAGACAACCTCAATCTATCATTACTCTCGACCCATGACGACCCCCAATACCCCCTGAGGTACACTCCACCTCGAGCACCTCTTCCACTGAATCTTTTTTAGCCCTCCCTACCCACCTCTCCTGATCTCCTGATCCCCGAACTTTCCTTCATCCTACAGTTATCATCCTATCTAAAAGACTCAACCCAGCTCATCAACGAACTCCTACTACTCAACAACCCAACGGACCCTCAAAGAAACCGCAAAGCATGGTCGCTGCTAACAGCTGACGTTTCAGCATTATACTCCAACATTCCGAATGACCTTGGAACCAAATCCGTTGAGAGCTTTCTACTATCCAATCCTAAGATGCCTCCAACACAGACTGCCTTTCTTCTTGAAAGCATCAACTTCATCCTCCACCATAATTCTTTCCCTTTGAAAACAACATCTACCGCCAGATCAAAGGTTGCGCAATGGGCACAAGATTCGCACCATCTTATGCAAATTTGTATATGGGTACATTTGAAAAAGAATACATCCTTGGCCCCAACCCTTTTCATGACCACATCTTCTTCCGCCGTTACATAGACGATCTGTTCTTCATCTGGGAAGGCAACATAGACACAGCCACTGAATTCATCACCTATCTGAATAACAATAACATGGGCCTCAGCTTCACCCACAACTTCTCCACCACAGAAATCGACTTCTTGGACCTCACTATTCAACTCACCAATACAGGCACCATCTCCACCAGTACACATTTTAAATCCGTAGATGTCAACAGCTACTTGGATTTCCATAGTGCACACCATACCCCATGGCTCCGCAATATCCCCTATGGACAATTTAAACGCATCCGAAAAAATTGCTCTGACACCACCACCTTCATCACCCAGGCCAAAGTTTTAAAACAACGGTTTAAGGACAAACACTACCCCAAAAAACTGGTACAAGATGCATATACCAAAACACTATCCCTCACTCAGAACCAATGTCTTCAACCAAGCAATCCAATATCTCACCAGCATAAAAAAAACCCCCACTCAACTTCATTACAACATACGACACTAGCCATAGCAACATCAAACTTATTCTGACAAAACATTGGCCCATTTTACTCAGCGATCCACACCTCAAACTTTCCCTGCCTAACCGACCATCAGTCACTTTCAGAAGGGCCAGAACCCTGCGTAACATACTCGCCCCCAGCAAACTCAAAACGGCAACCAAAACTCAATCCACCACCTTTTTGACTCTAAAAGGATCTTACAAGTGTGGCACCCCTAGATGTCTATGCTGCCCGAATACCCAACACAAAAGAAAATCCTTCAGCTTAACCACCACCGGTGAGACTTTCGAAATCCTTTCCCTCCTTAACTGCCATTCATCCTTTATCATTTATCTCCTGGAATGCCCATGCAACTTACAGTACATTGGTAGAACAACCCAGGAACTACACATTAGAATAAATAACCACAGGTCCAACACCACCAATGGCTACCTGAAACATAGCGTTTCAAGTCACTTCACTCTCAAGCATGGCAAAGACTTCAGCGACATCAGAATCACCCCGATTGAAGAAGTACCCTCCACTACCAACAACAGATTTCAGAGACTGCGCCAACGAGAATCATACTGGATATATAAACTAAACACCCTATCACCCGCTGGCTTGAATGACATGGTCGAAACATCATTCTAACTCCCACTCTCTCCTTGTCATTCCCTCACCCCTGAACTCCATTGGTGAAACCTCTGGATCACTTCCATCTGGACGTTTTTTGCTATTGTTATGTTATTTTATATCATTTTATGTTATTTTATTATTATACCATTATATTATTATTATTATCATAGGTTTTCCTGTTCTTTGGAATGCACATGTCTCTGCCACTTGCGCACCGCGTGTCTTCCCGGCGCGCGCCCTGTTCATCCGGCGTCAGTGACAGCACGCAGCCCTCTCCCTGCTGCACTGAATCATCGCGGTAAGTCTCTCCCACCTCTTAGATGCTCCCTCTGAACCCCCCCGGCTTCATCTAAACCCACTTTTGCTATCTCTTCCCCTACCAGGGTAGGACATCTACCCACAGCACCTGCCACCCAAACAGCAGGATCCCCTGCAGGTATCTCCTTACCATTACCATACACTCTGTTTCTACACTATAATCCCGCCATCTATTCTATGCAATACATTATTCATCTGACTATCTACAATTATATTTATTGACACTACATACACCCACCGTTTTTTACTTATTTATTTATTTATTGATTTACTTTGTACCTATGCAATAATCTATGGACTTGGATTTGTGTGTATATATATATATATATATATATATATATATATATATATATATATATATATATATATATACGTAGGGAAAGTCCAAACAGCACATCTAAAAGAGGAAATGGTGGGTGCAGGCACTCAGAACCAGGCTTCAGGTCCTCCAACGTAGGTAATTGAAAGTAGGCAGCACTCCAAATATAGTGAAAAAACGGGTGTTCTTTATTCCATGTTAGGGTACAATGAAGTACAGAAGCAGCGACGTTTCGGCTCCAAAGAGGCTTGAGAAAGGCTCTTTGGAGCCGAAACGTCGCTGCTTCTGTACTTCATTGTACAAAAGTCAAACTGCTGCTCCTGCGCCAGTGTCCGCCTCCTCCTTCTCCACCACCACCTCAGCCACCACAAGTGCTGCTCCATCATACACAGCGGTGTCATGCAGTTCTAGACCTGGTTTGCCTGGGCGAACTGCTCCGCGTCATGCAACAAGAAATCAATGTGTGGCTTTCTCTGCAACAACTAAAAATCGGAAACATGGTGACAGACAATGGGAGGAACATTGTGTCCACGCTGCACTGAGGAGGGATGGTCCATGCGCCCTGCATGGAGCTCGTGTTCAATCTGGTTGTCAACAAGTTCCTGAAGTCTTCCATCCATATGCAAGACATTATAAAAATGGCCAGGAAACTGTGCATGCACTTCAGCCATTCTTACAAAGCCAAGTACACCCTCCCCCAGTTGCAGCGTCAGAACGGCCTACCCCAAAAAAGTCTGATCTGCGATGTTTACACCCGTTGGAATTCCAGCCTCCATATGTTAGACCACCTGTATGAACAGAGAAAAGACATTTAATGATTGTTTGATGATGCAAGCAGACCGGAGTACTCCCCTGTGTAACTTTGATGTCAGCCACTGGCAGCTCATGAGTGACACCTGCCATTTTCTCAGGCCCATTGAAGAGGCCACGTTATTTGTCATTCGCCAGGACTGCGGGATGAATAACGTCATTCCACTGCTTTATGTCCTGGAACTCATGATGCAAAATCTGTCTGGTCAGGGCACTGGAAAAATGGAGACTACATCTCATGACCACATAAGTATGGTGGGGGATGAACTGGAGGAGGAGGAGGACATTGGAGCACCAGCAGAGTCTGGTGCAATTTGTGGTTTTTCTACTCAGGTGACAGGAGAGGAGGAGCAGGAGCATCCGGAGGAGATAGAAGATGAGGCAGATGACCCAGAAACACCGTAGCAGTATACAGCGGAGATGGAGGCCGGTAGTCCCTCAGAGTCACTTGCGTAGGTGGCCCGCAGCATGCTGCTTTTCCTAACTAGTGACAGCCGAATAGTCAATATCCATCATAGGTTAGACTTTTGGCTCTCCACCTTCTTGGACCCTCGCTACCGGTCAAAAATGGGTGACTTTTTTCCAGCTGTTGAGAGGGAGGAACAACTGGCATACTATAGAGGAATACTGTGCACACAGTTGGCCGCTGCCTATGTGCGCCATTGTCCATCCTCTGTCAGGTCTGACTGGGGGATTCCTGCCAGTCATCTCTTTTACATACTACTGCCACGGCTGCTTTGGGGTCTCGGGGTAGGAGCAGTAGCAGTTCCATCAGCAGCAGCTTAACTCTGGATTTCTTAATGAGCAATTTCCTTCATCCGCCTATTGAGGAGGGTAGCCGCCACCACCAGCAGCAGCAGGACATGGAGCAGACCCTGCACCAGCAGGTGTTGGCCTACTTGGACTGCACTTTACCACCTCAGGTAGAGGATCCCATGGATACTGGGCAGCCAAACTTGATGCGTGGCCGCAACTTGCAGAGTTTGCAGTAAAGAAGCTGTCCTGCCTGGTCAGTAGAGTGGCATCATAGCGGATGTTCAGTGCAGCGGGGGCCATCGTTACCCCAAGGAGAACCTGCTTGTCCACCCGTAATGTGGAGAGACTGACCTTTGTCAAGATGATCTTGGATCGGCCAGGATTTCAACTCACCAATGCCTAATGCATCAGATTAGATCAGCCATGATGCCTCCTCCAAACGTTGAAAAATGAGCCTGGGTTCTAACTACCTACCTCAGCCATTATTCTGATGCTGCCACCCGCCTGATGCCACACATCTGCTGCCATATGCTCCATCTGCCTCCTACCATCTTTACCAGGGTCCGGAATTGTCCTCCACCTCCACACTATATAATTGTGCCACTCTGCGGGCTTCTGCTGCTGCTGCTACTGATGCAACCTCGACACTATATCATTGTGCCACCCTGCGGGCTCCTGCTGCTGCTGATGCCACCTTCACACTACATCATTGTGCCAGTCTGTTGGCTCCTGTTGCTGCTGCTGCTACTGACACCACCTTTACACTATATTATTGTGCCACTCTGTGGACTCCTGCTGCTGCTGCTACTGATGCCCCCTCCAGACTATATCATTGTGCCACTCTGCGGGCTCCTCCTACTGCTGAGGCCACCTTCACACTATATCGTTATGCCACCCTGCAGGCTCCTGCTGCTGCTGATGCCACCTTCACACTATATCATTGTGCCAACCTGCGGGCTCCTGCTGCTGCTGATGCCACCTTCACACTATATCATTGTGCCATCCTGCGGGCTCCTGCCACTGCTGATGCCACCTTCACGCTATATCATTGTGCCACCCGGCGGGCTCCTGCTGCTACTAATGTCACCTTCACGCTATATCATTGTGCCATCCTGCGGGCTCCTGCTACTGCTGATGCCACCTTCACACTATATCATTGTGCCAACCTGCGGGCTCCTGCTGCTGCTGATTCCACCTTCACACTATATAATTGTGCCACTATGCGGGTTCCTGCTGCTGCTGATGCCACCTTCACACTATATAATTGTGCCACCCTGCGGGCTCCAGCTGCCGATGCCACCTTCACACTATATAATTGTGCCACTCTGCGGGATCCTGCTGCTGCTACTTTCACACTATATCATTGTGCCACCCTGCGGGCTCCTGCTGCTACTGATGTCACCTTCACAATATATCATTGTGCCACTCTGCTGGCTCCTGCTGCTGCTGATGCCACCTTGACACTATATCATTGTGCCACCCTGCGGGCTCCTACTGACGCGACCTTCACACTATATCATTGTGCCACTCTATGGACTCCTGCTGCTGCTGCTACTAAAACCACTTCCACACTATATCTTTGTGCCACTCTGCGGGCTCCTGCTGCTGCTGGTGCCACCTTCAGACTATATCATTGTGCCACCCTGCGGGCTCCTGCTGCTGCTGATGCCACCTTCACACTATATAATTGTGCCACTCAGCGTGCTCCAGCTGCTACTGATGGCACCTTCACACTATATAATTGTGCAACCCTGCGAGCTCCTGCTGACGCTACCTTCCCACTATATCATTGTGCCACTCTATGGGCTCCTTCTGCTGCTGCTACTGATGCCACCTCCACACTATATCATTGTGCCACTCTGCGGGCTCCTGCTGCTGCTACTGATGCCACCTCCACAATATATCATTCTGCCACCCTGCGGGCTCCTGCTGCTACCTTCACACTATATCATTGTGCCACTCTGAGGGCTCCTGCTGCTGCTGCTACTGATGCCACCTTCACACTATATCATTGTGCCAACCTGCAGGCTTCTGCTGACGCGACCTTCACACTATATCATTGTGCCACTCTGAGGGCTCCTGCTGCTGCTGCTACTGATGCCACCTTCACACTATATCATTCTGCCACCCTGCGTGCTCCTGCTGCTGCTGATGCCACCTTCACACTATATCATTGTGCCACCCTGTGGGCTCTTGCTGCTACTGATGCCACCTCAAACTATATCATTGTTCCACTCTGTGAACTCCTGCTGCTACTGATGCCACCTCCACACTATATCATTGTGCCACTCTGCGGCCTCCTGCTACTGCTGATGCCACCTTCACACTATATCATTGTTCCACCCTGTGGGCTCCTACTGCTACTGATGCCACATTCACACTATGTCATTGTGCCACTCTGAGGGCTTCTGCTGCTGCTGATGCAACCTTCACACGTTATAATTTTGCCACCCAGCGTGCTCCTGCTGCTGCTGATGCCACCTTCACACTATATCATTGTGCCACCCTGCGGGCTCCTGCTTCTGCTGATTCCACCTTCACACTATATAATTGTGCCACTATGGGGGTTCCTGCTGCTGCTGATGCCACCTTCACACTATATCATTGTGCCACCCTGTGGGCTCTTGCTGCTACTGATGCCACCTCAAACTATATCATTGTTCCACTCTGTGAGCTCCTGCTGCTACTGATGCCACCTCCACACTATATCATTGTGCCTCTCTGCGGCATCCTGCTACTGCTGATGCCACCTTCACACTATATCATTGTTCCTCCCTGTGGGCTCCTACTGCTACTGATGCCACATTCACACTATGTCATTGTGCCACTCTGAGGGCTCCTGCTGCTGCTGATGCAACCTTCACACGTTATAATTTTGCCACTCAGCGTGCTCCTGCTGCTGATGCCACCTTCACACTATATCATTGTTCCACCCTGCGGGCTCCTGCTGCTGCTGATTCCACCTTCACACTATATAATTGTGCCACTATGCGGGTTCCTGCTGCTGCTGATGCCACCTTCGCACTATATCATTGTGCCACCCAGCGGGCTCCAGCTGCCGATGCCACCTTCACACTATATAATTGTGCCACTCTGTGGGATCCTGCTGCTGCTACCTTCACACTATATCATTGTGCCACCCAGCGGGCTCCTGCTGCTACTGATGTCACCTTCACAATATATCATTATGCCACTCTGCGGGCTCCTGCTGCTGCTGATGCCACCTTGACACTATATTATTGTGCCACCCTGCGGGCTCCTGCTGACGCGACCTTCACACTATATCATTGTGCCACTCTATGGACTCCTGCTGCTGCTACTAAAACTACCTCCACACTATATCTTTGTGCCACTCAGCGTGCTCCTGCTGCTGCTGGTGCCACCTTCACACTATATCATTGTGCCACCCTGTGGGCTCCTGCTGCTGCTGATGCCACCTTCACACTATATAATTGTGCCACCCTGCGAGCTCCTGCTGACGCTACCTTCCCACTATATCATTGTGCCACTCTATGGGCTCCTTCTGCTGCTGCTACTGATGCCACCTCCACAATATATCATTGTGCCACTCTGCGGGCTCCTGCTGCTGCTACTGATGCCACCTCCACAATATATCATTCTGCCTCCCTGCGGGCTTCTGCTGCTACTGATGCCACCTTCACACTATATCATTGTGCCACCCTGTGGGCTCTTGCGGCTACTGATGCCACCTCAAACTATATCATTGTTCCACTCTGTGAGCTCCTGCTGCTAGTGATGCCACCTCCACACTAGATCATTGTGCCACTCTGCGGCCTCCTGCTACTGCTGATGCCACCTTCTCACTATATAATTGTTCCACCCTGTGGGCTCCTACTGCTACTGATGCCACATTCACACTATGTCATTGTGCCACTCTGAGGGCTTCTGCTGCTGCTGATGCAACCTTCACACGTTATAATTTTGCCACTCAGCGTGCTCCTGCTGCTGCTGGTGCCACCTTCACACTATATCATTGTGCCACCTTGCGGGCTCCTGCTGCTACTGATGCCACCTTTACACTATATAATTGTGCCACACTGCGAGCTCCTGCTGATGCTACCTTCCCACTATATCATTGTGCCACTCTGCGGGCTCCTGCTGCTGCTACTGATGCCACCTCCACAATATATCATTCTGCCACCCTGCGGGCTCCTGCTGCTGTTGATGCCACTTTCACACTATATAACTGTGCCACTCTGCAGGCTCCTGCTGCTGCTGATGCCACCCTCACATTCTATCATTGTGCCATCCTGCGGGCTCCTGCTGCTGCTGACGCGACCTCCACACTATATCATTGTGCCACTCTGTGGGCTCCTGCTGCTGCTATTGATGCCACCTGCACACTATATCATTGTGCCACCCTGAGGGCTCATGCTGCTACTGATGCCACCTCCACACTATATCATTGTGCCACCCTGCGGGCTCCTGCTGCTGCTGCTGCCATCTTCACGCTATATCTTTGTGCCACTCTGCAGGCTCCTGCTTCTGCTGATGCCACCCTCACATTCTACCATTGTGCCATCCTGCGGGCTCCTGCTGCTGACGCGACCTCCACACTATATCATTGTGCCACCCTACGGGCTCCTGCTGCTGCTATTGATGCCACCTCCACACTATATCATTGTGCCACCCTGAGGGCTCCTGCTGCTACTGATGCCACCTCTTCACGATATCATTGTGCCAACCTGCGGGCTCCTGCTTCTGCTGATGCCACCTTCACACTATATCATTGTGCCTCTCTGTGGGCTCTTGCTGCTGCTACTGATGCCACCTCTACACGATATCATTGTGCCACCCTCCAGGCTCCTGCTGCTGCTGATGCCACCTTCACACTATATAATTGTGCCACTCTGTGGCTCCTGCTGCTGCTGAAGCCACCTCTACACTATATCATTGTGCCACTCTGCAGGCTCCTGCTGCTGATGCCACCTTCACACTATATCATTGTGCCATTCTTTGGGATCCTGCTGCTGTTGCTGCTGCAACTGAATCCATGTCCACACTGTATAATTGTGCCACTCTGCGGGTTCCTGCTGCTGCTGATGCCACCTTCACACTATATCATTGTGCCACCCTGCGGGCTCCTGCTGCTTCTGATGCCATCTTCACACTATACAGTTGTGCCACTCTGCGGGCTCCTGCTTCTGATGATGCCACCTCCACATTACATCATTGTGCACGCTGTGGCTTTCCTTGTTGCTACCACCATGTTTCTGCCACCTGTGGGATCCTGCTGCTTCTGCTGCCACCACCTCCACACTCTTATAATTGTGCCACTTTGTGGCCTCCTGTTGCTTCTGCTGATGCTGCTGCCACCTCCACACTCTGTCATTGGAAAACTCTGTGGCTTTCCATGTTGCTGCTACCATGTTTCTGCCCCCTGTGGGCTCCTGTTGATGCCACCTTCACACTATATCATTGTGCCATTCTCTGGTTTTCCATGTTGCTGCCAACATGTTGCTGCCACCTGTGGGCTCATTCTGCTGCCACCACCTCCACACTCTTATCATTGCGCCACTTTGTGGCCTCGTGTTGCTGCTGCTGATGCTACTGCCGCCACCTCCACACTCTTATCATTGTGCCACTTTCTGGCCTACCATGTTTCCGCCACCTCCATAATTTGTCATTGTGCCACTCTGCAGCCTACTCATGCTGCTGCCAATTGACCTCTGTCTCCCTGGAACACCCTGTGATTTCCATAATGCTGTTTTCACCTTCCCCCACTCTATGACATTGCCGCGATGTTTGGTTTTCCCCCTCATTTCACAGTGAAGAGTGAAGCGATTCTAAGAGCGGCGGCTGTCATGTGCGTGTCATACTAAAACACAGCATTGTTTGAAGACCAAACCACGCTCCCTATGCATATTTAAGTATGGCACAATGTTCTACAACACCTTACAGGCTCTCTGCAGCCAGGTTTTTTAACGTGATTCGTCATGATTCGATTCGGGTCGAATCACATTTTTTTGAAAAAATTTGGCGAATCGGGACGAACCGAATTTTAACAAATTTGCCCATCTCTACTTATATTGTCAAATGAACAAATCATATAATTCAGCCACATGTATTAAAAACAGTGCCAACTACATTATGTGTAGTGTGCCAGTGAAGTGTGTAGAGAGGGCCAGGGTCACATTCTTCATGAATCTGGTGTCCAGCAGAATGCATAAAATTTTATCTTGGTGCACTTTGTTCATGCTGCAGAATTGTGGCGCAGCATTTATCTGAAGCATCGCCATCCCAACATTTTTTACAGGACTCCAGCAAAGGGGCATTATAATACATCATTATATTGGGAAATCCTACTCCTCCCCAGCTTTTAGTAGTATACAGAGTCTGCGACGAGACCACATGCACCAAAAAATGTATACTAGTTTAATTGTGTGATTAACCCCTTATCACCCTTATCAAGCATTTGTTTTTAGCTGAGCGATCAGACTAGATTTTTAGAATCTAACGTCACAATAATTGGTAATAACTTCGGAATGCTTTGATATATCCAGGTGATTTGGAGAGAGGGTTTTTCATGTTAGTTGTAAAATTTAAGTGATAAGCTTTGCGATTCATTCTGAAAAAAAAAAAAATTGGCAAAAGTTTGTAAAAATTCTTCATTTTCAAAGTTTGAAATTTTCTGCTTTCCAGACAGGTAGTAAAACTACCCAAAAAGTTTGATAATTAACATTTTCCGAATGTCTCCTTTATGTTGGGATGATATTTTATGCATCCTCTAATTTTTCTAGAATGTTTGAAGGCTTTAGGTAAGATTTTTCTCATTTTCATGAAAATCGCCAAAACTCACTTTGAGGAACAACTCAGCTATCAAGTGACTTTGAAAGTACTAAATAATAGTAAAACCCCATAAATTACCCCCCCCCCCCTGTAGAAACTTCACCCCTCAACGTTTGCAAAACAAGTTCTACTGTATTAAGTGTATTAACCCTTAAAGTGTTTCACATGGGTTAAAACAATATGGACCTGCGATTTAGAAACTTTAGCATTTTTTTGGAAAATGCATTCAAAACTGACACTTATATAATGAATAAAATGATGCATTGTTCTTCAAAGTTTGATGACCAATTTCTCCCGAATGTATCAATACCCCATATTTGGCAGTAAAATGCTGTATGGGTACATGGGCGGGCATGTAATGGAAGCAGCACAATTCACAGCAGATTTGTATTGTCACATTGTACAGGCTATACATTTTTATTTTTTGTAATTTGAACATATGAGGGCTTATTATTTGCGGGGTGAGATACACTGTATATATAATTCTAAGTCTATAGCTTATTCCTGAGATTTTATTAACTATTTTAAGAGGAACACAAACCAAATCATCAATTTTTATTTTGGTTTTTTAACACTTTTTTCCCCCGCTCACTGTAAAGTAAAAATAATATTTTATTTTTATCACAATATTTTATCACTATGATACTTCATTTATATAGTTTTTCTTATGTTTGCTCAATTTTACTGAGCAAAACCAATATTGGAGAAAATCATATTTTTTTTACTATCAACAACTTTTCAGGGGCATAATTTCTGTATTTTTCTGTTAACATATCTGGTTGAAGGCTTATTTTTTTGTGAAAAGAGTTGTTCTTTTCAGTGCGTAACTTATTTTGATCACTTTTTAGAACAGTTTTTTGTGAGGGTATTTGATGAAAAATTGTATATTATGGGAAGTTTTTCGTGTGGTTTTTTTCACCCCGTTCACCCGTCGGCTTCAATATTGATTTAAATTGTAACACCATGTTCGTATTAATCTGTACAATAGTACAGATTAATACGAACATGGTGATACCAAATATGTATGCTTTTCCTTTTTTTTTTTATCTATCAGTCATTGATTTGCCTTGTCCAAGGCCTTGATCTAAGCATCTAATCTATTTTTTTGAGCATCAGTCCAAAATTTCCTTTGGGTCATATATATGTTATTTCTTTCATCTTTAGGCGAGGATTTTTACATATTTTAGACTGGTGCCATATTTATTGGCACCTATTCTATGAAGATTTTCCACATAACCTTTGAGAAGAATTTGTTTCAACTTTTGACACAGATATAACAATTCATTTTTTACAGTGTATTTTGGATTCTGCTTATGTAACTGCTCCAAAGCACAATTTTTTTGGATCAACTTGTTTCTTGATTTTCTTTCTTATCCCAGTAATTTATAATGGATAAAAATCCGCTGTCCACCATTTTATGTGCCAGCCAAATTATTGTATGGGGAAGATTATGACTTAAGTTCAAACAAATATGTTTTTAGAATATCTATAAGTTATTTTTATATTTTTGACCATACGATAGCTTATTTTGCAAAAATAATTATTTGGATAATGAGGAGACAATGATATAACCACATTGATCGGAGCATGGTCAGAGCATGTGATCTGTAGAATCTCACATTCAAAAACCCTATTTAATAGATCTTTTGTGAGAAAAAAATAATCAATCCTTGACTATGATTGATAACAATTTGAAAAATAAGTATAACCCCCACCTTTATAGAATTGTTAATAAAATGTCATAGTAAAATTTGTGGGAGATGCACAAGGAGCAGACTGCTGCTAGAGTCAGCTCACACAGACGTATCTAGGACATGGGTTACAAATGGGCTACAAATGTTGCATTCAAGCCACTCCTGCACAATAGAAAACACTAGAAGTGTCTTACCTGGGTCAAGAAGAAAGAGAACTGGACTGTTGCTCAGTGGTCCAAGGTGTTGTATTCAGAGTAAATTTTGCTTTTAATTTGGAAATACAAGTCGCAGAATCTCAAGGTCTTCCCTCCAGCTTTTTGGAGATTGAATTTTCATTTTCCAGAAGGACCTTTCCATACTGCTAAAAGTACTAATACCTGGTTTTATAAACAAAGTATCATTGTGCTTGACTGGCTGGAAAACTTGCCTGACCTTAACCCCATAAAGAATCTATGGAGTATTGTCAAGAGGAAGATGAGATCAAACCTGCCATCAGCTGATGGCCTCTATGCCACTCCCCATTAATGCAGTCATTCATGCAAAAGGAGACCCGACCAAGTATTGAATGCATTTACTACAAATACTTTATATTTGGCCAAATTTCTGTGTTCAAGAAATGTTTTACAGTTAGTCTTAAAATAGTATTCTAATTTTAGATAATGACTTTTGGGTTTTCCTATAATATTCAAGCTTCACTTTTTGACCCGAATTACTGAAAAAAAATAACTTTTTGCAGATATTCTGATTCATTTAGAAGCACCTGTATCATAGTTTAACACAAGACAGGCATGTATACATTTCCCTATAATGAGAAGTCAGGGATATCTATTTCCCTTGTGAGACAGAGAAGAGGGAGGGGACGGACAAGGAAACAGAGTAATGGATCTCCTGGACCTATTACTGCAGGCATTAGTAGTTCATAGTTACAATTAGCATGCACTTAGAATAAGGAAACAGAGTAATGGATCTCTTGGACCTATTAGTGCAGGCATTAGTAGTTCATAGTTACAATTTGCATACACTTAGTTCAAGGAAGGCACAAGCCTTGAATTTTACCAGGCCAGAGGATAGTCTATAATGTGTGTTAGAGGTCACTAAGGCAAAGGGGTGGTTGAAAGGTAAATAATAAGTTATGGAAAGGATGAGTAAATTTACATAAAAAAAACAACACAAATACAATTAGTACCAAGCTGCACGTCCAGTGTCTTGCAGAAATCACCCAGTCATAATCTTGTTCCAGGTTCTGGGTCAGGGAAAAAAAGTATGTATAAAACTTTTCAAATGTTCAAAGGCACCTCTCTGTCCGCAGAATGCAGATTAGATGGAGTCATTTCTCGTTTTGTGTGTCCTGTGTGCGAACTGCTGTTTAGACCTCTGATGTTTTTTTAATTAATTGAGCTACATATCTTCCAAATAATGAGGCAGCACTCCAAGTGAAAAAAGGAAGGGTTTTATTCCAAAACCGGCGACATTTCGGTGTGTTACCACTTTTCTAAAGCAATATGTGCTTACACAATGGGAGTGTCCAAATATCCTCATTATAATACAGAAACAATGAATAACAGTGAATTGGAGTGCTGTCTCATTTTTTGGAAGATATATGCATGTGAGCCTTTTTACCGTGACTCTTCAGTCTTTGTACCCAACCTTATTAGGGGTTGCTGTGCTGCTGTGGACTTTTTTTTCTACACACACATGTATATACCATAAATGGTTTCATAAGGATCCTCCTTCTTTAAAAGACTGGATGGAAATAGTTAATAGTGTATTTAAAATGGAGGAGCTGGCAAGTTGGGAATCAACCTGCCAGTAGAAATCCGAGATCAGAAAGCTCTTTCCATGCAAGGCAATTCAGCTGAAGATCTATATCATCATATATTGAAAGCGTCACCATGTGTAAACACATGGTGACAAGTCCGTCACCAACAGCTGATCATCGGGCCAAGGACCAATCACAGCTGTCCCTGCTCGACGATCACTGCAATTGGTCAGTGATTAGGGTTAGTGATTAGGGTTAGTGATCTGGGCTAGCGGTTAGGGATATATATATATACTGTATATACAAAAGCAGATCTTAGATATATTTACACCTACACCTTCAGCATTTGTATCATTTCCTGCTCTGATGTTTCAGTTAAAGTTTTTTTTAAAGGGAACCTGTCACCAGGAGACCCATTTTTACTCCTGGTGACAGTCCCCACAGAGCATAGTACATACACTGCCAAACCTTTCATTAGCATCTGCTGTGTGACTAGGCAGTTGCCTTTTGGGAGGAGCTGGAAAGGAGCAGCCCCCCCCCCACCCTTGGGAAACATGTGACCTTTTCAAATATATGAATAACTCCCCTCACTCGGGATTGGCTGTGGAGGAGCATGGGGGCGTCGCTAAGCCCAGTGATGGGTGTTTTCACATATTTGAAAAGGTCACATGGAGTAGCTGAACTGCTCCTTTCCAGCTCCTCCCAAAAGGCAACTGCCTAGTCACACAGCAGATGCTAATGAAAGGTACAATATAACATATCTTTTTTTCTGTAAAACCAATTTTTAATACAAAAACACTTTGGCAGCGTATGTACTATGCTCTGTGGGGACTGGGGGAGTGCTAAAAATGGGTCTCCTGGTGACAGGTTCCCTTTAAATACTAAAAAAAAATAGTTTCTAGTTTCATAGTTATTGTATCAGTTTAGTACTGTAGAGGTACATTATTATATATATACTTACACCTACACAGATCTACCAGGTTTGTATCCCTTCCTGCGCTGACGTTTCAGTTTCTGTTTTTTGTTTCATCATAAAATAAAAAACTCCTCTAGTGACAGTGATGAACCCTCACAAAGGCGCAGTAAGCAAAGTGAAGAGCAGTCAAGTAACCGCAGTTGGGAGCCCCCAAATATGTTTTCTCCCCAAATTCCGGCATTCAGTTCCTACCCAAGAATAAATATTAATACAGATGGGTACAAGGAACTTGACTTTTTTTAATTTTACAGAGGAATTTGTAGGCCTGGATTTCATTTTACTAGCCCCAAAAACTTTCATTATACCCCTAGATGAATCATTTCTGTTTTCTGGGTGTTGTTTTCAATAAGGTTCACTTATGGTGGTGTTACATTATTCTGTTACCTCAAATCTACTATAAGTGCGGAATGGGGCCTATAAGTCACTATTGCTTTATCCTGGAAGCCTTTAAGGGTTTAATTTCCAAAATGGGGTCACTTGTTGGCGTTTTTAACTGTTCCCATTCTCCAGAGTCTTTGTAAATGAATGATGGTGGCATAAAACAGTTTAAGAAAAATCTACAAACTCAGAACCAAATGGTGCTCGCTCTGTTCTGTGTCCTGCTATATGCCCTAAAAGCTGTTTACATCCACATGTGGGGTATTTCCGTCCTCGGAGGGAATTGTGCAACAAATTGGGATATGTGTTTTTTCCAACAACCCATTGTTAATTTGTAAATTTTAGGCCTAAATTAATATATTCAATTCGTGTGAAACACCGAAAGGGTTAACAAACTTTATAAAAGTGTTCTTGAAAAGCTGGATGGGGGATTTTCTGAGAATGGAGTGAATTGTTATGGTTTCTTATTGCAAAGTCTTTTAAAAAGACCGTTCTTTATTGCAATAGTCCAAAAACACGTTTTTTTAAATTTTCCTAACAGTAACTGTAACAGTCTGCTAACATCCTAGAAAACTTTAAGAAAGTTTCTCACAAGTTATGACAATATAATGCCGATAATGCTGCATATATTTTTATTTTTTTGCTACATTTAACCTTTTTTAAAAAAAAAACCATAAATCATATCAACTAACATAACTAACTGAAATGGTTCCTTGTTAATAGAGAAGAGTGGACACTGACATAAAGCACAATGGGGCAAATTTACTCACATGGCCCTGCTGCGATCCCCGATTCGGACGGTCCGACGAAGATGAAGTCCGGCGCGATACACGTAGCTCGTGCGCCCGTGTTCCTGCATCCGCCGCGGTCCACCGGAGTTCACCTTCTTCTTCCCGGTGCTTGTAAGTCTGTGTCTTGCGACACAATTCGAAATGTAAAATCCAGTGCGTAGTCTGAATCCGTTGGGTTGTCCAACAGTCCTTCCGACAGCAAGTGCGCTGGCATGTAATGCCCCGCACCCTCCTGGTCGTGTCTCCCCTTACTGCACCACAATATCATATCATACCACCAACAATAAGAGTTCCAGTTCCTCCATCTTGTTTGTGAGGCTTCTGGCATTACTGTACATGCACCTATATGGTTTTCCACATCCTTGTTCCTTTGGCTTCTATGAACTAAACTGACTCCACTCCCTTTTAGAGTTTTTCAACCCTTTCCCCTCTGAATAATTGTTTTGAGGGAGCATGCAGTACGGAGAGGCTGCTTGACATTTCATCAATGAGGGGCAACAGCCGCTCATTGATGAAATGTCAAGCAGCCTCTCCTTACTAATGTAATGTCCAGCAGCCTCCACTCAGTAATGAAATGTCCAGCAGCTTCCCCTCCTCTCAATAATGTACAACAGCCCTTTGCCATATTAAAAAAATAACAACTCAGTACTTACCTTTGTTCCACCAATCCCCCCTTCCCCCCGCAGATTTCCTTCTGTGCGCTCTGCCCAAATATACTGTATTATGCATCGCCAGATAACATCATACAGTGTGCTCAGGCACTCTTGTAATCATTTTTATGCATGTCTTGTATACTGTACAATTAGTTTTCTTCTCTTGTCATACCCCCTCCATCCCCTGAGGATATCCATAGAATCTTCTACCGCAGAGAGAATAACTACGTCTGGATGCCCACAGCATCTTATAAAGCAGTGAGATTAACTGTGTCTGGATAACCATTGCATCTTATAGTGCAGTGAGAATAACTGCATCTGGATATCCGTATAATTTTTATCTGTTTATTCATTTTATTATTTTAATATATGTTGTTATTTTAAATAATTTGTAATAATAATTATTATTTTATTTATATAGTGCACACATATTACGCAGCGCTGCACAAAGCATGACAAATCGGTCCCTGTCCCCTATGGGGCTCACAATCTAAACAACCTAACAGTATGTTTTGGAGTGTGGGAGGAAACCGGAGTACCCGGAGGAAACCCACGCAAACACGGAGAGAACATACAAACTCTTTGCAGATGTTGACCTGGGTGGGATTCAAACCCAGGACTCCAGTGCTGCAAGGCAGAAGTGCTACTCACTCAGCCACCGTGCCGCCACAATCCCATTTTTTTTTGTTACTGCACACATTTTGCAGCACCCCACTACTTACTACTATTATTTTATATCCATTTTTTGGTCTGAAAGTTTAATTCCCCATTGAGTTTGTTTAACACTAAACTAGAATCTATTTGGCGTCACAGGTACACTGAATACCAGTATGTTGGTACTTCAACCTGGTCAATCAGGAAGCCTTTATTAAAGGGCCTGATAAAGTATAACACAAGTATTCCAAGATTTGAAATGAAGTGAAATTGAATAAACTATAATTTATTGTAACCAACACTAGTACTGTACTCATGTATATAACTATATTATATAATTATATACTCTCTGTCCCTTTGGATAACATAAGAGACAGTCAAATTTCAATTGCACCCAGCAAGATAATGTAGTATACTTCAGCCTTGATGAAGGCTGCATGCCGAAACATACTGAGCAGTACAGGTAATATGCACTTATTAAACAGCAAGTGCTGTTTAAATAGAAGTACTATACAAGAGACTTTGCATCTTGATTTCCTCATGCACATTTTACTGAGAACTCAAGTATAATTTTGTGCACTTTATAACCTGTGAACCGATGTAGGTTATTTTAGCCACAAGTGACACATGATTGAAAAAACATAAACATCTGAGGGAAGTGGGTAATTTTCTATGTCTGTCCACTTTTTGTAAATATGAATAAACTTGTTCATGAATTATTTCAAACCTTACTTTGTAAGTCTGGCATGTTTTTTCTATATAGCTTTTGCCTATAGTTCACACTAACAAGAGGGGAAGTTAAACCCATGTAATATTATTCCATGAGCAATTGCACCAAACCAGATAATGTAGTGCAATTCATGCTAAATAAGAAAGAGGGTTGTCCCCAAAAATGTTATGCAATTTGCAAACAATTCAGAGTTAGCTATTAGATGATGGAAATGCACCAACCACAGTACAAACAACCCAGCAGAATCTGGGTATATAGACCCCATCATTATATGTAGCAGCTTCAGGTGAAGGAATGAACCCTTTAAGTGATCAAACACACCCTGTATTGTTAGCCATGACTATCCCTTCCTACCTTCCCACTGAGCCTGCTGTGTCCCAGCACATGGCGTCTCTCCCAATGCTCAGTCAGCATCAGGTATTTATGGTGGCTGATTGGCTGATCTGTACTGATGTGAGATGTAATGCTCTCAGCCTTTTAAGTTCCTTGTGTTGGGTGTCAGTTTAGAAATGAATTTGACTTTGGTCTGAATTGTTTTGCTCATCTCTATTTACTATAGTGACTGGATTTCAAGTTAAGCCATAGTAAAATGTCTTTTATTTGTACCATTTTGCTCCAACTATTTGAAGAAATGTATGCAGAATAACCTTTCTGGTAGAAAGTTCTCTACAATGTATGCTTTAATTTTCGTTTTACTACGCACTCCTGCTTAATTTTACATGACTGCACAGCTGGTCTGGGTATTTGTGAACCGCCCACTCCACCGCAGTGATTTCACCTACACTGTGAACTTCTGTATAAAAGCCTTCATTATACTAAGAGATTAACTATCAAAGCACTGTAATATAGAATTCTTTTGAAAAGCAAACGCATTTTGCCTATTGCAGCACATTTAGGAGCAGACTTACTGTCTCTACTACTGGAAGAACATAAAGTGTTCCAATAAGAATTTGGTTTGGTTGGAAAAAAGAATAGCCCCTTCAATGGCACCTCTTTCTGAATGCCATTTTCCTTGCTCTTTACTTTCCATAAAACATTTGACTTCATCCAGCCTCGCCTCTTTGGAAAGCTTGAACATCATGGGTTTTTCCAAATTTCACTTTAGCCTTTCTCTGTCCTTTTTTCCTATTCTACATTACCTTACCTCGTTTACAACATCGAGGAATTGCTATGGAGACATAAAAAGTTCTTATAATTTTATTTTGCTGTCTCAACTTAAATGCAAAACCTATTAGTCAATCAATTCTGCCCTGCCTAATGATACACTCATGGATCTGTTCTAATAGCTTTGCTGATTAACTACCCATACAGCATGTCTTTGCTTATTCTTTTTGTGAAAAACAATGCACTTATTTTCACTAAACTATGCAAGCCCATTTAAGATTGAAAGCATACCCCATATGCAGTGTGAACAATAGGATTAAAAGATTATTAAAAGTTTGGTTGATTTATATAGAAAACTTTAAACAGTCACTTCCACAGGATTAAAAGTATTTTCTGCCAGTTTTCTGTCTTATTTTGCACTACAAGTATTTGTAGCTTGCATATGTATTTAAGAAGTGTCTGTGCAAGTTTTGTGTTGCAGCTGAACTGTGTCCAACAAGAAAGAAAAATGTACACCGAAAGGGGCACATTAGTGCTTAATAGGAGTTTTTGATACACTTAATACAGCGACTCGACAGAATTTGCCCGGTTTGTATTTTGGGTCAATATCCACTTTTATATCGTTCAAAATACTCTGCTGGGCATGTATCTAACCCAGACATAATGGGCCACATTTATTTTACTGAGGCAAACTGCACTATGCGGCAAACCGCCCATGCGCCGACCGTGGGTGTTAGCGATGGGTCTTTGCTGCGATATGCAGCAAAGCCCATCTCTGTATGAAGAGGGCTCAGCCCGTGAGCCCTCTTCATACACCTTCCATAGCTCCGTGGGGGATATATCCACCACAGAGTGTGAAGGGGTTAATATATAGATATTGAATGATTGAATATTGAGTATGTAAAGGAGAGTTCAGAGTCCAGCACAACCCCAAGACAGCAGGCCTGCTACCTCATGTTTATGGTGACCTCACAGACCGAGATGGAGAGGCCAGGGTTAGGTAGGATAGCAGATGGAGGAAGTTCCTGTTTTAGGCTAAATTCACACTGCCGTGAGCCCGCCGCACCGTAGCACGACGGGCACATGGCAGCGCGGGGAGAGGAGGAGGAGGTGAGTGCAGCTCATCCCCGCCCCTCTCAATAGGTAGTAATGGTGCACGGTGCCGTAATACGGGGAAAGATAGGACATGTCCTATCTTTCCCCGGGCTACGGAGCGGTACGGTGTAATAATAATAATCTAAAATAAGACCACTAAAAAGAACAATCCTTCTTGCAAAAAATAAACCCCTAACCAGATTTGTAAGCCGAAAAATAAAAAAGTTATGCATATGAAAGTCAGTGATGCTAAAATTTACATTTTTGCCTAATTACTTTTTATTCAGTAAAATGGGAATAAAAAAAAAAACTATATAAATATGTTATTTTCGTAATCGTGGAGACCCATAGAATAAAAATAATATACTATTTTTACGGTATGGTAAACGGCCAAAAAAAAAAATACAAAAAATTTCCTAAAAATTGATGATTTTCATTTCCTCCACCAACAAAGAGTTAATAAAATCTCACCAATTAGCTATAGATGCCCCAAAATTATGTACCAGAAAAGTGCATCTCGTGTAGCAAAAAAGTAAGCCCCTATAGGTCCACAATAAAAAAAACAAAAAAAATGGTACAATGTGACATAGCAAATCTGCTCTGGATGGCGCCTCCTTCCATTCTATGCCCGGCCGGCAGTGTACTCGGGAGAAATTGGGTATCAAACTTTGTGGAGCCTTTTTTCATTTAATCCATTACAAATGTTTAATTTTCCACCCAAAATGAATGTATTGTCAAAAAATCTTACAATTTGTAGACCACACCTCCATTTTGTTTTAACCCCTATAAAACACCTAAAGGGTCTAGCTATTATTTAGGCCTCTCACTGTCAATTAAAAGTTGAGCAGGTCCATCTAAATATTAGTTTTGGTGATTTGCCCAAAAATGCTACCCAAATTGAGCCTCATAACATTCTAGTAAAAATATAGAAAGATAGTGGAAAGATAGTATTAGTGAACAATAGGAAAACAAAGGAAAGCCAGGTCCACTCACCGCCAGGTGCTCAATCCAAGGGGAGGTCTTCCAATCTCATGGATAAGGAAAAGAATGCAAAGAAGTTGATTGGCACTCACATGTTCCTTTAAAAATGTTGTCCAGCTTTATTCATCCAAATTTGCACAATATAGATAAAATGCAGAAACAAGAATAGGATACAATACACATCTACATCTGACGCTTTTCAGACCATCAGGTCCGTAGTCATAGATATCACAGAAAACTTAAGGAGGGGATAATATACCATGCCATCCAGAAGTAGGAAATTTCCCACAGGTGCCGGGCAATTAGTCCGTTGCCACATAAGTACAGAAAAACAAAATACAAAAAAAAAAAAAACATAATGCAAAAAAATACACAACATATTTAAGAACAAGGGTATTTCAATAGTTTAAAATCAAATCATTTCTAACATTGAGACCTTTGGGAAAAATACAATCTCTGATAAGAATCCAATAGCCTTCTCGGTTAAGCAGCTTTCTCCTTAAGTTAACTCCTCTTTTGTTTGATGTAGCTCTTTCTATGCCACTAAAGTAAAAATCCTGTTAGATCACCATTTTGCTTGGAAATAAAATGTTTAGCAGCATTGGAAGGGTTCTTGGCATCAGGATTAGTGCCATTAAGGTGTTCTCAAATTTTTTTTTAAACTACAACTGGTGCATCCTATATAATCAACATCACATATAGTACATGATATACAATAAATAACATTGTGAGTATTGCAATTAATAAATTCTCTAATGGGATACACTGAGTTGTCTACTTTGCTGAAGATTGATTTTCTAGGCTGTGCAAAAGAAAAACATCTGCATATATTGGCTCCGCATTTAATGAAACCTTTGGGAGAAAGCCAAGTATTAGGTGGTGTAGTAATGGTAGTGTTAACTCAACTGGGGGACAGTGAACTAGCCAAGGTGGATGCTTTACTGGTGGAGTAATTGCAACCCTCTGAAAGAATTAAAGGAAACCATGACGTGACGTCACCAAGCTCTCGGCACCTATCGCCGGCTGGCTGTGCGAGAGTTAGTATCTGCGCATGCGCGATAGGTGCCGAGAGCTTGGTGACGTCACAGCTCTCGGCACCTGAAGGAGGAGGGGTACAATGAAGGAGGTGGGAATAATTAAAGATCGGAAGCCATCTCCCTTCCGAAGATGACGTTGGGTAGCACCGGAGGGCTATTTACATATGTAAGTTAAACGTTTTTTTTTTTTTTAGCTAAACTAACGATCGCCGTGCCTAACTAAAGTATGTGCCGGCATCAGTATTAAATAGCCTACCGGGTGGTCTGCACGCATGATTTTATCATGGGAGCAGTGGTAGGTTTCCTTTAAGCGTAAGTTGTCATCCTGGAAAAGCATAGGTAAGTATTTCTTAATCAAATTCTGTATCTTATTGATTTCCATGCTGTAAGTGGTAGCAAACGTTGGCTTGTTTTGAATATTCTTCCTTTTATTGGGGGATTTACTATGTGATAGAAGTTCAGCTTTAGGTTTTGCAGAGCTAATAGTAGCAACTGTATGTAGGCTCCATTTAGGATATCCCCAGGCAGAGAGTCTGTTGGTTATATTAGACTTTTCAAGTTGGAAAGTCTTCTCAGTGGAGCAGTTACGCCTAGCTCGAAGCATTTCCCCGCGGGGATACCTCTAATAGTATGGCTAGGATGACAAGAGGAACCATGTAATATGGTATTCCTAGCCGTGTCTACAATATATAATATAATGTGTATACACTGAGGCTCTAGGGCTGAACTAAGGTTTAAATCCAAAAAAGTAATCTGAGTGGGATGCCACTGAAAAGTAAAAAATAAATTAAAAGGATTGCTGTTGAGGTATGACACAAAGTTCGATGCGGACCCCTCATCGGAATTCCATATAATAATGACATCATCTATGAAGCGGCCGTATCGAGCTACTTGTGTCATAAATGGATTGGAATCTGTGAAAAGATAAACTTCCTCCCACCAGGGTACAAAGAGATTGGCGAGTGATGGGGAAAACTTGGCCCCATCGCTGTGCCTGATCTCTGTAAGAAAAAGCTGCCATCGTATTGGAAGTAATTGGAGGTAAGGAGAAAATGTGTAGCCTGCTGTATGTATTGTTTAAAATCATAAGAATAATCAGAATATTTATCTAAATGTTGGGATAACGCAATGGGTACCAAAGAATGGGGAATGCTGGTATATAAGGCCTCTATGCCACACGTAAGCCAGGAAAAAAAGGGACACCATGTAGTATGTTCTAAAACAGACAATACATGTTTGCTATCTCTAAGATAACCAAAACACCTGGTGACTAATGATTGGAGTAAAGAATCAAGCCATGTTCCAAGGCGTTCTGACAATGAACCAATGCCAGCTACTATTGGGCGCATAGGAGGAGGGAATTTGTTCTTATGCAGCTTAGGTACTGTATGGAATATCGGAACCACAGGACCGGACGCCATAAGAAAATCAAATTCTTTCTGTGTCAGGATGACCAAAGACAAGCAATCTTGTAAAACATGAAACAATTGGGATTTAAACTGTGCTGTTGGGTCAAAGCTCAGGGAAATATAATTGGAAGTATCTGCAAGAAGAATTCTAGTAACCTTATCATAGAGCCCACAATTCAAGAGCACAATAGCCCCACCCTTGTCCGCTTTACGGACTACCAAGTCTGAATTAGACTTGAGGGAAGTGATAGCAGTTTTCTCACCAGGTGTAAGATTATACATAACATTTCGATCTGTATGCATATGCAGATCTATTAATTCGGTTTGTATGATCTCCTGGAACTTGTCTAAAATAGCTAGTTTGGAATTAACTGGATAAAAGTTAGAATTAGTAGTACAGAAATTCTCTGCATAAGTAGTAAGGGGACGATCAACTTCCTGACTAATGGTAGACAAATCACACAGGTTATCTTACACTACCACACCCTGGACAGAAGGAAAAACATGAGTATAGTCTTTGGAGTCATCCATGTCTTGACCACACTGATCCAAATGGATAAAATGTTTTTTCACTGTTAAAGATCTGATAAATCAATTAATGTCCAAGATGGTTTTATATAGATCAAAGTGATAAGTGGGTGCATAACTTAGTCCTTTGGAGAGTAAAGATAATTGGGCATCAGAAATTATATACGAGGACAGATTAAAGACGCTTACTTGTTTCTCTGCGCTTTCTGTGATCTCTTCGGATACTGTCGCATTGTAGTTTCTCCTTTTTCCTCTCCTGCCTCATTTTTTTGATTTATTGGAACGTTTAGATTTTTTATAATAGGTACACTGTGTTGGTTTGTCAACGGTGGTTTCCAATCCTGCAGATTCATCTGACAGACCCTCCGAGCTGTCTGCATCTGTGGAGCAAAAGCTGACCGACTTCTTAACTTCTTTGTTGTCATAACTCTGGTGTCTTTTTTTAAAATCGATCTGGGGGTATGGCGCTCCAGTCTGCCCCATTCATACACGGTATTGGTTTGGTAATCCAAAAGGTCCCGTTGGAATTTGTTTTTCTTGACTGCAGCAATTGAATTCTCCAGGTCCATAATACGATCTTTAAGTTTAGTGTCAAGATCCTTAAAGTCTTTGTTAGAAAGATGTAATTGTAGATTTTTCTGTGTATCCTGTATTTCAATTCGTATTGCATCTAGTGCTATTTTTTCTTGTTCCAGAATCAGATCCATTAGTTGGAAATAACATGTTTTAAGTATGGAGTTCCAGGTGTTAACAAAGTCTTCTGAGTAGATGGTAGTAGGGATTTTTTTTCAACCGGAGACCACGTGGAACCATGTTTTTATCCTTGTACTGCTGCAACATAACTTAAGGAGAAAGCTGTTTAACCGAGAAGGCTATTGAATTGTTATGAAAGATTGTATTTATCCCAAAGGTTTCAATATTAGAAATGATTTGATTTTAAACTATTGAAATACCCTTGTACTTACATTTGTTGTGTATTTTTTTGTATTATGTTTTTTTTTTATTTTGTTTTTCTGTACTTACGTGGCAACAGACTAATTGCCCGGCTCCTGTGGGAAGTTTCCTACTTCCAGATTGCGTGTTATATTAGCCCGTGCTTAAGTTTACTGTGATACCTATGACTAAGGACCGGATGGTCTGAAATGCGTCAGATGTAGATGTGTATTGCATCTTATCCTTGTTTTTGCATTTTATCTGTATTGTGCCAATTTGGATGAATAAAGCTGGACAACATTTTTAACCGAACAGTGATGCCTGCTGAGGGGCAGAATGGGGTGTTAATAGGGATGTTAATGTCTCCCATGATGAGTGTTGAAATATCACAGGATAGCAAGGGAGAAAGCCAAGAAGCAAAGTGGTTGAAGAACTGGTAGAGTGAGCCAGGAGGATGGTATACTACAGCCATGAATGGCGAGTGGGCAGAAAAATATATAACCGGCGATCGGTTGCCATGGTAGCCTCGGGTCTTCTTTTGACCCGAAGCTATCTGGCTTCTGCAGATTCGTTACAATGAGCCAGTGGCTCATTGTAATGAATGAGCTGTTACACTCTCCCCCTGGTGAGTCACATTGGAACGCCCAGCATGATAAGATGACTCGCCACCTAAAAAACCAATTGGTGTGAAGGCATCCTGACTAACACCACTACCAAAAACACACAAGTCATTTGGCCACAGGGACACAGAGGGAAAGTATGGCCACTGACTAGTGAATTGGGGTCGTACAACTCTAGGGGCCTCAGTAGCTTGACCCATTCTATCATAGGTCAGCATCATGGGTGGTCTAGTGTTCCTTGTGGGACGAGTGTGTACTGCAGGAGTTCCCTTCTCAACCCCCAGCTCTTGACATATTGACTCAGGTTCTGTGATGGATACTTCTTCGCCTGGTGACTTTATTCCTTCTGAATTCTCCCCCGACTGTGGACAAAGGAGGATAGCCTCTGGACTGGGTTCATCTTGGTTGTCCACAGGAAGACACTGCTCTGGACTGTCATGAATGATAGGATATGGATCTCCTTCACATCTATAGTCTAACCACCACTCATCACTGGAGTCACTATCACTGCTTTCAGGGGTGACTTCCGGATCGACTATTCTTCTATGATGAGGACTCCTTCTAGGACGCCTGGTGACTGATGAGGCCCCATCTTCTGGTGACAGTTGCAATCTGATGTTCTGTCCCACAGGCAACAGATGTTGACGATGATAGGTCTTTATTATTCCACTTCCATTCTCAGGTTTAACTCTGTAAGATGGAACACCAGGCAGCTTCTCAACTACCACATAGGGCTCTGGTCTCCAACGATCAGCAAGCTTCTGTTTTCCCGGAAGACCCAGCTGTTGAATGAGAACTCTATCTCCAGGTTGCAGAATGTGTTCTCGTACCCTGCGGTCATAACGGATCTTGTTTCGTGTCCCTGCTCGACCAGAAGCTTGATCAGCCAATCCGTAAGCCCTTTTCAATTCTTCCTTTAACTGGGACACATATTTCATATAAGTCTTCCCAGATGAATGGTCGGGTGACACTCCAAAGCTGATATCCACTGGTAGCCTAGCTTCTCTCCCAAACATGAGGAAGTAAGGGGAGTACCCCGTCGACTCATTCTTTGTACAATTGTAAGCATGGACCAACTGACTTATATGACAGCTCCAGCGTCCCTTTTGCTCGGTGTCCAAAGTACCCAACATATTGAGAAGGGTGCGGTTGAACCTCTCCGGTTGAGGATCCCCTTGTGGGTGGAAAGGGGTGGTTCTAGACTTCTTGATCCCACATATCTCACACAGCTCTTTGATCAGTCGACTCTCAAAATCTCTTCCTTGGTCAGTATGGATGCGAGCTGGCAATCCGTAGTGTACAAAGAATTTTTCCCACAATGTTTTTGCGACAGTGACTGCCCGCTGGTCTTTAGTGCAGTAGGCCTGTGCATAGCGGGTGAAATGATCAGTGACTACTAGGATGTAGCAGATGTTGCCCTCATCTGGCTCAATGGAGAGGAAATCAATACACACTAAATCCATCGGACAATCGCTGTTGATGTTCACCAAAGGCGCTGATCGAGTTGACAAAGTTTTCCTCAGGACACACCGAGCACATGACTTGCAATAACCCTCGATGTCCGCTTCCATTCTCGGCCAGTAAAATCTGTCCGCAACAAGACCAGTTGTCTTCTCAATTCCAAGGTGTCCATGTTCATCATGTAAAGCTTTCATGACCATATTCCGAAACTGAGTGGGTAGAACCAGCTGTCTTCGGACCTCTCCATTTTGACGTTTAACCTCCCGGTAGAGCAGGCCAGCTCTCACAACTAGATGTTCCAACTGACGAGCTAGTAAAATGGACTCCTCGGTCTTCAGTGCATTTCTTTCAGGCCTCCTTGCTCTTTTCACATACCATCGAACCACTCCCACAGAAGGATCTGCTTGTTGGGCCTTTTCCATTTGGTTTCGGGTCAGTTGAGGCAAGGAGTCTGTGTTCACCCTAGTCAACTTGCAAAACAAAGGTGGCAGAGCTTTCTCAGACACTCCTAGGAATTTTGCACATCCCTTGAGAGGAATAGTGGCAGCTTGATGCTTGTGACATAGAGCTTTCACTTCTGGAGCAGGTAACTCTAACCAAGCTTCTTCCTCTTCATTCAGCGACTGCCTGGGCAGGCGGGAAAGGGCGTCAGCATCAATGTTTGTGGTTCCTCGCCTATACTTTAAGCTGAATTCATATACAGCTAATGCTGCAAGCCATCTGTGCCCAGTCGCATCAAGCTTAGCTGTGGTCCTTAAGTCAGGGGATTGTTGTCGGTGTGAACTTCAAACCGTACCCCATACAGATAATCATGGAGCTTGTCCACCACTGCCCATTTCAATGCCAGGAACTCTAGTTTGTGAGCCGGGTAATTGCGCTCACTGGGGGTTAATCCTCGACTGATATAGTAGAGGGGCCGCAGAATTCCACCATGCTCCTGGTACAGAACTGCTCCAAGGCCTTCAAAGGATGCATCCACATGCAGCACATACTTCTTGTTAGGGTCTGCATAGGCTAACACCGGAGCCTGGGTTAGGCAGCACTTCAGCTTCTCAAAAGCATCATCACACACAGGTGTCCATCTCTCTCCAAATGGTTCATTAACCTTGAAAAAGGTCTTCCCTTTCACCTTCATGGTATGCAAGTTCTTTCTGGGAGGTGGATATCCCTGGGTGAGAGCAGTTAGAGGCTTGGCAATCTTTGAGTACTGTGGTACAAATCTTCTGTAGTACCCACAAAATCCTAGAAAGGACCTAAGCTCCCCCAACTTGGTGGGTTTGGGCCAGTTTACAACAGCTTCCACTTTAGCTAGATCAGTAGAGATCCCCTCCCCACTGACAATGTGTCCCACATACTTCACGGCCTTTTGGCAGAACCGACATTTTTCAAGGGACAATTTCAGCCCAGCTTTCTTCAATCTGTCCAACACCTTGAATAGCCTCTGGTTGTGTTCTTCTAGGGTTAAAACTTAACTTTTAATCAAAAGCTTACAGTAAAATTAATAGTGAAAATACTAAAATGTTCCTAGTGTATCGAGTACAAGTTTATGGATCAATAGATGCACATAATCCATATATCTGCATAACAATAAATCAGCATTTCAATGGGTCAGGGAGATATACAGGTTTGGTCTTACCGGTCTTCACTCGGTCGGGTTGGACGAAGGGGCGTTCCTGTAAGGGAATGCTCAATCTCACCCTATTATGCCCTTTCTGCAGTCCTACTCCCGGTATTCGTGACTCCCAGCCCTTACAAGGGCGGTCCCCAAAACTGTCCCTGTATGCAAACTAGTGCACCCTTGATACTAAAGTAGATGTTTCTCCTTATTCCCTATGCGTTTCGTGCATAGTCACATGCACTCCTCAGGGGAAATGAAAATTCAGCAGATTGCGGTATCCTGTAAATTTAAACTATCCGCAATGCTTAACAATTCTGTATGCAGGCGTTGGCTCTCACACACTATTGATTAAATTCGGGCGAGTGTGAGCAGTGGCTCATCACTACCCGATTCTATCTCTCTACCCACTAGGTTAATCTCTGGCGTCGGCGCCACATTCGGTGCGCACGCGCCTTAAATAGTCATATAGGCACGCCCACTCCCCTCCTACAGGCCGGTCATGTGACTCTGCAGTCGTCACGTGAGGTCATGGGCGGGGTCAGTAACTATGGACGCAGCGAGCAAAGCACCACTGCGCTCCTAAACGTCACTGACGAGGTTCCTTCCCAACCACCTGCGTTTAACCAATCAGGTATGTTGCATCTGTTGGGCAGGCGGGGATATGGGACCCCTTTACTCCAGCTATTTTGTCGCATACCCAAACCGCGATGGGTGTGTCATGGGGGTAGATTCTCTGTCTAATTCCCATTGCAAAATTGCTGAAGGATAAAGAACAGGCTTTTACTTTGGATCATGGCTTTGTCATTTCGGCTTCTATTTCTGGTATCGTTAGTATGATTAATGCTTAGTTAGACACACATGTATACGGAAGGTTTAAAAGGCAAAGAAAAGGATGGTTATTAAAGACAAACAAATCAAGCAAGTCCCTTAGCTGATTGATAAAAACAATGTAATCCACTCTCAAAGATCATAAAAGTCAAAGGGGGTTATTCTACAAAAAGGAAGTGAAATTCAGCATCTCATTAAGGCCTTTGGGGGCAACTGTATCTAAAAGGAATATCCACTTGGTCTCACGTTGTAGAATAGATCTATCCCAATTTCCCCCCCTCACTGGTCTCTGTACTGCTTCAATCCCATGGAATTTGATTTTGCTCATATCACCATTGTGGACCTGATTTACGTGGCGGGCAAGGGGTGTGTCTCTCTTATGTAATATGTCCCCTAGATGCGCTCCCACTCTTCTTCTGAGTTCACAAATGGTCTTCCCTACATATTCAATCCTGCACTCACATACTGCTCGGTATACTACCCCTTGTGTTTTGCAGTTTATGAATTGTTTAATTTTGTAGGTGGTACCTGTCACTGTGGATGTAAAAGAGTTGCACCTTAGCATCTGTGGGCAGGCGACACAGCCACTACACTTGAAACTACCGGTGGTCTTAGTTGTTCCATCAAGCCATGTGCTATTGTGACTTTGGGTATAGTGACTATGTACCAGCCTGTCCTTTAGTGATCGCCCCTTTCTGTAGGTCACCGTTGCATAGGGGCTCAAAACCTTCCTAATATCAGGATCCATTAGTAGGATGTCCCAGTGTCTCTCCAACACCTTTTTGGCATCCTTAGCTCCATTATCGAATGTTGTAATTAATCTGATTATCCCCTCCTCTTTAATCTCAGTTTGTTTTTTAAGGAGTTCGTGCCGATCTTTTTGGAGTGCATCCTGATAGGCTGCCCTTAAGATTTTATCTGGGTATCCTTTTGCTTGAAATCTGAGGCGCAGGTCTTTTGCTTGTTCAATATAGGTATCTGTGTCTGAACAATTCCTTCTCAGACGCAGATACTGTCCTCTGGGGATACCACGTTTTAGGGGGGTCGGGTGACTACTGTCCCACCTCAACAGAGAATTTGTCGATGTGGTCTTACGAAAAATCTCAGTTGTAAGTGCTCGATGTTTGTCTATAGTGATACGTACATCAAGGAATGGTAGGCTCTCATCAGAGCTCTCATGGGTAAAGCGTAAGTCTATAGGATTGGTGTTCAGATCCTTTACAAACCGCTCAAATTCCTGGGGGGGGCCCCGCCAGATCACAAAGACATCATCTATAAATCTGTGCCACGCCTCGATCTTCGATGTGTCCGGTGTATTCTCCTCTCCAAATACCATAGTTTCCTCCCAACAGCCCAGGAGCAAGTTGGCATAGGTTGGCGCGCAGGGCCAACCCATCGCCGTGCCCCTGAGCTGGTGGTAGAATCTCCCATTAAAAAGGAAGAAATTTCTGGTGAGGCAGAATTCTAAGGCCCTTAAGATAAAGTCGTTATGGCCCTCTTGTTGTATTCCTCTTGACCTTAAGAAGTGTGCAACAGCTTTAAGTCCCATGCTGTGAGGTATTGAGGAATATAATGCCTCGACGTCAACACTTCCCAGTATGTACTCATGATCCAAGGTGATACCATCTAACTTGGTTAGAAGATCTAAAGTGTCCCTTGTATATGAGGGGAGTGTTAAAACAAAGCCTCTTAGGACCTTATCCAAGTAAATCCCTAAATTCTGGGTTATATTACCCACCCCTGACACTATGGGGCGTCCTTTTAACGGGGACAGCCCCTTGTGTATTTTAGGCAGGCTGTAGAATGTCGCTACAACGGGATTCTTTGGCAGCAGGAAATTGAATTCGGATTCATCAATGAGGTTATCATTTTTAGCTTGTCTCAGAAGACCGCTTAGTTCTTTCATATAGATATCTGTTGGATTGGTGGGGAGAATTTCGTATGTGTCTTTATCTTTTAACAAGTTCATACACATTTCCTTATATTGGGGGGTCATCATGAGTACTATGTTGCCCCCTTTGTCGGAACTCTTAATAGTAATTGATGTTTCATTTTGTAGTGACCGTAGGGCCTCCATCTCAGCCCTTGAACAGTTATATTGACTGAAGGAGTTCTCTAACTGTCTTAAATCAGTGGTGACTCTATTAAGGAATACGTCTATAGGTGAAACATCCATATTCGGGGGAAGGCGAGTACTTTTTAGTTTACAGTCGGGATAGTTTAAATTTACAGGATACCGCGATCTGCTGAATTTTCATTTACCCTGAGGAGTGCATGTGACTATGCACGAAACGCGTAGGGAATAAGAAGAAACATCTACTTTAGTATCAAGGGTGCACTAGTTTGCATACAGGGACAGTTTTGGGGACCGCCCTTGTAAGGGCTGGGAGTCACGAATACCGGGAGTAGGACTGCAGAAAGGGCATAATAGGGTGAGATTGAGCATTCCCTTACAGGAACGCCCCTTCATCCAACCCGACCGAGTGAAGACCGGTAAGACCAAACCTGTATATCTCCCTGACCCATTGAAATGCTGATTTATTGTTATGCAGATATATGGATTATGTGCATCTATTGATCCATAAACTTGTACTCGATACACTAGGAACATTTTAGTATTTTCACTATTAATTTTACTGTAAGCTTTTGATTAAAAGTTAAGTTTTAAGATAATTCTTGATAGCATTGTGCTGGTAATTATATAAACATTTATTGAATGCTGTAGGCTATTTATCTGAGGCTATGACTGCTGAATAGTCTCGCTGCTGCTATTTTTTGTTCTTCTAGGGTTTGTCCAAATACGACCAGATCATCCAGGTAGACCAATACCTCCCGAAAATTCATGTCTCCCATCACCTGATCCATGCACCTTTGGAACGTTGCAGGTGCGCCAGTAACTCTTTGAGGCATCCTTTGGAACTGGAAGAATCCAATGGGACAAATGAAAGCCGTCTTCTCTTGATCCTCCTTATTCATGGGTATCTGGTAATAGCCACTTCGGAGATCCAGCACGGAAAACCACTGACTGCCCTGTAAGCAATCTAGAGCTTCATCAATCCTGGGGACTGTATACTGATCAGGGACTGTGCGCCGATTCAGAGTACGGTAGTCCACACACATCCGAATATCCCCATTTTTCTTGCGGGCAATAACAATGGGAGAAGCATATGGGCTATTGGACTCTATGATGAGTCCTGCATCTAGTAGGCCTCGTAAGTGCTGCCTGACGTCTTCAATATCTGCAGGAGCTAGCCTTCGAGACCTCTCTCGGAAAGGCTTCTCATCCATCAGTCTAATGCGATGCTCCACTCCCTGCGCCAGGCCCAGATCCCAGTCTCCTATGGAGAATGCTTCTCTACGTTCCATCATGCCTTTTATTAGTGACTCCTTTTCACATTTCTTCAGGTCACTACCTTCAAAACAGGGATCAAAACATTCCTGATGTAGCTCCCTCCTTTCTTCCTCCTTTCTAATATAAGCAGCCAGACAAGCTGGGTGAATAGTGAGGGTCTGTGAATAGTTATCACCACCAATTTCTCGGCACCACTGTGCTAATGTACGGAAAATGTTGGCATTTGTTCCTACTATGACCGGTATGGATCTCTGGTCTCCTTCCGCCTCTGGACAGACCAGTGCTATGATGGGTATTTCTTTCTCCACTCCAGCAACTGTCTTTGGAAAGCGTAGCATAACAGACACATATCCTCTGTAAGGGTAGCTATGTTCACTCAAACCCCAAACAACAAGTCCAGACAAAGGCTGAAGGGGCACCCCTGAGAGGTATTTCTTTTACCATTTTTCAAAGATGATAGACACTTGAGACCCGCTGTCTAGCAGCACAGTGCAGGGTTGGCCATTAATACTAGCTGGAACATGTGGGGCTGGTCCATCCAAGTCTTTCGGAAATTGTCCCGGTTGAGCGGCAGTGGATGGAGTGGTGGGGCAAGCATTTGACCTTGAATGGGGGTCAGTATGGGACTCTACTGACCCCCTTCCCCGTTTCCCGACAGCTTGTTTTCGTAATGGGAAAGAGACTTCTTAGGATTCCACCTGTTTGGACATCGCCGAGCAACATGGCTTGGATCCCCACAAACAAAACATCCCTCTGTCTTTCGGTCTCCATCTCTTTGTCGATCCTGACTGGTGCTTCTAGTGGATCGTGGTTGTCTCTCATGGGATGTAGTGGAAACCTGTTTCAACCTCTCAACTTCTTTTGTATGGCTTTTTAGGAGTTGAGAAATTTGTTCTGCTTGCTTCTCAATGATTTTGAGAAGCTCCTCCTCTCGGCTTGGCTCAGCCTTTAGAGTAGCAGAAGTGACTCTTTTGGATGTTTGCTCTCGGGCTGCCATAATAGCTTCTTCCTGTCTGACTTCTTTCAGCAACAGATGGAAGGAAGGAGGAACCTTCTCTTTGTCGCAGCACCTTAGTCTTTGAGCAGTGGGATCATTGGTGAGAGCACCTCGCAGTACTTGATCCAAACGGTACCGGTCCACATCTTGAGAACTGAGCCCGCCTTTGGACACAATTCTGTGAACTAGTTTGTCCAGTCGGTAAAGATAGTCAGATAATTTCTCACCCGGTTCCTGATAAGTGGTGCGGAGCTTATAAAGAAGGTCTGTTGCATCTTCTGGAGTCCCAAAAGCATCCTTAAGAGCAGCCATATAGTCTTGAAAAGTTGCATTAGGATCACTTCGCCAAGCAGCCTGCACTACCTCCATAGCTGGACCCTTCAAACTCTCCACTATTCTCTGCTTCTTTACTGCATCCGTGCACTGCCACTCTTGCAGGTACTGCAGGGACACATCTCTCCATGTGTCATACCCCTCTTCACCGGCTGGGGTTGGAGTGATACCTGAGAAAGTCTTCAAACGGCGATAGCTTGACTCTGGCTGAATCTTTGCAAACTGACTCACTAACCTTTCCATAGCTGCTACCAGCATGTCAGCAGAAGCTGGTGTTTCTTCAGATCTGGCTGATAGTGGGGTAGGAGGTAAACATCTACTAGGCCTCCTATGCTGTGTGTTTGGATCCTGTTGCCCAATCACTGCAGGCCTCATAGGCCATATGATTTTCCATTGCCTACCATGTTCTGGCGGCACAGCTATAACTGATGCAAAGTATTCTCTTTCCAAAATCTTATCAGTTGCTATTAATGCAGCTGGGAATGGTGTATCTTCATCACCCCTGCGATCAGTCACCTTTGCATGGGTGACACCAGGAAGTTCATTCACTATCTGCAGTATCTCATCATCAGATGCATGAAAGAATTTACCACACAAGGCAAAACTTTTTTCATCACCAATGCACATCTCCTCACACCATGTGGACACTTCTCTCTCTGTTAAAGTCTCCATGGCAACTGTTTTGTTTGTTCAATCTCAGCAGTGCCTCCACTGTAACACCCCTTCAGGCCTACCTCTGCAAGAAGGGTGTATGGTGACTTCAAACTCAATATGGCGCAGTGCCTCCACCCGAATCTTGCTTGAAGCTCTGTAGGTCAGCAGGAGGGCTTTCCTCTTCTGCCAGGGGTTGACTCGGGAAACCCCTGCCTAAGCTTAACACACACTCACAATAGGTAAGGGTAAAACAACTTGGCAGGTTTATTGTGAGGGAAGGAATTAGGGATGAGCCAAGTGCAATGAATGCAAACAGGGAAAAGCATAAACAAGGGTAAAGTATTTACAGATGCAGATTTTCTACTAAAATGTACTGCTAGTGGCAATAAAGGGTAACTGCACTTCCCAGGCCTGGTTGGGATAATGGTGCAGAGGGGTCCCTTTAACTAATGAGCTCTGTGAGCAACAGAGGGGATCAATCAGAACACAACAGAAATGACACGTGTCACTATCACACACTCTGCAGGTGACAACACACTCTCTCTACCTGCACAGGATTACACTATTATGCTGCAGCTATGCATATTACACAGTCCAATCGTTGGGGTCCTGTTGCCGCGGACGTTGGCGCGCTTTCTGTAACGTTGGTGCACTTAATACTTTCAGTACTCTTGGCAATTATTTTCCTGCAAACTCCTTACTAACAATAAAGTCTACTCACAACTCTGAGTGACTGCACCCAGGCTTCTGCTTGTAGCTGGGACCAGGCACCTGGATGGTAATGGAGGGGCAGGCAGGAACCTCCTGTGTGGTGGATGTGGAGACCTCCTGGGGATCAGGCTGTGGTGCAGAGGTGGAGCTCCTCCAGCAGGTCCTCTTCTCCTCTGGGGCTGAGCTGCTGGGCTGTCTCTAGTCCTCTGCTGTGTCACTCTCAGTGCAGGACTCTCTACACTCTGCCATGTGCTGTCAGTCCTCTCTGCTACACATGAGGTCTCTCTCCCTTCTCCTCCCCACAATCCCTTGTTTTTCCCATCAGCCCTTTCTCCAGCAACTCCTCTATCAGTGTCAGTGGCACAGAGCAGCAGTGATTGCTGGGAGATGTAGTCCAGTCTGCTCCTGAGGAGTAGGTGCTGCTAGCTGCTGGTCTTAAGCCCTGCTGCCCAGCAATTACATTGTCCTGTTCACATGTTGGGCTCTTAGCAGGGGTTACATAACAAAATAACACACTCACACATTCTCTACTTCTAATGATAAAATTACAGCATTTCACAAATATAATTTCAACATTTTTCTATCAGTCCTGGTGTTAACCACTTTGGTTGTTCCTGGATACGACCATAAATCTTTTGACTATGGTTGGATTCTTCTCATGAATAGCTTTCTTGTTTTAAAGAGGACCTTTCACCACCTCACACATGTAGCGATTATCATACCATCCTGGGCTGTGGGCTGCTACACAGATTCAGACGCACTTGGAATTTTCCTTCTAGCCCCCACGGTTGTGGAGATATAATTCTGAGGTTCTGACCATTGTAATCTGTTGTTTGGTCAGAGAGGAGGAGCTGGGGCTGGAGCTGGAGGCGTGTGTTATGCAAATCTTCTCTCATACTGTCCAATCAGTGGCAGAGAAGCTATTATGAATATTGAGCTGTGGGTTTTTTCTATGTTCATCTAATGGTTGCATTCACACACATTCCGCTAATATACTGTTTTGCTTGTGGTTGCATTTACGCGGCGTTTGCGCCAGTTACGATTACGCAGTGCTTGCGCCGCGGTTACACAACTCTTGCGTCACGATTACGCTCACACGACATTTGAGACACGGTTATGCAGCGTATGCGGCACGTCTACGCTTATTCCGCATTTGTAACAGGGTTACGCTTACGTATTTGTGTCCCATTTACGTTTACTCTGTGTGGCTATCTAATTAGCAGCTTTTATATAGTTCTGTGGTCAGTTTGTTTGGTGGTTTGCAGCCAGATCTTGTTGCAGTGAGCTCAGCAGAGTTTTGTGGCACATTACCTTTAAAAAAAGCAGCAGAAAAGCGAGCGTGTGAGCTTGGTGGCGAGTGTGCATTGATCCAAAGCGTGTGCAGTGTCCAAAGTGTGACTTAGGTTTAAGGAACTTAAGTTTGAGGGACTTTAGCAGGTAACTGCTGTATTTTGTGTTACTTTGACTGTAAATTCTTCTTTCTGTGCATATTTCTATTGTAATCCCCATTAGAACAATGGATTCCATAAGTGGCATTGCTACACAGTGTACATCCTGTGCCATGTATGCTTTCCTTGAACAGCCGCTCGAGGGGGAATACTGCTGTGTGGGATGTGTGAAAATTGCTCATCTGGAAGCCCAGATTCTGGATCTAAATGAGCAAGTTTCAAGGCTGCAGGCAATTGACAATATGGAGCGAAGTTTGCTGCTCCTGGAGCACAAACTCTCTAGGGAAGATGGGTGTGGGGAGGGAAGTATGGAGGTGCAGAGTGAGGGGGCCGCAAGTTTGGTAACATGTAGAAGGCGGGGTAAAGGGAAGAGTTGTAGGGAGTCTAGTCCTGATCTGGTTCACCCCAATAAGTTTGCCAGGCTGGCGGATGAGGGGGATATCAGTTCTGGGGTAGCAATGCTGCAGCAAGACGTGGCCTCTAGCAACCAGGGGACTGTCTGCTCCAGTAAGAAGGGTAATGGGAGCACAGGCAAGGTCAGACAGGTGCTGGTAGTGGGAAATTCGATTATTAGGGGAACACACAGGGCAATCTGTCACAAAGACCATGCATACCGAACAGTGTTTGTTTGCCGGGTGCTCGGGTTCGGCATGAAGCGGATCGGGCTGACAGATTACTGGGAGGGGCTGGTGAGGAACCAGCGGTCATGGTCCACATTGGCACTAATGACAAAGTAAGAGGTAGGTGGAAGGTCCTTAAAAATGATTTCAGGGATTTAGGCCATAAGCTCAAGGCAAGGACCTCAAAGGTAGTTTTCTCTGAAATACTACCTGTACCACGTGCCACACCAGAAAGGCAGCGGAGGTAAATAAGTGGCTCAAAAGTTGGTGTAGGAAGGAGGGTTATGGGTTCATGGAGAACTGGGCTGACTTTTCTGTCGGCTACAGGCTCTACAGTAGGGATGGGCTGTACCTCAATGGGGAGGGTGCAGCTGTTTTGGGGGAAAAAATGGCTAGAAGGTTGGAGGAGTGTTTAAACTAAAGACCTGGGGGAAGGGCAACTACACTTGTGCAGGGCAAATAGACAGTGTAGATAGAGAGCTGGGAAGAGTCATAGTCCATGGGGGAGGAAGGGGGGATGGAATGAGATTGGGGAATAAGAACAAAAGGAATATGGACAGGGAAAACCATATAAAGTGTATGTACACAAATGCCAGAAGCCTCACAAACAAAATGGAGGAACTGGAACTCTTGATGTTGGAGCGAAAATATGATATAGTGGGAATCAGCGAGACATGGCTGGACAGTAGCTATGACTGGGCTGTTGCTATAGATGGTTATAGTCTTTTTAGAAAGGATCGTATAAATAAAAAAAGGGGGAGGGGTTTGTTTATATGTGAATTCTTGCCTCAAGCCTGTCTTGCGAGATGACATCAGTAACGCAAATGCAAATGTGGAGTCCCTATGGGTGGAGATAAGGGGAGGGAAAAAGAATAATAAAATATTACTAGGGGTTTGTTATAAGGCTCCAAATATAATGGAGGCAACAGAGGAAATGCTGATAAGTGAAATGGATGCGGCTTCAAAGCATGGTGAAGTACTTATCATGGGGGACTTCAATTACCCAGATATTGACTGGGGGGCAGAAACATGCAGGTCCTTCAAAGGCGGCAGGTTCTTGTCAACAACAAAAGACAATTACCTGTCGCAAATAGTCCTGGAGCCAACAAGAGGGGGGGGGGGGCACTGCTGGACCTTATCCTAACCAACAGACCTGATAGGGTATCAAAACTACAGGTTGGGGGGAACCTGGGGAATAGTGATCATAATATCATTGATTTTGTACTACGGTTTACTAAGAACGTTAGGGAAGGGGCAACCAACACTCTAAACTTCAGGAGGGCAAATTTTAAGGCATAGACTGGGATAATGTTCTCAAAGACAAAAAGCCCCCCCCCCTCGAGTATAAGCCGACCCGAGTATAAGCCGAGATTCCTAATTTTACCACCAAAAACTGGGAAAACATATTGACTCGAGTATAAGCCGAGGGTGTAGTATACAGCCAGCCCCAAGTGGTATACAGCCTGCCCCCCCTCATGTATACAGCCAGCCTGCCCCCTCAGGTATACAGCCAGCCTGCCCCCTCCGGTATACAGCCAGCCTGCCCCCATGTATGTTGAGCACAATTCTCAGCCAGAAAAAATGACAGTTAAAAAGGCATAAGTTTAATTATAATCCTCTAAAAAGGTACCTAGCGTACCAAACTCACACACTATAAATAGTCAATTGATTAACGCACCAAACCACTACACCCTAGTGCAGATACATAATCTTGTGAACAGTCGAAAACATGCTCAGATCTCATACAGGCTAGAAAGTGGCAAATTGGATTGGTTACATACCCTGAGGGAGCATCTACTGTATAGGATCCCTCTTGGATCCAAACTTACCACTCCTTATGTAGCCAGGTTGAGAGGGCCTATGGCGGGAGGAGATAAATCCTTGTATTCTCATGGATCAAATGGGGGAGGTGTGAATTGTGTTCTAGATACACCCTATCCCCCAAAAAGACTCCCGTCATTACAAGTACCAATATTCTGTCCCTAGTACTCATTCAAACAAAAAGCACACCTCCCTGACGCGTTTCCACAATCAAGCTTCATCAGAGGGAGAATATACACTGACATGGACAAATACAAGGATTTATCTCCTCCCGCCATAGGCCCTCTCAACCTGGCTACATAAGGAGTGGTAAAATTGGATCCAAGAGGGATCCTATACAGTAGATGCTCCCTCAGGGTATGTAACCAATCCAATTTGCCACTTTCTAGCCTGTATGAGATCTGAGCATGTTTTCGACTGTTCACAAGATTATGTATCTGCACTAGGGTGTAGTGGTTTGGTGCGTTAATCAATTGACTATTTATAGTGTGTGAGTTTGGTACGCTAGGTACCTTTTTAGAGGATTATAATTAAATTTATGCCTTTTTAACTGTCATTTTTTCTGGCTGAGAATTGTGTATATACAGAATTATTGAAAAAGATTATTCTGCTATTTGTCATGTATGTTGAGCACATTTAAAAAAAATAAACTTAATTCTCACCTTCCGGCGATACTCACCCCCGATCCTCTGCGGTGGCTCTCGATCCCCGGCAGCGTCTTCTGTCTTCTCTTGCCAGCGGAGGCGCGTCCATGCGATCTCCCCGGCGGCGCTCACTATGATGCGGCGGTGTCGCCGCTGATGACGTCACACCGCCGCATCATAGTAAGCGCCGGCGGCGAGATCGCATGGACGCGACTCCACCGGCAAAAGAAGAAAGAGGACAGCCGCAGCCGGGGATCGAGAGCCACCAACGAGGATCGGAAGCCGGCGCTGTAGATCAGGGGTGAGTATCGCCGGAAGGTGAGAGCTAAGTTTATTTATTTAATGTGCTGAACTTCCTGAGCCGCCGCCGGTGGATCTGGGCACCGGAGGGTGAGTATTAACATTTATTTATTTAAATTGACTCGTGTATAAGCCGAAGTGAGGTTTTTCAGCACATTTTTTGTGCTGAAAAACTCGGCTTATACACGAGTATATACGGTACCTTATGGGAAAAAGCATAAGAGGAACAAGAAACAGCCAATGTGGCTAACTAGTCTTGTAAGGAAAGCAATAAGCGAGAAAGATAAGGCGTTTAAGGTGCTAAAACGTGAAGGTAGCGATGAGGCATTACAGGATTATAGAGAGAAAAATCAATCCTGTAAAAAGCAGATAAAGGCTGCAAAAATAGAGACTGAGAGAAAAATTGCCAGGGAGAGCAAAAATAATCCCAAATTATTTTTCAAGTATATAAATGATAAGAAACTTAAAACAGAGAGTGTGGGTCCCCTTAGAAATAACATGGGGGTCATGGTGGAAGGAGATGAGGAAAGTGCCAATCTACTGAATGTCGCCTTCTCAACTGTCTTTACCCAGGAAAATCCCCTGGTGGAAGACACAATGAGGAATAATGTAAATTCTTTTTGGAATGTCAACAGTTTAACCCAGGAAGAAGTATGGCGCCGCCTCGCAACCACTAAGATAGATAAATCACCGGGGCCAGATGGCATACACCCCTGGGTTCTGCATGAACTATGGACCATGATAGACAGACCGTTATTTTTAATATTTGAAGATTCACTGAGGACTGGTTATGTTCCACAGGACTGGCGCATAGCAAATGTGGTACCAATATACAAAAAAGGATCAAATAGCGATCCTGGAAACTACAGACCTGTGAGTCTAACTGCTGTGGTGGGGAAAATATTTGAGGGGTTTATTAGAGATGCTATCCTGGAGTATCTCACTGTGCACAACCTTATAATCCAGCGTCAGCATGGGTTTATGAGAGATCGATCCTGTCAGACTAATCTGATTGGTTTCTACGAGGAGGTAAGTTCAAGACTGGATCTGGGGGACGCTGTGGATGTTGTATATCTGGACTTTTCAAAGGCATTTGACACCGTGCCACATAAAAGGTTGGTATATAAAATGAGACTGCTGGGAATAGGAGAAAATCTGTGTATTTGGGTAAGTAATTGGCTTAGTGATAGAAAACAGAGGGTGGTCATTAATGGCACATTCTCAGATTGGGTTGAGGTTACCAGTGGAGTGCCACAGGGGTCAGTATTGGGGCCACTTCTTTTTAATGTTTTTATTAATGACCTTGTAGTGGGTTTACACAGTCAAGTTTCAATATTTGCAGATGATACTAAGCTGTGTAAAGTAATAAATACTGAGGTCGATAGTTTAGCATTACAGAGGGATTTGTGGAAGCTTGAGGAGTGGGCAGAGAAATGGTTGATGAGATTTAATGTAGATAAATGTAAAGTTATGCACTTGGGCCATGGAAACACAAAGTATAATTATGTTCTAAACAGTCAATTACTTGGTAAAACTGGAGCTGAAAAGGACTTGGGGGTATTGGTGGATGGTAAACTTAATTTTAGTGACCAGAGCCAGGCTGCTGCTGCTAAAGCAAATAAAATTATGGGATGTATCAAGAGAGGAATAGATTCTCATGATAAAGACATAGTTTTGCCCTTATACAAATCCCTGGTCAGACCATACATGGAATATTGTGTACAGTTTTGGGCACCAGTGTATAAAAAGGATATAGTACAGCTGGAACGGGTGCAGAGGAGAGCAACCAGGATTATTAGGGGAATTGGGGGATAAGAATACAATGACAGATTACATAATTTGGGATTATTCAGTTTAGAAAAAAGACGACTGAGGGGAGACCTCATTTCAATATACAAATACCTGAACGGACAGTACAAGGATCTCTCCAAAGATCTTTTTATACCTAGGCCTGTGACCAGGACAAGGGGGCATCCTCTACGCCTAGAAGAGAGGCGATTTTACCATCAACATAGACAAAGGTTCTTTACTGTAAGAGCAGTGAGACTATGGAACGCTCTGCCGCAGGAGGTTGTTATGGCGGACTCTATGTACATGTTCAAGAGAGGCCTGGATGCCTTTCTGGAGAGAAAGAATACCACGGATTATGGGAATAACACATTTATTTAATTCTTAAAGGTTGGACTTGATGGACTTGCGTCTTTTTCCAGCCTCATATACTATGATACTATGATATTATGATTAACACTTACGCGGCGTTTGCGTCACATTTGCGCTTATGAGCATTTGCGGCACATTAACACTTATGCAAAAGTTGTGCCATGTTTATGCTTATGCGCCGTTTGCTTCACGTTTACGCTGCAATTACGTTTCTGCTGCATTTATGTCACATTTACACTTGTGTTTGCATTATGGTTATTCTGACGATGTTTGCGTCAAGTTTGCGCTTCGCTGCAATTGCAGCACACTTTCGTCAACGGGCCGCTTGTCTCACATTTATGTTTGCGTTTATGCGTACGCACCATTTGTGGCGTGTTTTTACGTGCATGCAGTGTTTGAGGTGCGTTTACAGATTTTCTGTTTATGTTGAATTTGTGCCATGTTTAAGCTTACATAGCATTCGCCTTTATATCGAGTGTGACTTGTGTTTTTGATTATGTAAACGGTGCTTGCGTTTACGGCACATTTACACTTACATTTACATGCCATTTGCATTTATGTCTGGTTAGCATCATGTTAACGCTTACGTGGTATATGAGTTGATGTCTCGTTTGCACTTACATTTGCACAGCGTTTGCGTTTCCGTTTACATTGCATGGTGTTTACCAATGCTTGTAACATTGCATTTTTGTAAACATTGTATAAATGCAATGTCAACAGAATATTAGAATGTGTGTGAACATAGCCTTTAGATGCAGATAGAGAAATTACATCTTACCACAAACAGTATGAGAGAAGATTATCATAACACACGCCCCCAGCTCCTGCCCCAGCTCCTCCTCTCTGACCAAACACAGATTATAATGGTCAGATCTCGTGACTAATAACTCTGCAACCGCGAGGGCTAGAAAGAAAATTTCAAGTGCCCCTGAATTTATGTAGCAGTCCCTACAGTATGATAATCTCCATATAAGTGAAGTAGCAAAAGGTCCTCTTTAACAGCTGCAGTTCTCTCTGTCTCCTGCCCCTCCTCTCCCTTTCATTATAAGACCAGCTCAGACAGAGGCACTTCCTGCCAGGAGCATTGTCCAGAGACTTACTCTACAAGCTGCAGACAAGATAAGCAGAGCTGACTGTTTGTTTTATTTATTATGTGAGGAAGAAGAGCTTATTCTCTGTTTTATTGATTAGCTGAGGTAGCAGAGCTCAGTATGTCATGGTGTTTTATACCTACCTCATTACTTTGATCTCTCATCTCTCATTTTCAATGTGTCAGATACTAGTATAATGTTCAGAAGCTTAATAAAAGTGTAGATAAACCCTATCCCTGATAATCTAAGTACATTGTCAGCAGACCGCATTTCGTAACAAATATGATTCATGAAGAGAGTCGGCAAAGACTAATTGTACCTGGTCATTGTTTGCCAGGTGGATGTTATTTAGCTTGTTTGCAATCAATATTGCAAGTAGAGGCAGTCCCGGGTTACGTCCAAGATAGGTTTCTTGGGTTTGTACTTAAGCTGAATTTGTTTGTAAGTCAGAACTGTATATTTTAGAATTGTAGCTCCAGACAAAATATTTTTTTGTCCTAGTGACAATTGGATTTTCAATTTTTTTTTCTGTGATGGCACCAAGGATTATCAATAAAACTTCACACCTCACAGCTGATCATTGCAGTCAAGGACTAAGTAAAGGGGTCGTCTGTAAGTCGGGTGTGCTTAAGTAGAAGATCCGCCTGTAGCTGTGTATCTAAATTGAGAAATGGGTATAAAATTATTTGGCCTTTCAGGGTTTTGCTGTTTTTAAGGAGGGAGATGATCAGAGTAGACGGCATCTCAGATGGTAGAGTTCTGCCTTTAATCTTTGTGGAACCACAATATTTACATTTTTATAGTTTTTGTTTGTTAGTCTGTTAGAGCTGAGGGATTTGTTTTAGGGCTTCCAGTAAAAAGCAGTTAAAGCATTTCAAGGTCGCTTTGGGAAATGGAAGGAAGGTTTTTTAAAGATATTGGTGACATTTTGCAGGTTGAGGGTTTAAATACCTCTCTCATGATATATAAAGGGGATTTTTGGTTTACCAAATCTGTTCTTGACTTTGTTTGCCTTGGGAATAAAAAAAAACTTTATACAATAGTAACAGAGCCAGCCCCAGTAGCTAATATTCACAGTGACTGTCTAAAGTAATCAATAGTCATAGTTCCTGCTTCCAATAGCCAATAGTCACAGGGCTTTCCTCCAGTAGTCAAAAGTCACAGTACCTGCCCCTGGAAGCCAATAGTCACAGTATCTGATCCCAGTAGCCAATAGTCACAGTGCCTCCCAATAGCATAGACAGATAATTGCAACTTTCTTCTTCATATATGCTCTACAACCTCATGAAGTGCCCCCTCCAACTGCCTCGATAGCTCCAGAAAGCACAGCATTAGCTGGCACAAGCTGCTTCTAACAGCCAGCAGATGGCCTGAGAGATGCAAGAGGTGGGAGCTGGCACTCTGCCTAGTTTCTCCCTGCCTGAGAAAGCCAGCTATGATTTCAACAACTAGCTTACATAAACTGCGGAGAGCTGGCTGGATTCCACACCTGTGCAATGGAGAAGGCAGAAATGGTACTAAACCCCTTTGACTTCCTGTCCAGGGACTTTAGCTGCCTTTAACAGCTAGATATAAGGTCCTACTTTTGTGATCTGCCCAGGAGCAGATGATACTGCAGTGATGCAGAAAGATGTTGCTTCAGGCCCTGCACTGCCTGACATCTATAGGCAGACGGGGTCATGTTATTAGTTGCAGATGGCTAAGCACATTTTCATCCTTCCACATCTTCTGCTGGCTACCTGGGGCTTCTTGACCACCACATCTCCTTACAAACTTCGGGATGGACTGATCTGTGGTCATAAGAAGAAGAACAATAATAATAATAATAAATCTTTATTTGTATAACATCATCATATTCCACATTCCCTTTTGTGCTTTATAGTCAGTGTGAATAGGTTGGTTTGAGGAACATCTCCCAGAATCTGCTAAGTATTATCTCACAATCTCTTAGGACATATTTGGCCAATTGGCTTTGATAAATATTACAGCCTGTTAATAAACATTTATCTTTAGTCAGAATAAAGTATTAGAACTGCAAAATATTTGTGAGAAATTCTTTAAACTGACCAGGAGTCTCCACAAATTCTTAGATTATTCCTCCATGAGAGGTCCTCTAGGTCTGCTAATTTAAGTCTTTGGGGGGTATTTATCATATGCAGAGACATCAAGAGGCTGTTTCCTGTGGGTGGTGGTGCAGCAAGTGCTGCAACATGCAGTGTATGGGTTTTGGTGAATTTGTCCATTTAATCTTCAACGTGGGCAATGAGCTTCCCTGTGTGCTGCTCTTATCTGTGCAGAGAAGGACCACACAGTGCAAGATCTTGTTGGATACTGGCTCTTAATTTACTCAAAAAACATTTATGGTGCTTTCACTGAAGAGGTGTTTTGTGTCTGCATCACACAGGGGGAGGGCAGAGGCTCTGTGAAGGAAGTAAGCACCAGCTATCTGTCTTAAGATGATTAATGACCTTTTGACACCAGGGGGTTTATCTGTGGACAGTTCATAGCATGCATGGCTGCATGCTGTCTAAAGCAGGGTTAGACTGCACTGAGGCAGCATGTGTTCCAGCAGCATGTTGCAGATCGGTCCTCATGGCTCTGCCTTTGGACCTCTCCTTCCTTGGTAGGGTATTTTCGCTGTTACGTGCTGATAGTTTTTGCTGGTCAATGGGTCTCCAGTCCAAATTACTTTATTTAATGTTAAATCCACATAACAGTTAACATATTGCCATATTAGTGCTTACTCAAAACAGTTGATGAAACTAGTCAAGTAAGGGGGAAGTGTCTATCTAAAGAGTTCAAGCTGAAGATAGCTTTTACCCTTATGTAAAATGTATATTCTTAGGACAGATCAATGACCTTGTGCATACACATTGCAATAACTGTGTTGAAATACACCCATTGGAAATTAATTTGCATTTAGATCAGTATAATAAATATGCAAGTACTCAAATCCACAAATAAATAGCATATAACCTTAGCCTCTCAAATGAAAATTAACACGAAAACATACAACAGAGTGCACAGTCATAAAGAAGAAGTCATTAATAAAATTATTTTATTTCATATGTGATGAAAATATAGGCAAATACATGTACTTGAGGAGTGTGCATTATATTCATCAGTGCTAAAATAAGTCATCCACTTTCTCCAGCCTCATCTTGAATAGCTTAATTGAGTGAAAGCTAGAGTGTCATTAACTCTCCGGGAGGTATATATATTAAAAATCCTGAAACAAGAACAGAGGCATAATATTTCTAAAGGGAAGAGGAATGACTTTTGGAAAAAGTGGAGGCAATGGATTGAAAATTTAGAGGATAACGAGAGAAAGCTATTTGTGTAACAGGTGTGAATATATGTCTTTATATGCCCGTACCTGGATCGCCATGCTGCACTGATGGCCCTTTTTTACTTTATTCATCCCTGCTACATGTCCTGCCATTTGGGAGGGGGAGGGGGGGGGGTTTAAAATGTATAAAATTGGGAAAAAAAAAAAAAAAAACTCTCCGGGAGGTATAGCCTCAAAGGATTTCCTGAGATGTGCTGACACCAACTGTTTCAAGAGGTTTCCCTTCACTTTCAGACAAGAGGTCATATAAATCCCAGAACAATATGTCGGTTTTGGACAGTAATGGAGTTAGAATCCATCTAAGCCCAAAGACAGATACATTTTTGGAATTGGGATTGTTAGGTTAACTTATACCTGTGTCTAACTAGGTTCTAGCATTCTTGGACACAGATATATAAACTTCTATAAATGTGAGCATTGAAAATGGGTCATATATGGTATCAATGTGATCCAGGAATTCATCTATATCCAATGAGTCCAGAACCCTGACCCTATGACTTCCCATTGAGAAGCTAGAAATCATCCAAGGTCCTGGATCTGATCCCAGGTAGCAGAGTCCCTCAGAACACAGAAGGGGTGAGTCTGCACCTATTATAGTCAGCACCACTTGTGCCCATTGTCTTTGCCTGCGAGAACCTTCTACATGATCCATGTTCAAAATCCTGTTGATGTATCCAGAAGTCGGGCTATGCAGCATTTATGTGCCCCATCTGGCATAGAATTATGCACAGCATGCAAACTTTCACTTGTAAAAGTTTACCTGCGGCAGTTAGTGCGCATGTATGGGGGCAGGAATTCCCCACACTAGCCCCCCTCCACAGCCCCTTGCCATGGAGATGGTGTAAAGGGTGAAATAATCACAATAGCCGCTGGTTCACTAGCAATTGCAATTATTTTAGGGCTTCTATGCCAGTTCTATGCCTGATAAATATTCCCCCATATGTCTTTTACACAGACTTCTGGGTCTTCCTGGAACAGGTTATGGCAAAAAATGTTGCTAAAGCTGGCAGATGTAGCAGCAGAGAAATGGGGGAAGCAGTAGTCAAATCAAAAGGCTACAACTGCCATTTTAATCAAGTGGTAGTGTAATGCAGACCAATACAACAATTGGCATTAGCTCAGTCTTCCACATCATCTTAAGTGACATCAGTGTAAGTGGGTTCTTGTCATGACCCAGGAAAAATATCCTGTCCTCAACCTGACTTTTTCCTATGTTACTACTTCTACCAAAAAATAAATGCTTGCTGCCAGTTCTTCACAAATTTATAGAGAAGGACAGTTATCAGGCCACCCCAGATTTGGAGAGGTCCACTGGATCCTCCTTTAGGAACTGTGTTAAAATAACTAAAGGACAAAGAGAGAAAAGTGGTGTGTATGTATGTAAAATTAAAAAGGACATTTCAATATTAAAAGTTCAAATCACCTCCCTTTCCCTACAACTGATATAAAATAGAATAAATAGTAAAAATCACAGACACATTAGGTATCGCCGCGTCCCAAAATGCCTGATCTATCAAAATATAAAAACGGTTATGGCCGGCGGTGACTTCCGGAACGGAAAATATGTTCGAAACGAGACTTTTACACCTGTTTACATGACATAAAAAATGTAATAAAAAATTATCAAAATGTCGCACAGACCTCATAATGGTAGCAATGAAAACTTTGGCTCATTTCGCAAAAAATTACACCTCCCACACCTTCGTACACCAAAGTATGAAAAAGTTATTAGCGTTAGAAGATGGCAAACTAATTTTTTTCTTTTTTGTACACATTCGTTTAATTTTTGAAAATGTATTAAAATGAAATAAAACCTATATAAATTTGGTATCATCACGATCGTACCAAACCAAAAAATAAAGTAGAGGTGTTAGTTGGAGCAAAGATTGAAAGTCGTAAAAACTGAGCCCACAAGAACGTGAAGCACATGCGTTTTTTTTTTCAATTTTTCCACATTTGGAATTTTTTTCCGGCTTCCCACTACATGGCAGGGAAAAATAAATAACATCACGGGAAAGTAAAACTTGTTACACATAAAATAAGCCCTCACAGCTCTGTACACAGAAAAATGAAAAAGTTATGGATTTTTGAAGGTGGAGAGCTAGAAATGAGCAAAAAACCCTGCGTCCTTAAGGGGTTAAAGAGGCAATGAGAAACCACAGTCCCTTTCTCTGACTGCTGTTGAGGTGCTCTGAGCATCAAGATGCAATTATTCTGACATTAATCCCACCTCAACAGCGTCCTCTGGATGACACTTGACTCGGCCTGTTAGGATGTGCTTGATGATGCTGATCAATTTAGGAACATTAATGTTATTAATAGGTTCCCAGGGATTCTCTTCAGGCCTTTAACCTTGACACTTAATAAGATATTGTAGGCAGTTCCTGAACATTCTGGAATCAAAGAATTTCTCCTGTTCTTCCCCATCCATCTCAACTGTATCGGGTGGAGGATGAACTCATTCCAAAAAAGATTGGGTATGACAGGCTTTAAAAGAGATTGTGGAAGACAGGATGAATCTTCATATATTACGGGAGTCAGAGTTGAACAGCTATTGGACTAATTATCCCCGTAATCTTGTAAGGCCCAACAAAGGTCCCACTTTTGATGAAGAAACCTTAAAGGGGTTGTCCGAGAGTAATGAAAAAAAAAGTAAAGGTGGCCGGAGGGGGCTGCTTAAAAAAAAGATCTACTTACCTTCCGGTGCCCTCCGGTATCCTGCGCTGCTGTCGCTCCTGTCCGGGCGCCATGTAAACAAACATGGCCGCCAGAGCAGCGCTGGAGTCAGCTTCCGGCCGTCCGTGGCCGGCCACACCTACGTGTCCCTATTCACAGCATTATGTATGGGGGCCGGAAGGTTGTCGGGTCCGGCCGGAAGCTTCCGGATGGCATCGGAAGGTAAGTAGATCTTTATTTTTTTTAAGCAGCCCCCTCCGGCCACCTTTAGTTTTTTTTCCATTACTCTCGCCTTTAAGTTTAAAATTTTTGGTGGACACACTTTATCTCCAAATGTTCTTTTCAATTACTCCTAATTTTTCTGCAACATAGAAATCCTTTCCTTGACTGATGTAATAAATTACACACTGCTAAATTTTGGATGGATGATGGCTTTAATAGTCAAAGAAGCAAGTATGTTTGGTGGTAGCGTTTTGGGAGTTATTATAGCAAAACTCAACCACCGAAAGCAGGTTGATCCAGTCAGTGGTCAATATAACATCGGAGATATTGTTCTTGTGGCTCATTTATGTGTTCCGTCTGTTCATTAGACTGTTGGTGAAATGCGGTTGACAAATGAATATTGATATCATGTGCCTTGCAGTAACTTTGCCAAAACTTTCATGCAAATTGCACTCCACGAGTCAGCGGTGTCTTTTGTAGAAGGATAGATTGGTCACAAAGGATTACAAAAAACACATACATTTTTAGCCCGGCTATTTTAGAATTGTGGACTGATTTTAGAATTTTTAATGTTATTGTTTCTGGAACATACAGCTTTTGCCCATGGGTTCACATCTTGTTCCTAAGTGTTAGATATACGCCATCTGGTGGTCGAGACAAAAAGTGTCAGTCTCATAGTCTTCTCGCATTTCTTCAAGCAAGTTCTTTTTATGAATTACTTCCACAAAATTAGATTCAGAAAGGATGGTCCGGCACAGAACCATATAAGAAGCATCATTGGAAAACATTCTCAGTAGGTAATAGGTGTTGGGAAAAATAAGCAAAGGGCCACAATAAGCTTTTCTCTCCTCTTCTCTGAGACAGAATAGCTTAGTCTGAAGCAACTACTTCTATGACGAAAGGAAGATCTGGATCAGGATGAACTAATAAAGGAGCTGTCATAAACTTGGATTTTAAGCGAGAAAAAGATTCCTGTGCTTCACAGGACCAGGCAAAAATCATTTTTTTCTTTCTCAGCTGTGAGATAGGGGCAATTATTTGTGAGGTAGTTTTAATAAAACATCTGTAAAAATTGTCAAAGCCTATAAAAAGTTGCAAATTCCTGCTCCTGCCCCGGTTGGCCAGTGCACGTGTCCCCACTGGCCACTTCCGGGTTACTTTAAAAGCTGTCTTCTCCCAGCAACCCCTGCCGGATCCTTGAGCGTTTGACAAAGAGAAAGCATTCCCTGAGATACTTCTGTTCCGTTGGGACCCCGGACCTGACCCTGACTTTGTACCTTTGCTGCCAGCCAGGGTTCTTGGGAGAAGCATCCCTAGGAGTAAGCAATGCTTCCCCATGCCTGAATATTCCTGTGCTCTTCAGCTTCAGCAACTGCACTGCGATTCAGGTTTCAGCTTTCTTCAACTCCGGTTCTGCGGGGAACTTTGTGGATGCCACCCTGGTCTACCGACATCACATTCTGGTGGTTCCTCTCAAGCAGCCCCTCATCATTTCCTCAGTTAGTGGACAAATTCTTTCCGATCTCCCTGGAAGTAGAAGCTCTTCATAAGGAAAGACTATCCTTTTACGAGCTGCCACGCGTTCCACCTCGTCTCTTAACTGGAAGACAGGAGAGATCCTTCATTGGGGACCAGAGTGCCAGTCTCATTGCATGGTGGCGCCCTTCAACTGTCCTGGCTTCCTCAGTGACTCCCAAGCCCTTGAAGGGTCTACCTATGTGTTACCAGGACTTTGCCGATGTTTTTTTTTAAAAAAACAAGCAGAAACTTTGCCACCACACTGTCCCTACAATTGTCTTGTGGTTCTCCTGCCAGGTACCACTCCTTCCAAAGGATTTGTGTATTCTCTTTCAGTTCCAGAGACTGCTGCTATATTAAAGAGAACCTGCAGAGAAGTTTCATAAGCAAATCCTCCTGGCGCAGGCTTCTTTTTCGTGACCAAGACTGATGGCTCCCTCTGTCCTTGTATTGACTATCGAGGGCTTAACAAGGTCACGGTTAAGAACCGCTATCTCCTGCCGAGATCACAGAGCTCTTTGACCGCCCGCTGGACCTTTTTAAGGCCTACAGCCTCATGTGGATCCACAAGGGTAACAAATGGAAGACAGTGTTTAACATTAGTGAAGTACATTTCGAGTACCTTGCAATGCCATTTGGGCTGTGTAATGCTCCAGCTGTCTTCAAAGAATTCGTCAATGAAATCTTCAGAGATCTGCTGTATATGTGTGTTGACGACATCTTGGTGTTCTCCCCAAACCTTGAGACCCACCAGTCTCACGTACAACAAGTTCTTGGCTGCCTTCGGGCTAATTGCCTCTACGCCAAGCTCAAAAAATGTCAGTTTCACTAACAGAGCCTTCCTTTCCACGGCTACACAATCTCCGACAAAGGTCTCCAGATGGATCCTGCTAAACTGTCTGCAGTTCTAAAGTGGCCGCGCCCAGAAGGTCTACGTGCCATACAGAGGTCCCTGGTTTTTGCAAACTATTATCAGCAGTTTATTACACATTTCTCCAATCTGGTGTCTCCCATTGTGGCGCTCACCAAGAGCTCTGTTCCTCGACGGCTGAAGAAGCTTTCTCAAAGTTGAAGTCCGCCTTTGCCTCGACTCCAGTTCTCACTTGGCCTGACGTAGAGAAGCCCTTTCATCTTGAGGTTGATGCATCCTCCGTAGCTGTTGGGGTGTTGCTCACCCAGAAAGGGTTTAACCCCTTCCCGACATTTGACGTACTATTACTGCATGGCGGGAGGTGCGTTCCCGCAAAATGCAGTAATAGTACGTCATGCTTCTGGCGCCGGCTCCAGAACGGAGCCCACGCCAGAAGCTGCGGGTGTCGGCTATATATTATAGCCTGCACCCGCCTCTACACCCGCTGCTCCGATCGCAGCCCCGGGACTGCCGGTGCCCGGGGCTGCGCGATCTGCTTCTGTGAGCCGGGTCCGTGCCTTCTGCTCAGTGTGTTACATTACACAGTGTAATACATCTGTATTACACTGTGTAATGTGAAGAAGAGCTTGAACAAGTGATCAGTGGATCACTTGTTCAAACTAACCTGTAAAAGTTAATAAAAAATGTTAAAAACACTACATAAAATCATTTTTAATAAAAAGAATTAATTAAATAAAGTTAAAGACCCCTAAACACAAATATTCCCTACACACATGCAATAAAGCGAAAAAAACACAAAATCGCCAAAACCCCCCACATATTTGGTATCGCCGCGTCCGTAACAATCCATACAATAACGCAGAAACATTATTGGACCCGTTCGGTGAACGCCGTAAAAACAAAACTCGTAAAACACGCCAAAAATGTACATTTTTCATAAAATCTCTACACAAAAATGTTCTAAAAAGTGATCAAAAAAAGTTATGTGCGCCAAAATGGTACCACTGAAAAGAAAAACTCAACTCGTAAAAAATAAGCCCAAAACTAGCTCTGTCAACCAAAAAATATTAAAGTTACGTCTCTGAAAAGATGGCGATGCAAAAACAAATGAGATTTCCTCTATATTAGTTTTTATCCAGTAAAATTGTAAAAATAAATGAAAAACTGTATAAATGAGGTATCACCATAATCGTAATCACCTATAGAATAAAGATAATATAGTATTTTTAGTGAACGGTGTACGACCCCCAAAAAATATGAAAAAAAAGTAAACCAAAATTGACAATTTTCTTTTCACCCATACATTCAAGAGTTAATAAAATCTCATCAATAAGCTAATGACCCACGAAAATGCATTATTTGTAAATTGCATCTCATGTCGCAAAAAATAAGCCCTTATATGTCCAAATTGCCAAAAAAATAAAGATTGTATAGCCAATAAAAAGTGACAATGCATAATCTGTTCTGAATGGCGCAGCTCCCTTCGATGCCCTGGCGTGTGCCCATACAGCAGGTTACCACCACATATGGGGTATTGTTATACACGGGAGGGATTGGGTATCAAATTCTGTGGAGCGTTTTGGTATTTTATCCACTGAGAATTTGTACATTTTTTGAAAAACACATTCATTTAGCCAAAAAAGTTTACTTTCAAAATTGTATCCGATTTTGTTTTAACCCCTGTAAAACAATTAAAGGGTTAACAAACTTTATAAATGTTGTTTTACGTACGTTGAGGGGTGTAGTTTCTATAATGGGGTAATTTATGGGGTTTTACTTTTATTTAGGTCTCTCAAAGTGATTTGAAACCTGAGCAGGTCCCTCAATAGCAGGATTTTGCGTTTTTTATGAAAATGTGAAAAATCGCACCTAACGTTCAAAGGCCCATAACATCCTACAAAAATAAGAGCATGCCTAAAAAACCATGTCCACATAAATTAGACATTTAGTGAATGTTAGTTATTACATTTTTTTGTGGTTATAACTATGTATGGAAAAAGTAGAACATTTTGAAGTTCGAAAATCAAGAATTTTTCCAAATTTTCACCAAATATCTGATTTTCTCATAACACCAAAATTTTTCAACTACCATGAAGTACAAAGTGTCACGAGAAAACAATTTTAAAATCACTTGGATATGTTAAAGCGTTTCGAAGTTATAACCATTTATAGTGACACAGGGCAGATTTGAAAAAATGGGCCTTGTCAGGAAGGTGAAAAGTGGCTTCAGCGTTAAGGGGTTAAAGGCAGTACTCTCACTTGCAGCTTTTTCTCTACGACTTTTTCCCCTGCAGAGAGGAATTACTCCATAGGAGATAGAGAACTTTTGGCAATCAAACTTGCCCTGGAAGAATGGCGATATCTACTGGAAGGAGCTCTCCTTCCGGTTTGTGTATATACAGACCATAAGAACCTCCTGTAATCCCAGGCAAGCCCGTTAGTTGCTCTTCTTTTCATGCTTCAACTGTTGATCCATTTCTGTCCTGCGGGATCAAGGCTGATGCCCTTTCCCAAGCCTCTGATGTCTTTGGAGAAGAGCCGGTCCCTTGGCATGTCATCTCTCCTGAACAACTGATTGTTGCCCCTCTGGTTGATCTTTGAAAGCTTCCTCCCAGCAAGACGTATGTTCGACCAGCACTAAGGAAGAGGATTCTGTCTTGGGGACATACTTTGGGTTTAGCTGGGCACCCTGGGGTGCAACGCTCAGTGGCCCTCATCTCTTGCTACTACTGGTGGCCAGACCTGGTCAAAGACGTTCAGGATTTTGTGGGGTCCTGTACTTCCTGTGCCCATAATAAGCCTTCTCGCCTCAAACCGACCGTCCGGTTGCTTTCATTGCCAATACACAGTCGCCCAGGGTATCACGTGGCTATGGACTTTGTCATAGATCTTCCACCTTCCTCTAGCAATACCGTTATCTGGGTGGTGACTGACTGGTTTTCCAAGGGGTCCTATTTTGTTTCCTTTCCAGGTCTCCCGTCTGCTCCACGTGTTGCCAGTTTGTACTTTCTGCATATATTCCGGCTGCATGGATTTCCTCAAAACATTGTGTCCGACTGAGGGGTCCAGTTTGTGTCCAAGTTCTTGCATTTCTTGTGACCAGCTGCATGCAAATCAGCTTATCATCCACAGTCGAATAGTCAAGTAGAAAGGGTGAATCAGACTTTGGGCTGGTACCTCTGCCACTTCATCTCTGCCCATCAAGATAACTGGTCCTATCTGGTACCATGGGCTGAGTGCTCCTATAACTCCCTAATCTCTTGGTCCACACTTTCTTGGTCCCTTTGAGGTGATTAGACACATAAATCCAGTGGCATACAAGCTCTACCTTCCTCCTACGATGCACATCCCGAACGCCTTCCATGTCTCCTTCCTGAAGCCTGCCATCTAAACCGCTTTTCTCAGCAATCTCCTCCTCCTGCTCCAGAGGTTGACTCCATGGATATTTACGGGGTTAAGGAAGTACTGGACATGAAGACCATGAGAGGTAAGCGGTTCTTTCCTGTTGCCTGAAAGGGGTTCAGACATGATGAGAGTCTGTTGTGGTCCATGGGGTTCACTTACCCCCAAGCCTGACACATAGGGGCTCATTTACTAAGGGTCCAAATGCCGCACTTTCGTTGGTTTTCCTGAATATTTCCGTTTTGCGGCAAATTGCCCCGGGATTTTGGCGCACGCAATCATATTGTGGTGCATCGGCGCCGGCGACGCTAGAAATAGGGGAACGTGGCCTTCGGACAACCCGACAGATTTGGAAAAAGCGCAAAATTTAAAAAACGATTTGTGTCGCAAGATCAAGCACTCACATGCACCAGGAAGAAGAACTCCGGCGGACCTCGGCACAGCAGCGACACCTGCAGGATATCGGGCGCAAGGGACATGCGTCAACTTGGCCTAAAGCTGCAACATGCTTGTGACCATTGTCGCACACAACTTTGCTGAACTTGAGGTTCTATGGCAGCATAAGGCAATAATGTGGTTATGGGCTGCGTCTTGGCACCCTTTTGACTGTTCTGCTGGCTGGGGTTTCTTGACCACCACCTCCTTATCTGCCTTCCATTTATGTTCTTAGTTTTAATCATCATTGTAGATCTTTTTTTGTATGTCCAACCCTAATAGTGCCATCATTGGATTGTTAGGTACAGGTGCTGAGACTCGAGACTCCGTGAGCATAATTGAAAGACCTCTGACCAAGAAGTTTTGAGTCCTGGACAGCTCCAGAACAAATGTTAAATTGTTCCCTTGTGCCCATGACTTGTGCCCAAACTTGGGTCTGGATGACTCTTGTAATAAGAGATTTGCCTACCTGTACTACCTGTAAATATCTAAAACCTTCCTTGTCCCCCAACCCAAATTTGGAACTTAAATCCTGAAAGGACTTAATATAGATAGTTCATATAGATCTGTAACGTGTAATATTGCACTCTTTCCAAGGTTTTAATGAAATGTTGGGTACCATAAATTCTAGCACCCTTAACAGGATCGAGATCTCCTCAATAGGGGTCTCCGTCTGCATAGTACCTACCAATGATCTCCAAGTCTCCAATGAGGATACTATTGTGGGAGCCCACTTCCCAGACATAATACTGCTAGAGTGCAGTACCTGCGCCAACGTCCTAACCACGATAATTCCTGTTTTACCAGAGTGTCTAGCTTTTACACATCCTTGATTAGTGGGTTGAAGTTTGTAGATACCAAATTTCTTATGGGATTATATACGGTATATGAACTTTGGCCCATAGGATTGGGAACTCGCCTTTTAATTCATTCTCTAATTGTGACAGGTCATGGATTTCCAGGATCTGAGATTTCCCCTCATTTACTTTATTGTATGTTACCTGACTGAAGGCCTGCAATACTTTCTGCGTAGCTCTAAGTGACTCTGCCACCGAGGTGAGAGTCAGTATCACATTGTCAACAAAAAGGCCTATCTTATGCTGTCACAAACCTGCTGACACCCTTTTTATATTTGGATCACAGTGGATCCATTCCGCCGGGGGCTCCATCACCATTACAAATAACAATAGAAAAAGAGGACACTCCTGGCGAGTCCCCTTCGTAATCCTAAAGGGATCAGACATAACGGCATTTGTCATACTCTCAGAAATGAGTACAAAGCTTGTATGGCACTTCTGATGGGTCCCTCGAATCCTAGCTAGGATAGAACTAATAGAACTGTGAATGAGTGAAAAGCTTGACACATATCCGTGACTTCCTCAGGGGTAATGATCACAGTAGGGTCTGTCCCGCTTATATAGCAACAAGTTCCTAAATTACCTTGATAACAGGTGATGAGCACACAGTGTCTGTGCAGTCATGTGAACAAAACAACCTCTGAATCAGAAATAAAGGTATGCGCAGGCGCGATACAGATTGTGTCACACTAAAGTAAAGGTATGCGCAGGTGCAATACAGATTATGTCGCACGAAAATAAAGGTATTGTGTGTACAGATTGTGTGTTGCACGTACTTCAATGAAATAGAGTTATTGCGCATGCGCCAAAAGCAAAGACGATCCGCTACACATAGGAAGGGATCTGCGACAGATTATGCTGGTGTACAAATGCGTCCACAATGGTATGCGCAGGTGCCAGTGATGTCTTACCGATCGTATATTGTCGGATTTACATCTGTACTATCATAATGGCTCAGAAGGTGGGATAAATAATTATCACAAAAACTCAAAAAGAATAATTTGCATAATGATAATAAAAAGTGCATGAAGTGAATAAAAGTAAAAAATATTAATAAATAGCAAAATCATACATTTCAAAATATGAACAGTAGTCAATACATGAAACAATTTAAGGAATAAGAAATACAAACAGTATATAAGTATAATACATCGGTCAACCATAGATATATAGATATAATCAAGGCTACACAAACGGGACAGGACCACACATAACAAACGCAGGTGTCTCACATGATATAGAGATACATCTTAGTACATATCCAACCACGAACAAGAAATGGACGGCACTCACCAGTCTTCAATAAAGTGTTCTTCTTCTTTATTATGACATATGCATATAATTACAAAGGCGGTAAACAGGGGAGGGAGTGAAGACTAGATGCCCAGTGGGAGGCAACGGCCATTTCACGCAAGCAATGCGCTTCTCCCAGCCTCTGTTTAAAGTGACTACAAACATGGGGAATTATATGCCTGTAGGTGGGAATGCGCACACCTATTCCTCTGCGTCTAATGTTATTTCATAGGTGGTGAACACATGTCACTCACAAAATTCTAGTCCAACGAAGGACAAGATTTAGCATAATAAACCTTTTGATTGGCTACAACTCGCCTCCAGCGCATGGTCGCTCCACCTGTCGGCAGGTGACATATAATCCACGCTGAATTGCGGCTCCCATATGCGGCGTTTTTCGGTCCGGAAGCCGGATCGTGACTCCCCCTAACTGTGAGTCTCCCACGTGAGACATGTCACATGAGCGAGTCTCGCTCCTTCTCTTCCAGATCATGTGATCCGTTGCTCCAGAAACGGAGCTCAGCATCACAGAGTCTCAGATGTAGGAGGGGTGTGAAAACCCGAGTGACAGGGAGACGGCCCGTTTGCGCTGAATAAGGGTTGAGAAGCCCGTAAGGTAGATAAATGCTTATACTAAACGCATCAAATGTGTGGCAAAGAGATGTACCTACATGGTATATTAACCCAACCGTGGATTAAAAACAACAAAGGTACAGTATACCTGACAAATAGTAATCACTTATTGCACAGTGCTTTACAAATTATTTTGCATTATTCTTAATAGAGAATACAGTACATGCACAGAAAAAGTCAAGGGATATTATCTTCATATCATCAGGTCATCTGATGGATATTATAAAAATACTCCAAAGTCCATTTTATCATTTAGGCCTGCTGGGCCCATGGCATTTGAGTGAATCACTTGCTCTCCGCCTGTAGAAGTAGACGGTGCCTATGCCCTCCTCTCTTGGGGGGCAAAACTGTTTCGATACCTGCAAATTTTAGGACCCCTGTATCACCTCCGTGAATCTCTCTGATGTGTTGTATCAACCGGGGGGCTCCTAGTCCTGATTTTATGGACGCTAAATGTTCTCTTACGCTCAAATACAGGTTCCTTATAGTCTTTCCAACATAAAATCTGTGGCAACTGCAGATGAGGACATACACAACAAAGCTGGTCTTACAGTTTATGAAACTTTGGATTTTTACATCCAAGCCTCCAAACTACACCATTTTTCCTCCCAAATTATGTGGGCAACATTTGCACTGTATACATCTAAAATTTCTTTGGGGTGAGCTTTTTTCCAACCAATTTTTATTATCTACACAAAACAATCTTTTCACCAGTTCGGATCTTATTGTCCTCCCTCTACTGAAGGTAACGAGTGGTCCTTCACCCGCTACCCTGGCCAGATCTTTATCATTCTCTATTAAATACTTTATTACTTTAGTAAGCAACTCCTAGTGCCATTTTTCAGGGTGACAGGTCCTCTTTTAGCCAAAGAAATAACAACTTCTGTATGCTAACTGACAGAATGCAAACACATGGGGGCTCATTTACTTACCCGGTTCTGCCGCGATCCAGCAGCGCGTTCTCCGACGAGGAATCGGGTCTTCCGGCGATTCTCTAAGGTCGTGCATCCAATGTCCACCAGGTGTCGCTGCTGTGCTGAAGTCCGCCGAGGTCCGCTGGAGTCCACCAACCTATTCCCGGTGCATCTGAGTGATTGATTTTGCATCACAATTAGTTTTTAGAATTCTGTGGTTTTTCAGAATCCCTTGGGTTTTCCAATGGCCACGCCCCCGTTTTCTGTCGCTTGAAAGCCGGTGCCGATGCGCCACAATCCGATCGCGTGCGCCAAAATCCCTGCGGAATTCATCGCAAATCTGAAAAATTCGGGAAACCCAGCGGGAAAAAAGCTATTTGGACCCTTAGTAAATGTACCCCATAGTTTCAGTTTCCATTGGTTGACAAATGGACAAGTAAAAAAAAAAAAAATCATTATAAAGGAATCAATGAAACCTGAAGCCTGCATTTCAAAATAACCTTATTTGACCATTAAACATTTTCTCCTTTGCCTATTTCTATATTATTTACAACTAAGCTTTTTGTCTTTTTAGGTAGATTCTACCAGGTAATTCTAACTATTTTCAGTATATGTGAAGGAATATGGTCAATTCCCTTTCTAAAGCCAAAGCCTTCAGAACCTAAATCAGAATTTGACAGTGTATTGAACATGGCAAAGCATCTTTTAAGTGACACCAAGCATCTTTACAACAACTTTGTAAGTGAATTTACTTTTTTCCATTGAATAAAATATAAATAAATGCGAGGGCAAAGAAACTTTGATTACCCATAAATTGTTATTATGAGGTTATTCTCTTCCAATGCAAAAATTTTAAGTCTTATTGTGATGTTCCGCACTGCCTGGAGTTACATAACGTTGCTTAAAGCAAATCTGTCACAAGGAATGCAATTTTTAGTAGTTCACAGGTTCCTATGCTTTTTTGCCCTTGTTATCATTCTAAATAATTTCAGTACTTTATAAAACTTTATTTCATGTTACCTGACTCCCTGAATACAGCATGTGGTGAGTCCTGGGGAGGCAGCAACAACAGCATAGCATAGGTTATTGGAACCGGTCACCAACTAAAAATGACATTCCTTGTAAAGTTTCACTTTAATATCTTTTTCACATATACCCCCTGGGTGCACGAGAAGTGGGAATGCGATCATCGGTGGAGCGCAGCAGTTGCTCACATATAAGGCTACCTAAGGCTACCTCAAAGGCTAGGAGACACCAGTCTGGTCTAAAACAGCAATCTATAATGTGATGCTAGACTGAAAACATGGACACATATATTCATTTACCATGATAAAAGAACAGCGCGCAAAACATTTGGATATTTAACCCAATCAAACAGTATCCAGGCGCTCATTGCTATTCAGGACCATTCCACATGGGAGACATAGGTAGGGAGAGGTTGCAGCCCATCATAGGGTCAGATAGGCAGGAACTTAAAAAAAAACAGCAGTTGTCCTTTTGAGGGCACTAAAGTAGAGAGAGGAGATTGAGGTCATTAGAGACGGGTGGAAATCTGAAATAATTGCCATTTTTAGGGCACTCTGAAGAACTGCATTAAGTTGATCTTTGGCTGCTATGGTGCAGGGATATTCTTATTACTAATAAACGGTTAAACAGAAAAAAACCAGACTTGAATATTAGTACTTACTGCATCATCCTCCAAAATCTTGATGGTCCTGTCTCTGTATAGTTTTTAGCACCCGAAAAATCATAAAGTTGATGTGAGAGCCAGACATCTTGCTTCTTTGTAGGTGACCAAATACATATTTTCCACCATAATTTGCAAATAACTGCACTGCTCTGAAGGAGATCTGCGGAATGGGTCTGGAGGAATGGGTCAACATAGCAGTAACAGTGTATGCCAACCTTGTGAAGACTACAGAAAAAGTTTAACCTCTGTCATTGCCAACAACATATATATAAAAAGATGATATATGTTGAGATGAACTTTTGTTATTGACCAAATACTTATTTTCCACCATAATTAGCAAATACATTCTTTAAAAATCCAACAATGTGATTTTTCATAATTTGCTTTCACATTTTGTCTCTCATATTGTCTAGAAGTTTGGCCCATCATATGCACATGCACTGCTCCTAAAAAAGAGCATTCCCAAAAAGTTGGCTTTTCAAATGCTACCATACAGGTTGGAGAAGACAGAAAGCTGTAAAGATCTGATGATGGATGCAGTTTGAACTTTTTGTTTTTATTGAATCTTGTATTCCTGGAACTTCCAAAACTTCAACCTTCAACTTTTCAATTCTATATTCCTAGAATTTGAAATTTTAAGTTTCCGTATTCCCAGAACTTGAAATTTTGACTTTCCATACTGCCAGATGACCTTTAACTTGAAAATTTTACATTCCGTATTACCAGAACTTGAGCTTGAAATTTTGACTTACCGTATTCCTTGAACTTGAAATTTTAACAATCCGCTTTACCAAAATTTTAAACACAGTGAGAGGAAGAGTGTCAGAGGATTAAAGTGGAAATGGAAAAACCTACATAAAAACTGGGTCTGACATAAAAAAGAGATTTAAGATAAAGCAATTATGTTTATATGACGTAAAGTCACACTGCTTTGAGAAAGTAAAGGAGGCAAATAACTGTTTTAAAAGTGACTAGAAAATGGAGGGGCAGGTATGAGGTAATAATTGAAATTTGATTTGTAATAAGGCTTGGGTTCTCAATATTCTAGACATAGAATTGATTTAAACCGATTCGACCTCTTACTAAATAAGAGGTCGGATTCTTGTTTCTTGTGTCCGGGCAGTCGGCCTTATTCATATGGGGGCAGGCCGACACCCCCCCAGCACGCCCCTGTCAGGGGGGACCTATAGGAGAAGCCGGCAGCATCGCATATATTAAAACCATTATAACAGGATTGTTGGCACAATAGTGCCTGTATAGCACTCAGGGAACTGGATTTCCTAACTTTTGCTCCAGTTTTCTGGCACCACAGTTGCAGCCAGGTTGTGCACCTTATTTATGATGAGGCCTTCACCTTGTCATACAATGTGCACATGCAGAACTGGGGTAGGGAAAGGAGTGTAACTACAGCCATAGCAGCTGCTATGGGGCCCACAGTGTAAGGGGGCCCCGGTATCTGACCTGACACATTAAAGAATGGAGGATGTGCACCATTATATACATATTATGCTGCACATTGAGCAGCATATTTTTCAGTGCATAAATGTGTGTATGTATGTAAGAGTGTATAAATGTGTGAGCATATAAATATGTATATTTTCTTGTTTGTCAATTCTGTTTTTATTGAATAATTAACATGACAGTACAGACTGTATGTCAGAAGAGACTTAAAAGCTATTGTGAATGAGACAGTGGTCTCAGAGTGTGAGGAGGCTGAAACTTTGTGGGTTGAAATTCAAAGCCAGAAGAGCTTTGAGAAAATTATTTTTGGTGTAATTAAGGAAATAGAGGGTCACCTATATAGATAAAAAACAGAGAGCGGGCTGCATAGGAGGGGACTGTAGTGATAATGGGAGACTTTAACCTTCCAAATATAAATTGGGGTCAGGGCTCTTCTTCGTCTGTGAAGGGGAGACATTTTATCAACTTTCTGCAGGATAACTTTATGGTGCAGCTTGTAGAAGATCCCACAAGAGGTGATGCATTGTTGGACCTTGTGATTTCTAACAATGCGGAGATTGTCCAAAATGTCAGTGTCCAGGAAACCGTTGGGAACAGCGATCATAATATAATTATTTTCCTCTTAAACTGTAAAAAGCAGAAACAGGTGGGAAATTCAAAAACTTTGAATTTTAAGAGGGCTTATTTTCAGAAATTCAGGGCTGCACTACAGGATATAGACTGGGAACAAATATTGTCAAATGATGATAATAATGTTAAATGGAAGAAATTCAAATCTATCCTGGGTCATTATACTTCTAAATGTATTCCAATAGGTAACAAATATAGACGGTTTACACCCCACTTGGCTTACAGCTACAGTTAAAAGAGCAATTAGTTATAAAAAGAGGGCATTCAAAAAATATAAATCTGACGGGTCAATTGAGGCTTTCAATACTTACAAAAAACTTACCAAAATCTGTAAAAAGGAAATCAAATCAGCCAAAATACAAAATGAAAGACAGGTGGCTAAAGATAGCAAAACAAATCCCAAGAAATTTTTTAAGTATATCAATGCAAAAAAAAGGGTCAGAACAGGTTGGACCCCTGAAAATGGGGCATCGGTGACTGGAGACCAAGAGAAGGCGGAGATACTTAATTGGTTTTCCAGCTCCGTTTATACGAAAGAACTTCTGACGTGGGTGGTGCCAATGTGGGTCATGCATCCTGTAACATACTAGACTGGCTGAATGTAGACATGATCCAAGCTAAAAAAAAAAATGTATACAAGGCTCCTGGACAAGATGGGTTACACCCCAGAGTCCTTAAAGAACTCAGTTCTTTTATTGCTGTACCACTGTCTAAAATCTTCTGGGATTCTGTAATTTCTGGTGTGGTGCCAAGTGACTGGTGCAAGGCAAATGTTGTGCCAATATATAAAAAGGGCTCTAGAATTAAAGGCCTGTAAGCTTAACTTCCATTGTGGGGAAAATACTGGAAGGGTTAGTAAAAGACTTTATACTGGAATATGTGACATCAAATAGTATAATAAGTGACAGCCAGCATGGGTTTACTAAGAATAGAAGTTGTCAAACTAACCTGATCTGCTTCTATGAAGAGGTGAGCAGATGCCTGGATGGAGGAGCTGCTGTGGATATTGTGTTCTTGGACTTTGCAAAGGCATTTGACACTGTCCCTTATAGACGCCTGATGGGTAAAATAAGGTCTATTGGTTTGGCAGAAATCATTTGCGATTGGATTGAGAACTGGCTGAGGGATCATATCTAGAGATGAGCGAGTATACTCGTCCGAGCTTGATGCTCGTTCGAGTAGTAGAGTACTCGGAACGGCTCGTTGCTCAGACGAGTATTTCCCCTGCTTGAGCATTTAAATAAGAAAAGACAGTGAAGAACAGTGAAGAATACAGTCAAAACAGTGAACACAGTGAACACAGGATCATTTAAGTGAAGAACACAGTGAAAGAACACAGTGAAGAACACATTGCAGATGTTCCGAACATCTGCTAACTTAGCCAAAGACACGAGCGGAACAGTGGAAGAGCGGAGCGGGGGCTGGAGGGCTGGAGCGAAATGGAGCGGGCATCACGGAGTGGAGGCTGGATCAGGCATGCAGGAGCAGAGGCTAAAGTGGAGCGGGTATGGAGGAGGGGGCTGGAGTAGTGGGAGGAGCAGTGCGGGCTTGGAGGACCGGCGGGGGCATGACGGAGTGGGCATGGAGGAGCGGAGCTGGGGCTGGAGCGGGCATGGAGGAGCGGAGCGGTGCTGGAGCAGGCATGGAGGAGCGGAGCGGGCATGACGGAGCAGGTATGGAGGAGCGGAGCGGGCATGGAGGAGAGGAGCGGGGTTGTAGCTGGCATGGAGGAGCGGGGACTGGATTGGGCATGGAGGAGCGGAGCGGGACTGGAGCGGGCATGGAGGAGCGAAGCAGGCATCACGGAGCAGGCATGGAGGAGCGGAGCGGGCATCACTGAGCGGACATGGAGGAGCGGAGCGGGAGCTGGAACGGGCATGGAGGAGCAGGGGCTGGAGCGAAACGGAGCGGGCATGGTGGAGAGGAGCGGGGGCTGAAGTGGCGGCTGGAGCGGAGTGGGCTGTAGCAGGACCAACAGTCCGACCCTGATCACATCACAGCCCAGCCCGAGCACAGAAAGAACAGTGAAGAACACATTGCAGATGTTCCGAACATCTGCTAACGTATTGCTACCTTACCACTAAAATGCTTGAGTGCTCGTTACTCAGGTCGAACATTTCCCGATGCTCGAGTGCTCGTATCGAATAACGAACCCCTTTGAAGTCAATGGGAGACTCGAGCATTTTTCACTGAAAGAACACATTGAAAGAACTCTAAAGAAGAACACATTGCAGATGTTTTCACTGAAAGAACACATTGAAAGAACACAGTGTAAAGAACACATTGCAGATGTATGGAAACGTCTGCAATGTGTTCTTCACACATAATGTTCTTCACATACTATTGTGAAGAACACCGTTCGGCGTGCATGTCTTCCGATAAGTTAGCAGATGTATGGAACATGTGCATGTGCAGTGTTCTTCACTGTGTTCTTTCAATGTGTTCTTTCAGTGAAAAATGCTCGAGTCTCCCATTGACTTCAATGGGGTTCATTATTTGATACAAGCACTTGAGCATTGGGAAAAGTTCGACCTGAGTAACGAGCACTCAAGCATTTTAGTGCTCGCTCATCTCTAATCGTATCCAGAGAGTTGTGGTCAATGATTCTAACTCGGAATGGTCACCAGTTAGAAGTGGTTACCTCAGGGTTCTGTGCTTGGCCCACAACTATTTAATATATTTATTAATGATATAGAGGTAGGCATGAAAAGCAAGGTTTAATCACCAGCGACGACGGGGCTTTTTTACTATGAGAACTGTCAATCTGTGGAATAGCCTGCCTCAGGCGCTGGTTACAGCAGGGACAGCAGAGAGCTTCAAGAAGGGTCTGGATGCCTTTTTACACGTAAATAACATTGATAGTTATGTTATATAGAATTATTTCCCCTAAATCCCTTCCTCATGCAATCCCTTCCCTTCCTTGGTTGAACTTTATGGACAAGTTTCTTTTTTCAACCATATAAACTATGACTTAAAATACACGCTCGTCATTTTGTGATTACCATTGGATTCACATATAAATATAAGACATGCAATAAAAATGCCTAGGACATCACAATTAGCTGCAGTTTGTTCTGATGTATTCACTTTTGCCACCAGTGCGTGACATTACAATTGAGCATTAAATTTGCTATGAGGCTATAAGGCTGTCATTAAAACAAATACAACAAACAAATAACAAAACAAATATCATAACAAATAACATGGGATAAAGTGTGGGAAAGTGGGTGGGGGGGGGTTGGGGATCCCTATCTATGCTATCCCTGGTTGTGCGTGGCTTCTTAACACTAATTAGATTCCTTTTAACTGCTGTTCGTAACAGTCGTTGTCTTAGTTTGCTTCTTCATGCTGTATATCAACCAAGGGGACCATAGTTTGTCGGGCATGTTCGGACCAGCTGGAAAGTTCCTCCATTTTACAGATCTGATTGACTTTTTCTCTCCAAATATCTAGTGTTGGTGTGTCAGTCCTTATCCAATATAGCGGTATCAGGGACTTTGCTGCTGCTAATAAATGTGTGTCTAGTTTGGTTGGGGTCAACCTCAGACCCCCTGGGGATAATCCTAAGCATATGAGGGGTAGGTCAATTGTTATGTTGGGAGAGCAGATTTATCCAATTTCTTTCTGTATGTCTAATCAGAACTTAGATATCTGGGGGCCCTACTACATCTCGAACATTGGCCCATTGGGTGAAGATCCCATCTCTGCAATACCTTTGGTGTTTTGTACCATCGTGCCAACAATTTAAAATGGTTCTCCCGTAATCTCACACATATAGAAAATCCATATGAGTGGTGGAGAATCCAATTTCTATCTTTGTCCGACAATTGAATACTCAGCTCCTCCTCCCACGCCGACAAGTACAAAGGGTTTAATTTAGTTCTGCTTGCCAACATGCAATCGTATATATACGATATGGTAGTAGCTTTCACTGTGCCCACTGCAGTTGCAATTTCAAATGGTGTGGCTGATCTAGGTTGACCATACTTCCTTATAAAAGCTTTACATGTGGACTGTAGCTGCAAGGTAATAAATTAAATTGGGCCTGAGTTTGGTAGTCAGATCTGCTTCTAACGGGTGCAGCGTCTTCTACAATAGCTCACTAATTGTCTAGTCTTCCAACGCTCCCCACCAATCAGAAATGTCCTTCCAATTTTATGACATTGTCATTGGGAGGAAGCACGCTGGCATGAGTGGTGAAGGGAATGGGGAGAGTTTGGTCTTAGAATTACCCTTATGCCAGATTTGTAATACGTGTTTTGTAGACACATTAATATCATCAAGGGCCTTACCCCAGGGTGGCGGAATCCACGCCCCATCTCTGACTAAGTGTCCCTCTGTTCCCTCCTCCTGAATTTGAGAAGGCCTTGTTCCCCTTGGTGACCTTATTGGAAGGATTCTGGAAATCTGAGCTGCTCAATAGTAAAGTTGGGTGTCTGGAAGTGCCAGGCAACCCTTCCTTTTTTTCATTATCAAAAGCGCATGGGCCTGCTTCTGCACGGATAATTGGAGAACAGTTTTCGCAGTTCTGTGAAAAACTTCCCCAGGACACTTATTGGGAGCATAGTTATTGGATACATTATCCTGGGAAATACACATACCTTCAGTACATTTTTCCTTTTTAACAGATGACAATATAGGCGGGAAATTTAATTTGTATACATTTTTGGGGTCAGCGAGTAGATTGATTCCCAGATATTTTATTGCTTCTGGTTCCATGAAAACGGGGAGAGGGATTTTAGGCCTTCAACAGTACAGGGGTTTACAGAAATATTAAGGATTTACGATTTTGTCAGATTAATTTTAAAATTTGCCAGTTGGTTGCATTTTTCAAACACGTTGCAGATTATTGGTAAAGCATCCCTAGGGTTAGTGATCAGAAAGACAGTAGTCCGCAAACGCCGCCAGATGAAATTTCTTAGTGCTTACTTGAAGTGGGTGTATGCGTGGCTCTTGTCTTATATACTGTGCCACCGCTTCCAGACTGAGGATAAATAGAGTCGGGGAGAGGGGGCACCCCTGTCTGGTCCTGTTGCTAATCTTAAAGGAGGAGGAAAGCACTCCGTTCACCTGAACCTGTGCCGTGGGGTTTGTGTACAATGTGTAGATTGCCATCACAAACACATCAGGAAAACCAAATTTCTCAAAAGTTTTTGCCATAAACTGCCAATCTACACAATCTAATGCTTTCTCGGCATCTGTGCCGAGAAGGATCAGAGGCGTTTTTGTTTCACGCATGTGGTGAATGGCCCTCAAGAGTCTTGCTGAGTTATCTTTCCCCTCCCGCCCTTTAACAAACCCTGACTGCTCTGGAGATATAATACCAGGAAGCAATGGCAACATTCGACAGGCCAGCAACTTTGCCCATATCTTTAAATATACATTGAGTAGCGAAATTGGTCTGTAGTTACCGGTTAGCTCTGGATCTCTGCCTTATTTATGTAATATGGCGATGTGGGCCCTTAACATGTGTGGATGTGGTGCCTTTCCCTGCAATAAAGCATTACACGCTTATGTCAGGTAAGGGAGGATGATATCATCAAGTTTTTTGTAAAACACTATTGAGAACCCGTCTGGGCCTGGGCTTTTACCCATTTGGTATGGAAGCAATTACTTTTTTCACCTCCTCACTTGTGACTGGCCTCATTAGGTCTTGCTTTTGTTTTTCAGTTAGGAGAGGTTCAAGTTATCTAAAAATTCCTTAATCTCTTCCACTCTGGATCCCCCTCTATGTTCCCCATCTGAAGATCTCAAATTGTAAGGCCCCTCATAATATTCGCAAAACACCCTTGCGATGTTATCAGACTTTTTTCTTGTTTTTGCTGTAATGCTAGTGACAAATGTATGAGCTTGGGCTTTCTTAAGGAGAGCTGACATTACTTTACTGCAACTGTCACCATGTGCATAAAACTTATGTTTGGCTCTCATGTAGATCTTTGCCGTTTGCACATTAGGCTCGTTCTTGAGTTGCTCTCGTATGTGCAGAAGTCAAAAGAGACTGGCGCGTGGTCTGAAATGGAGATAGCTGCTATAGCTGAAGAGCAAGCCAATTTGAGGTGCTGATTTTGCGTGAATATATAATCTAATCTTGAAAGGATCCGTGTGGACCAGAGTGGAAAGCAAAGTCTCTGGACTTCGGATTGTGGTGCCTCCATATATCTATCAGCAGCATGTCCTGGAGCACTATTCTAACTCTACGTAAAGCCATGAAGGATAGGGCTGAGTGACCTATGGATGAGTCCAATAGCGGGTCCAGGGTTATATTGATGTCTCCTCCCACTCCAAGTATAACTACCGAGAACTTAATTCACCTAAAATATTACAAAGCCATGTGCATTGCCCCTGGTTAGGGGCGTATATTGAAGTGAAAGTATACATTATACCCCCTATTATGCCTTGTATAAAAATTGCTCTTCCAACTGCGTCAACATATTTGTCTTTCATATCAAATGGTACACCCTTATGTATTCCAATACTGGTCCCTCTAGAAGCCCCCAAATATGTATATTTTCTGCTATGGGGCCCTGCCTCTCCAAGTTACGCCCTGGGTAGGGAGGCATCAAGACCAGCGTTGCAAACGCTGATCTTGATATATTCCCACCAGTGAGTTTATAACCAGTGTATATATGGGATAAACAAAGTGGAACAATTCTTTCTATCAAAACCATGGACACCACAACTCACAGACGCCATTATAAGCCACTGTGGTCTGCTAGGTACTGCTGGTACTTATGACATAAGGGATTCACACTGCTGACATGGTGTTAGTAACCATGACAGCAGTGTAAGGCCCCTTGTGTGGCAGATACCAGGCAAGCACAGGCCAGCTGCAGAAGAGGAGCCCAGAGCACTCCTTACCCCCCCCCCCCCCTCATAGAAAGAAAAGCAACCACGGTCGCAATCAGGCAATAGACAGGGCATGTCCTGGCGCCCAGATGAGTTGAGACAAAGTGTGCTCACCATGACCAGTGCCATAGTAAGTGCCATAGCCACAGTAAGTTCAGATAAAGCTAGCAGTTTAACAGTGCTTTTACTGGAGCAGGGCTAGGGAGCTGCTTACTTTAGTACACACACTCTGCCTGTGTACACTCAATGCTGTGGCAATGTCATCACGCGAGAATAGCATCATAGTGTATGCGCAGGCATGTGTGGATGTGTCTCTAACTTCACTGCTACACTGAAAGCCAAGAAAGAAGCCACTGGGTCCCCAGAGCCCAAGAGAGTTTTTTCTTTAGTGGCTGCTGGTCATGAAAATTACTCGAGGCTGGTGGTCATGTTACTAATTACTGGGGGCTGCTGATCAAATGAATTATAATGCGGAGGGGCTGCTGTTCAAATGAATTATAATGATCATGGTCACAGGGGTTACTGGAAAGGAATATTATAAATGGGGTCTTCTGGTCAGATTAATTATAATAGGTCACTGCTGCTGGTTAGTATATTTATTACTGGGGGCAACTGTATTCTAATTGGAGAGGGGGCTACTGAACTTGGTAGTAACTAACAGGTAGAAATGCTGAACTTTATATTAATAGAAAAGTGGGTTGCTATGCTACATATTATTTAATGGGGGCAGGTGCTGGGGCTGCAGATAAATAAGTGAGGGAGCATTGCTGTACAAAACAATAAATAAGGATGTTAAGTGTAGAAAAATGAGTGGGTGCCGAATATAAATTAGAACTTTAGCTTTAACCCCTTCCCACATCTTGATAGCCGCAATGGCGCTAACATAGTGACCACAGTGTCAATAGGGCATTACTGAGACAATCACCACCCTCATGCAGGGCACAGAGCATGGAGGCATCGATAGTTGCCATGTCAACCTTGAGATCTGTGCTTATTGCATGAACAGTGCTAATATAAGCCAATGCAGAATCCTTAATGCTAGGACACATTAGTATGCAAGTCATCAAATGATCAATTGTTCATATCCTACCCTGGGACAAAATAAAACAGTAAAAAAGTGCAATTAAAAAGATTATAAAAAAAAAAGTCCCATCCATATAAAAATCAAATACAACATAAAAAATCATATTGGGTATCGCCACATCCATAACAACCAGTACAATAAAATAAAATTGTCACTGAACCCGTATGTTGAACGACATGAAAAAATGCAAAAAACCTAAAAATTATGAAATTTTCGCATCTGACCTCATAAAAACAGCATAAAAAATGATCAAAAAGTAACATTAAACCCAACATAGGAAAAAGAACAGCTTTTCCTGCTAAAAACAAGCCCTAAAAAAGCTCTGTAAATTAAACAAAAATGTTATACCCATACATACGAACTTGTCACAAAATGAGTTCTATATTCTGCAAAACAAGTTATCCAAAAAGGCTGTATAAATGGGGTATCACCATAATCGTGATGACTAGAGATGGGCAAATTTTTCAAAAAAATCAATTTGCTGAGTTTGCTGAATTTTTCGACAAAATTTGTTTCGACCCTAATCGAATCATGTCGAATCACGTTAAAAAACAGGTATTTCCTGGCTGCAGAGAGCCTGTAGGGTGTTGTAGAATGTTGTGCCATGCTCAAATATGCATAGGGAGTATGGTTTGGTCTTCAGACAATCCTCTGTTTTACTATGACACTTACAAGACAGCCGCAACTCTTAGAATCACTTCACTTTTCAATTCCATGGGCACATACAGGGGCCAAATTGACCAAATAAGTGAAGTGGTAACGCAGCCTGACAAGGTAACGTCTGTGCCAGCTCGAAAAGGCCTGAGCTGAGGGCCAAGATCCCAATATAACAGCAAAGAGTGAACTCTTTTTACACTGACATCAGATAATTCCATAGATTCCGACAGAACTTCTTATGTTAAACGCTGATACATGTAGAAAGAGTGAAGAGGGTGTTGCAGTAATTTTGCATTGACGTCACTGATTATTTTGCCCTTTTTTTCATCTGTCAGTTTGCGCTTTCAATTGGTCAATAATCCATCAGTATTGCTAAAGCCAAAGACAAACAGGAGTTGATCCGAAACAGACATGACCAGTAAATGGGATATTTGTATGTCCTCTGTGTTCTGTATCCACTCCTGCTTTTGGCTATCAATCCTGAGGCTTTTCATCCTTCTGGCAGATGAAATGAAGGGGAAAACCAAACATAGTGGCAACGTCATAGAGTGGTGGAGGATGAAAACAGCATTATGGAAATCACAGGGTGTTCAAGGGAGACAGCGGTCAGTTGGCAGCAGCATGAGTAGGTGACAGAGTGGCAAAATTACAAATTATGGAGGTGGCCGCAACAATGACAGAGTGGGGAGGTTGCGGCAGCAGCATGAGGTCAGAGAGTGGCACAATGACAAATTCTGGAGGTGGCAGCAACATAGTAGGTCATGGTGTGGCACAATGACAGAGTATGGAGGTGGCGGCAGCGGCAGGAGGTCAGAGAGTGGCATGACAAATTCTGGAGGTGGCAGCAACATGGTAGGCCACAGTGTGGCACAATGACAAAGTGTGGAAGAGGTGGCAGCAGCAGCAGGAGGTCAGATAGTGGCACAATGACAAATTCTGGTGGTGGCAGCAACATGGTAGGCCACAGTGTGGCACAATGACAGAGTGTGGAGTTGCTGGCAGGAGCAGCAGCGGCAGCAGCAGCAGAAGGTCAGGGAGTGGCACAATCACAGTGTTTGTAGGTGGGCGGCAGCAGTAGCAGCAGCATGAGGCCAGAGTGTGGCACAATGACAAATCCTGGTGGTGGCAGCAACTTGGTAGGCCACAGTGTGGCACAATGACAGAGTGTGGAGGTGCTGGCAGGAGCAGCAGGAGGTCAGAAAGTGGCAAAATGACAGAGTGTGGAGGTGGGTAGCAATTACAGTCCCTGGTAAAGATGGTGGGAGGCAGATGGAGCAACTGGCACAATAATAGAGTGTGGAGGTGACATCAGCAGCAGCAGGAGCCGACAGAGTGGCACAATGATATAGTGTGAAGGTGGCATCAGCAGCAGGAGCTCACAGAGTGGCACAATGATAGAGTGTGGAGGTGGCACAGCAGCAGCAGGGACCCACAAAGTGGCACAATGATAGTGTAGAGCTGGCAGCTACCTGGTAAGCCATAGAGTGGCACAATGATAGAGTGTGGAGGTGGCGGACAATTCCAGTCCCTGGTAAAGATGGTAAGAGGCAGATGAAGCAACTGGCAGCAGATGTGTGGCATCAGGTGGGTGGCAGCATCAGAACAGTGGCTGAGGCACGTAGTTAGAATCCAGACTCATTTCTCAACGTTTGGAGGCGTCATGGCTGATTTAATCTGATGCATAAGGCATTGGTGAGTTGAAATCCGGGCCGATCCAAGCCTGATTCATCTTGACAAAGGTCAGTCTCTCCACATTATGGGTGGACAAGTGGGTTCTCCTTGGGTAACTATGGTCCCCGCCGCACTGAACACCAGCTCTAATGCGTGTGGCATTAGAGCGGGAGTTCAGTGCGGCGGGGGCCATAGTTACCCCAAGGAGAACCCACTTGTCCACCCATAATGTGGAGAGACTGAACTGGCCGGGCAGGACAGCTTCTCCACTGCAAACTCCGCAAGTTGCGGCCACACATCAAGTTTGGCTGCCCAGTAGTCCAGGGGATCCTCTACCTGGGGTGGTAGAGTGCTGTCCAAGTAGGCCACCACCTGGTGCAGATATTAAGATACCAGAGGCAGCGACCCTAGTACAATTAGAGCCAAGACGTTGAAACCTGAAGGCCCCGCTGTGGGCCCCCCACTCCCCCTTTTTTCCTCACTCCATATCTACTGTGAAGGTATCACCCGAGGCACCGTCCTTTTGTCTGTTGTTTTGTTTTATAAAGGCCGGAACACCCAAAAATACCACGACGGTCAAGTGGAATGAACAAACGGAAGAGAAAAATATATCTATATAACCAGAATGGGTGGCGCTGACTCTAAGTACTATCTTTTACTGGAGTGTCTACATCAATGATGCATCAATTGACTCTTCTCCAAAGAAATTATAAAATTTTATTTATTCATAAAAGGTAATAAAATTTCCAAAATGATAAAATGAAGTAACTTACAATTCAGTGAAATAAGTCATGTCTTTGTGACACGGACTGATGTATGGGATACAAACAAGCATATATAAAGGTACCTGGAAGCAGATCAGATCACCTAACTTCAGTGACCTTTTTTTTGTAATTTATTTAATTTTTTTAATTTATTTTATTTTTTTAATTTATTTTTTTTAAACAAGTATAATTAGTATATAGCAAACGTTCTCAGACACTAGCAGAACAAAATTGTATCACGTTGCAAACTACCTGTTCAATGTTTGTGGGAAGTAAGATTATATATACACTGTCGGTCTAAAGTGGGAATACGGTAAAAACACAGAGTTACTCAGAATATAACTTATTAGAATACACTTTCTAAACTCTCATTTAGACCAGATGGAATAAGCGTGTTAAGTTTATATATCCAGAACATTTCACGATGTTTCAATGTCTTAAACAAATGGGGTACATTGCTTTTAACCATTTCAATGGGTGTGATGGTAAATTGCTTATAGTCACAGTCGTGACATTCTGCCGCGTGTTTGGAGACACAGGGGAAGATTTACTTACCCGGTCCATTCACGATCCAGCGGCGCGTTCTCTGCGCTGGATTCGGGTCCGGCCGGGATTCATCAAGGTAGTTCCTCTGCCGTCCACCAGGTGGCGATGCTGCGCTGAAAAGCATCTGAACGTGCTGGAGTTCACCGGGCCGGACCAAGTGAAGGTAAACGCGTCCCAAGCGACACATTTCTTTTTCTAAATGCAGTGGTTTCTCCGAATCCGTCGGGTTTTCGCTCGGCCACGGCCCCCGATTTCCATCGCGTGCATGCCGGCGCCGATGCGCCACAATCTGATCGCGTCTGCCAAAATCCAGGGGCAATACAGGGGAAATCGGCGCAAATCGGAAATATTCAGGTAACACGTCGGGAAAACGCGAATCGGGCCCTTAGTAAATGACCCTCATTGTGTTTCACAAAAAACCTTTGTCAACATTACTCCGATGTTTATTAAGTCTCTCCCTCAGTGATTGAAGATTAGTAGTTGAACCAATACTTATACAGAAATATTCTTCATAAAGACAGTTCACATTACATATCTATGCTTTTACCCATATTGTAAGTCAAACACTTGAGGTAGCAGGGTCCCCCGAGTTATTAACAGCAGAGGACCTTATACAACAACTACTCACCTAGCCCCCCCTCTTCCACCCTCCCCACCCCCAGCAGGAGAAGAAAAGAAAGAAAGAAAAAAAAAGGAAAAAACCTCTTATTCTTAATGCCTGTTAGACCAAATATTTTCCCATTTGGTTATCTGTTTTTCCGACTTACAACATATTTTCTCGTATTGAGCCACTCTTAATGTTAAATTGTACCAAAGTGCCTTTGAAGGAGGTTCTTTGGCTCCCCACTTGCAAGCTACACAGACTAATGCTAGATTCATCACCCTCGCTATTAAGTCCTTTTCAACCCTAGCGACCCCCTCATAATCAATTAACCCGAAAATAGCAGTTCTGACTGATGGAGCACATTCCCAGCCCAAATTACCAGATGTATATTCAAAAACTTCTAGCCAGAATATCCTCATCACAGGGCACTCCCAAGTTACATGCAGAAAGCTAGCGTCGGGCCTATAACAGTTTGAGTTTTCACGGACTTTCATTCAGTATAGTAGTGCCAGGGTGTAGTAGATTCTGTATACCATGCTAAACTGTATCACCCTAAAATTCCAGTTGAGTGAACAACCCTTCATATTCCTATATATCTTCCCCCATTCAAAACTATCAAGTGCCTGAATCTCTTCCTGCCATTTTACCATTGACCCGTGAACAAACTTATTTGAATGCTCCCTCACAATGTGCCTTTAAATTTTAGATACTATTTTAGTAGTGCTCGTGGCTGTTCTGACCAGCTCCAAACACTCGTGTGATTCTTTCTTTAGTTTGATCGCGTGTTTACCCCTCTTCAGTGCATGTGCCAATTGCATATACCTAAATACACTCACTGGCCACTTTATTAGGTACACCATGCTAGTAACGGGTTGGACCCCCTTTTGCCTTCAGAACTGCCTCAATTCTTCGTGACATAGATTCAACAAGATGCTGGAAGCATTCCTCAGAGATTTTGGTCCATATTGACATGATGGCATCACACAGTTGCCGCAGATTTGTCGGCTGCACATCCATGATGCGAATCTCCCGTTCCACCACATCCCAAAGATGCTCTATTGGATTGAGATCTGGTGACTGTGGAGGCCATTTGAGTACAGTGAACTCATTGTCATGTTCAAGAAACCAGTCTGAGATGATTCCAGCTTTATGACATGGCGCATTATCCTGCTGAAAGTAGCCATCAGATGTTGGGTACATTGTGGTCATAAAGGGATGGACATGGTCAGCAACAATACTCAGGTAGGCTGTGGCATTGCAATGATGCTCAATTGGTACTAAGGGGCCCAAAGAGTGGCAAGAAAATATTCCCCACACCATGACACCACCACCACCAGCCTGAACCGTTGATACAAGGCAGGATGGATCCATGCTTTCATGTTGTTGACGCCAAATTCTGACCCTACCATCCGAATGTCGCAGCAGAAATCGAGACTCATCAGACCAGGCAACGTTTTGCCAATCTTCTACTGTCCAATTTCGATGAGCTTGTGCAAATTTTAGCCTCAGTTTCCTGTTCTTAGCTGAAAGGAGTGGCACCCGGTGTGGTCTTCTGCTGCTGTAGCCCATCTGCCTCAATGTACGACGTACTGTGCATTCAGAGATGCTCTTTTGCCTACCTTGGTTGCAACGGGTGGCGATTTGAGTCACTGTTGCCTTTCTATCAGCTCGAACCAGTCTGCCCATTCTCCTCTGACCTCTGGCATCAACAAGGCATTTCCGCCCACAGAACTGCCGCTCACTGGATGTTTTTTCTTTTTCGGACCATTCTCTGTAAACCCTAGAGATGGTTGTGCGTGAAAATCCCAGTAGATCATCAGTTTCTGAAATACTCAGACCAGCCCTTCTGGCACCAACAACCATGCCACGTTCAAAGGCACTCAAATCACCTTTCTTCCCCATACTGATGCTCAGTTTGAACTGCAGGAGATTGTCTTGACCATGTCTACATGCCTAAATGCCATGTGATTGGCTGATTATAAATTAAGTGTTAATGAGCAGTTGGACAGGTGTACCTAATAAAGTGGCCGGTGAGTGTATATGCTTGTTTGTATCCCATACATCAGTCTGTTTGTTTTGGAGAAGGGACAGGACCCTGGAACGCGTCACAAAGACATGACTTATTTCAATAAATTGTAAGTTACTTCATTTTATCATTTTGGAAATTTTATTACCTTTTATGAATAAAGCTATTTTATAATTTCTTTGGAGAAGAGTCAATTGATGCATCATTGATGTAGACAGTCCAGTAAAAGATAGTACTTAGAGTCAGCGCCACCCATTCTGGTTATATAGATATATTTTTCTCTTCCGTTAGATGATGCAAAATGGCGCACATAGGCAGCGGCCAACTGTCTGCACAGTATGTCTCTATAGTACGCCAGTTGATCCTCCCTCTCGGCAGCTGGAAAAAATGCATTTTGGACTGGTAGCGAGGGTCCAAGAGGGTGGAGAGCCAAAAGTCATCCCTATATCGGATGTTGTCTATTCGGCTGTCACTAGTTAGGAAAAGCAGCATGCAGCTGGCCATCTGCGCAAGTGACTCTTAGGGACTACTGGCCTTCCTCTCCACTGTATACTGCCACAGTTCTTCTGGGTCATCTGCCTCGTCTTCTACTTCCTCCAGATGCTCCTGCTCCTCCTGTCACCTGAGTAGAAAACCCACTAATTTCACCAGACTCTGCTTGTGCTCCAATGTCCTTCTCTGCCTTAAGTTCAACCCCCACTGGACTCATGTGGCCATGAGATGTAGTCGCCACTTCTCCAGTGCCCTGACCAGACAGATTTTGCAGCATTTGTTACAGGACATGAAGCAATGGGGGGGGAGAGACCATTCTGATGCTACAACTCGATGAGGGTGTGCTTGGCTTTGTAAGAATGGATGGAGTGTATGCACAGTTTCCTGGCAATTTTTGGAATGTCTTGCAGATGGGTGGAAGACTTCAGGAACCTGTTGACTACCAGATTGAACACGTGCACCATGCAGGGCTCATGGACCATCCATCCTCGGCGCAGCGCGGACACCATGTTCCTCGAATTGTCTATCACCATGGTTCTAATTTGCAGTTGTCATGGAGAAAGCCACACATTGTTTTCTTCTTGCATGACATGGAGCAGTTCCTCCCCTGTGTGACTTCGCTTGCCCAGGCAAACTAGGTGTAGAACTGCGTGTCACTGTTGTGCCCTGCACATGTGGTATAATGGAGCAGCACATAGAATTGAGGAGGCTGAGGTGGTGGTGGAGAAGGAGGAGGTGGACATTGGTGCAGGAGCAGCAGTTTGACAATGTGGAGGAGAAAGCGGCATCTCCTGTTCAAGTTGTTGGTGTGGCAGTGGGCCATAAAGGACGTGTACTGGCCCTGACCGTAGTTACAGCTTCAAACGTCAATTCTGCCGTGCACCCTGGAAGAATCCAATAAGCTCAAGCCTTGTCCACCTTCTGTTCTACATATTTATGAATGGCTGGTACTGCCTTTTTGGAAATGAAATTTCGGCTTGGAACTCTCCTCCTTGGTTCGGCACAAGCCATTAGTTCTCTGAAGGGTGCAGAGTCCACGACTTGGAAAGTGAGAGACTGCAGTACCAACAACTTGGGCAGGAGCAGGGTTAGCTTCTGCACCTTACAGTGGCTGGACGCATACGATTGTCTCTTTGTAATCACCTCTTTCAACGACTGCTGGTGCCATGCATAGCGAGGAGCAGGAGCATCTGGACCGGGAGATGATGTAAAAAACAAATAGCTCCCTTCAGCAGAGGTGCTGGAGCCTTGACTGACTGAAATGGCATGCGAGCCACTAGGTGCTGCTGCTGTTGCTGTGGCAGCAGGATGGACCACCACATCTGTTCCACGTTTCTCCCAGGCCATTGCATGTGTTGGCGCAGGGCCGTGGTGCCAAGGTTAGCTCCGAGGTTAATGTTTCTCCAAGGCATCACTTTCTGCCCACAGATTCTACATATACACATGCTCGGCTCCTCTGGTGTCTTAACAAAATACTGCCACACCGCCGAGTAGGTGATTTTACCGCCAACAATCTGCACTACTGACTACTAATGCTGCTGCCTCGCTGAGCCCCGTGCCACTGCTTACTTGGACCTGCAAAGTGGGTTTTGTTCCCCTTGGCCTTTTGGCTTCCGTCCTCGCACTGCTGCCAGCCTGCTGACTCATGGCCACAGTATCAATTTGCGATGATGATAAAGCCCTTATTTCACCAGGCTCCCATTGCAATCGGCTACATCATCATCGATTTGTGTTTCTCTGTCACTGCTATTCTCCTAAATGGTCTCAGTATGCACAGCCTACTTGCAAATGCAACATAACCTCCCGTGCCACTCTCCACATCTCTACTTTCCAGCCTAATGCACTAAGCAGCAGATGTCTGCCCCACCTCTTCACTGCCAAGCAGTTGCTGACTGTCCTCAAAGAGTTTGTCCTCACTGTATAGTGGCGCTGAGCCCAGACCACCTAGTAGATCTCTGGCTGAGCAAAATGAACAGGACAGAGGCTAGTTGAAGACAGGTGAGGGCCGATGAACTGCTCCTGGGTCATGCCAACTAAGGGTTATATCTGACATACCCATGGACTCTTAGCTGGGGTTGTCAGATGTCATTTGGGAGGAAGTGGATGACCTAGCCAACCGATCAACAGCCTTTGGGTTGTTGATCAACACACTGCAGCTAGATAACACAGACAGTTCTGGCCTCACAGAGTCACCCCTGTTGCGACGTCCCCTTACTGTCCTGCGACCTGTGCCTGTTTCACCTGCCACCTCTCTGTCTGACATATTGGTTTATCAACTATTTTGATTTGACACTTATTTCTTGCTCTCAACTTTAGCAACAAAAAGAAATTGAAATTTGGGGAATACAGAACCCCAAAAACTGACACCCTGGACTTTGAGAAAAAAATCACTCCAGCAACTATGTGGATTTGACACAGATTTCTTAATTACTTTAGCAACTAAAAAGGATTTAAATTTGGGCAATACAGAACCCCAAAAACTGACACCTAGTGGCGTAACAGTCCCGGTTACAGGGAATGCAATTGCGACCGGGCCCATTGAGAGAGAGAGGCCCACAGGTTAGAAGAACAGCATCTGCCCTGTGCACTGAGCAGACAGATCGCACTGCACGGGGTAAATGCAGTTTTTTTTAAACAGTGAGCCCGTAGCCCCTATGATGCAGCACACGGCCGGGTGCAGGACAATGTCTGTGCTCTTGTCAGAGAAGCCGCTTATCTTAATGTGTAAAAGAAGTTTCCAATGCAGCAGATGGGAGCAGGAAGCAGCATTGGGAGGCTTGTACTCCTCCCCCTCCCACTAGGAGACAAAGTCTGGAGCCCAGGCAAAGAGACAGGGGAAGGGGGATGCAGTGATCCGGAACAGCCAGAGGCTGCTTTGTGACATCCTCATCAATAACTGTAAGTGGAAAATGTCTAAAAGTTGTTTATACAGTTCACATACATATGTCCCTGTGCTATGTATATATGTGTGTGTATATCTACACACATATGCATAACACAGATATTTAATATGTCTTTGTTATGCAGTTGTGTGTGTTTTTCTGTCTGTGTTATGTGTATATATGTATATGTGTGTGTCTATATGTGTTCTGTGCTTATTTGTGTATATACATATATATATATATATATATATATATACACACACACATACAGTATATTTGTGCCATGCATACTGTATATATGTGTGTACTGTATGTCTGTGTTATGCATATATGTGTGTTTATACCTGTTTTTTGCATATATGTGTATATATGCGTATATATATATGCTGTATATACACTCACCGGCCACTTTATTAGGTACACCTGTCCAACTGCTCGTTAACACGTAATTTCTAATCAGCCAATCACATGGCGGCAACTCAGTGCATTTAGGCATGTAGACATGGTCAAGACAATCTCCTGCAGTTCAAACCAAGCATCAGTATGGGGAAGAAAGGTGATTTGAGTGCCTTTGAACGTGGCATGGTTGTTGGTGCCAGAAGGGCTGGTCTGAGTATTTCAGAAACTGCTGATCTACTGGGATTTTCACGCACAACCATCTCTAGGGTTTACAGCGAATGGTCCGAAAAAAAAAAGCATACAGTGAGCGGCAGTTCTGTGGGCGGAAATGCCTTGTTGATGCCAGAGGTCAGAGGAGAATGGGCAGACTGGTTCGGGCTGATAGAAAGGCAACAGTGACTCAAATCGCCACCCGTTACAACCCATTGAACATTGAGGCAGATGGGCTACAGCAGCAGAAGACCACACCGGGTGCCACTCCTTTCAGCTAAGAACAGGAAACTGAGGCTACAATTTGCACAAGCTCATCAAAATTGGACAGTAGAAGATTTGCAAAACGTTGCCTGGTCTGATGAGTCTCGATTTCTGCTGCGACATTCGGATGGTAGGGTCAGAATTTGGCGTCAACAACATGAAAGCATGGATCCACCCTGCCTTGTATCAACAGTTCAGGCTGGTGGTGGTGGTGTCATGGTGTGGGGAATATTTTCTTGCCACTCTTTGGGCCCCTTGGTACCAATTGAGCATCGTTGCAACGCCACAGCCTACCTGAGTATTGTTGCTGACCATGTCCATCCCTTTATGACCACAATGTACCCAACATCTGATGGCTACTTTCAGCAGGATAATGCGCCATGTCATAAAGCTGGAATCATCTCAGACTGGTTTCTTGAACATGACAATGAGTTCACTGTACTCAAATGGCCTCCACAGTCACCAGATCTCAATCCAATAGAGCATCTTTGGGATGTGTTGGAACAGGAGATTCGCATCATGAATGTGCAGCCGACAAATCTGCGGCAACTGTGTGATGCCATCATGTCAATATGGACCAAAATCTCTGAGGAATGCTTCCAGCACCTTGTTGAATCTATGCCACGAAGAATTGAGGCAGTTCTGAAGGCAAAAGGGGGTCCAACCCGTTACTAGCATGGTGTACCTAATAAAGTGGCCGGTGAGTGTATATATGTATATAGATATTGTAAGAGTGTGAACCTAGGGGGTGCTGGAGAGCGACCCACAACCAGGGTTGAAAAGGACCTTGACCACTCCCATCCCTGGCCAACTCCAGAGGGAGAGCTCACAGCAAGCCAGTGCTGTGTGTCCTGCAGTCAGCTGGAGGACTTGGGACCGGTTGGAGACAGACAGGTGGTCTGTCCCAAGAGGACTGGGATCCAGAAAGGACATTGTTTTGTTTGAGCTCACTGAGAGCCAGAGCGCTGAGGAGGAGCCCCAGCAGTGTTCCTGGAACCTAGAAGGGAGTGAGGTTTCAAGAAGTGAGGTAGTGCCCTAAGTAGAGGCTAAGCTGTTTGTTATTTTTGTTCCTGTAAATGTTTTAAAGCTGAATAAAGCCGTTTTCTTTTGGATTGCTACAAGCTCCTACGTTATTGTTTTTGGCGCTCAGCACCACAAAAGTCGCCTGTGAGGTCCAGAAGCTTCTACCTTTGATGCTAAGTTACCCCCAAACCCCACATATGGTGCTTCGGATGCGGGCATGAGGAGATCCACGCAAGGGCCAAAGAAAACGTGTTTGCTGAACTGCACTAATGTGGATTGTGGCCTACAGCTGAAACAGCAGGAGTAATTGCAAGGCAGAAACCCAAGGTTGGGTGAGTGAATCCACAATCAAATGTTTCTGCAAAAACTGGTGACGTTTAAACTCTGGAAGTGGAATCCAGGCAATGGACTTTGTGTATGCTGTGGCACACAAGCGTCTATATTGCTACTGGCAACAAATTGAAACAGTATCCTGAACTGTATTGCTGTGTGAAAGTAAGGCTGACCAGACTGAAATGTTTCATTGTAATAGCCTGTATTTATGTGAAGACAGAAGAAAATGCTGGTTGTTGTAGTGCAACAGAAGGACTGTTTTTTTGAATGCTATTGACTACAACAGAGAACAGTAAAAAGTGATACTATTTATAATGAGGAGTAATTCTGAATATTGTGTTTTGCTGATATTCAACAATGGGAAAGAAAAATAAAGTGTCATTGTGTAATAAAGCAAAGCCGGACACAGGTGCCTCAGTGCAGCAGTCTCAAGGCAGAGGGTCGCAAAACCTGGAACCGGGTCTGCAGGCTGCAACTAAATCAAATGCTCTGCATGAAAGTGATTTAATTTTTATGAAGCACCTCTGTTCTATGATTGAATATAATCCTGCTGCTGTTGTGTCACATACTAGTGTGCATGATGAATATTCTAGAGAGCCAAACAATGTGGTGCAGCAGCTTCAAGATGAGATGAAAACTCTCAGGTTTGTGTATGAGGGTGAAATTGCTGACTGGAAATGGCAACTTGAGGTGTCTGATAAAGAAAATGTGAAATTAAAGAAAGAGCTTGACTCCATAAGACGTTCATGCTGCAGTAATGGTAAAAATGTGGTGCTGGGTTTGTCTGGAATGGACTATGTCACTAAGAAGGAGTTTGATGAGATGAAATGTTCTCTGTCTAGTAAAGTTCTACATAGTGTGGAGCAAAAGCAAGTGCTGGAGATGCAATTGCAGAATCTAAAGGAACAGCGTCTCCAAGATGACCGCGTCAGAGATTGCACTATTGAAAAATTAAGGTGTGATCTTCATTTGCTAGAAGAGGAACTTGACAGAACTAAATGTGCTAAAAGTGAGTTTTTGCTAAATCAGTTGAAGATTCAAGATACAAAGTATAAAAACCTCTCAGCTGAATTGATTGATAAGCAGAATGAAGTTGCACACTTGAGGAAAGCAATGTCTGACAGAGATGCACAATTAGAATCTGTGAAGGAGACTTTGCAGTCAGAGCGGACCACACATGCACTAAGGGACGCTCACATAACTCATGAAGTAAAGGAATGGGAGGGCAGAGCTGCAGTTTTTGAAGAAAAAGTAATGACTCTAGAAACTAAAATCTGTGAGCTGGAGCAGGAGCTAAAAATGTCTTATGCCAGTAATGAAAGGGTGTCTATTCTGATGCAGGAGAAGGACAAAGAAATGGTGGAGGTGTCATCCAGTTTTTCTCAGAATTTTGATAGAGTACATCTTGAACGTGGAGAAATTGAATCGGACCTGGAAGCCTTGAAGAAAATGTATAAGGAGAAGACTGAGGCTTATGACAAAATAGACAAAACTAATAGTAACATGGAACATCAGATGGAGGACATGAGGATTCAGTTTGAGAAAATCCAATCTGATTTATGTGTTCAAATTGTAGATCTACAACATCAAACTGCTAAATTAAAAGCACAAGTGTGTAAACTGGAGGAAAATTTGCAATTCAAACTTGCAGAAAGCAAGGAAGACACTACTCAGAGGTATAAGGTCCTGGAGAAAGTTCTGGAGCTGGAATTGAAGGCTGGTTATATACAGATGGCTATGGAACCAGGAAAAGCTGCCGCTATTGAGGAAGAGAGAATAAAGTTGCGTTACAAAGATAAGAATGTTGGGCATTATATTGTACAGTGTGATGGCCTACAGTACGAGAGCTTACAAAAAACTCCTATTACTGAGGAAAAGGGGATTGCTGTTTACCCAAACTAGAGTAAAGTGTTTAAGTTGTCTTCCTCTTCTTGTCCTAGCGCGGGTGCTATCAAAGGCTTGAAAAGTCAGACTCCACCTTCATACAACAAAAAGCTATATAATAAAACTAAGAAGTCAAAATTAAATGTAAACCTACAGGCTATTGAAGAGGTGAAACCGTCTCCTATAGTTTTGGAAAACAATGGAGTTAAAGAGCAGATAAAAGGCAAGTTTGAGAAGTCTAAAAATGTCCAATACTATGAGTGCAGTGAACTGGCCAATAAGGTCAAAGTACATCCAAAGCCAAGGACAAGAGTCATTAAGAGTGACCAGAGGTATGTTGTCACAGCCCTTAAAATGCCTAATCCCATGGTGGATGTTGTCTCCATGTTATCCACAAAGTGCAAAAAGAAACTACACTTGAAAATAAAAGGTGAAATACAGGCTTTACAACCTGATGCAGATGTCAACAAAGAAACAGAAATGCCAAGAACCTGGAAAAGTAGAATGACAGGAACTTGGAAGATGAGACCACCAGACAAGATGTGCGCTGCAGTTGAGAAAATGGGGACAGACATTTGTACATATTAAATTAAATGAAAAGGGACGTCGTCATTACATGTCTTGTCCCAGGGTCGCTCGCCACATAAGTGGTGAGCTGAGGGGGAGGATATGTAAGAGTGTGAACCTAGGGGGCGCTGGAGAATGACCCACAACTAGGGTTGAAAAGGACCCTGACCACTCCCATACCTGGCCAACTCCAGAGGGAGAGCTCACAGCAAGCCAGTGCTGTGTGTCCTGCAGTCAGCTGGAGGACTTGGGACCGGTTGGAGACAGACAGGTGGTCTGTCCCAAGAGGACTGGGATCCAGAAAGGACATTGTTTTGTTTGAGCTCACTGAGAGCCAGAGCGCTGAGGAGGAGCCCCAGCAGTGTTCCTGGAACCTAGAAGGGAGTGAGGTTTCAAGAAGTGAGGTAGTGCCCTAAGTAGAGGCTAAGCTGTTTGTTATTTTTGTTCCTGTAAATGTTTTAAAGCTGAATAAAACCGTTTTCTTTTGGATTGCTACAAGCTCCACGTTATTGTTTTTGGCGCTCAGCACCACAAAAGTCGCCTGTGAGGTCCAGAAGCTTCTACCTTTGATGCTAAGTTACCCCCAAACCCCACTATGTATATATTATATGTGTGTGTGTTATGCATACTGTATATGTGTACTGTATATGTCTGTGTTATGCATTTATGTGTGTGATTTATATGTTTGACACGTGCGGCACCCTACCATTCCGTACAAGGGGAAAAGACAGGGCATGTCCGTATTACGGCGCTGTGTACCATGTATTTCTGTGGAGGGGGGGGGGGGGTCAACCCTATTACTCTCCATGTCGCCAGACGTATGTCCCCCAGCTACGGCCTGGAAGATGTACATTCGGGTGAATGCGCCCTTAGTCGTATAGGAGTTGAGAACAATTTGCTTAACCTGCTTAGGGTGCCAAAATACCCGCATCTCACAGGGGGCATCATGATAAAAGCGACTACAAATTCTTTTTTTTGCTAAATTTGCATAAAAGATGGGGGCACAGTTGCCAAAAACTTAGCATAGATATAAGGGGAACTTGGAAAAAAAAGAAGGGGGGCACTCGGCAAAAAAAAAGGGAGTCCCTTTTTAAAAGGCAGAGGTATTATTAGTTATAGTGATTGAAAGAGGGGGCCCTATAAGAAATTTTGCTCTGGGGTCCAGAGGACTCTAGTTATGCCACTGCTGACACCCTGGACTTTGAGCAAATATCACTACATCAACTATGTTGATTTATAACAGACAGAGAACCGGGGAACACGGGGGCACTACCGCAGCTCCCCACGAGCCTGCAGTCAATACATGTCTTCAGAGATGGTACGGCAGTGTAAAAATGTTAATATGGATGGTGCTCAGCATACAGAGTGCAGGTATCGAAAATAGCATAAAAAAAGACGTTTGCGGCACTCACCCGTTAAAATTATTCTTTATTGTAGTCTCACATAAGATCAGTCTGACATGGTATAGCCAAAGTGGGGCAGAGGTAGGAGCAGGGGGTCAAAAAAGGCGACAGTCGTTTCGCGCCGTCTGGCGCTTTCTCTAGCCTGTGGAGTGTGGCGTCCTCACCTGATTCTTAATGCAGCCGGCTAGACGTCACCCCCCCCCCGTTGCTCAGCAACCGAGACGCTGTTGTACATAGCGGCAGGAAGTTAGCCGAACTATGCACTAGAGCGCTGTACGGACAGGGCAACATATACAGTATAAAAGACACATAGCCGGATTGTTTGGACAGCAAACATAATTCTACTTCTAATAGGTTATACATAAAGGTACAGAGGAAATTAGTAAGGCAACAACTTACAACTGACATGGTACAAGCATAGAGATGGACGAATGGACTGACAAGTCAAAGCAGATAGGCATGGTCACGGGGGAGCGGGGGAGGAGGGAAAGAGCAGGGGGCCCATAGCATTGGTCCTTAGAATCCATCTAGCCTTTTTCCTCAAAAGTTCCCTGTGGCAGTCCCAGCCATTAGGTGGTACCGGGATGTGTTCGATGCCACCAAAGCGGAGGACGCCGGTGTTACCTTCGTGTATCTTATTGACATGCTCAATGAGTTTAGGGGCACCCCTGCCAATTCTTACTGACTGACAATGCTCACTGAATCTAACATTAAAGGGACGAATGGTCTTGCCAATATAAAAGTGGCCACAAGGGCAGAGGACCACGTACACTACATATTGCGATTTACAGGAGATGAATTGTCGTAGAGACACTTTAACTCTGTCGAGCCAATTCTTCTGTATAGGGGGTAGGCGGCTGCGTACTAGGTGGTCTTTGGCGGGGACCGCCACAGGGAACTTTTGAGGAAAGAGGCTAGATGGATTCTAAGGACTAATGCTATGGGCCCCCTGGGATTGAATGATAAGAATGACATGGGGTTGAAAGTATTGAAATTTGGGGAATAGAGAAACCCAAAAACTGACATCCTGGACTTTGAAAAAAAAATCGCTCCAGCAACTCTGTGGATTTGACACAGATTTCTTCATATCTACTTTGTAGGTAACACATTGGCGGTCATTTACTAAGGGCCCGATTCACGTTTTCCCGACATGTTACCCGAATATTTCAGATTTGCGCCGTTTTTCCCTGTATTGCCCCGGGATTTTGGCGCACGCGAACGGATTGTGGCGCATTGGCACCGGCATGTGCGTGACGGAAATCTGGGGGCGTGGCCAAACGAAAACCCAACGTATTTGGAAAACCGCCGCATTTAAAAACGGAAAATGTGTCGCGGAGCTTGCACTTACCTTCACTCAGCCGGCCTCGGTGTATTCCAGTGCGTTCCGATGCTCTTCAGCGCCAACTGGTGGACAGCGGAGGAACTGCCTTAGTGAATCCCGGCCGGACCTGAATCCACCGCAGAGAAGGCGCCGCTGGATCGCAAATGGGCCGGGTAAGTAAATATGCCCCATTGTGCTTGCAGCCATTTTGCTAATAAAGGGGGGGGGATGGAAATTGTTCCCACAAATCACCGTAAACTTTGGATTCATGCAGAACCGTAGTTTTCCTGAAATTCTAAATGAATTCCACTTCGTTAGAATCGATTCACCCATCTCTAGTGATGACCCATAATGCAAATGCTAAAAACCATAAACAAAAATAATTATTTTAACCACCACCAAGAAAGAGTTAATAAAATCTGATTAGCAGCTATTGAACCTCCCCTTAATGAAGTACATGAAAAATGGATTTTATCCCGCTAAAAAAACAATCCCTCATATGTCCAAATTACAGAAATAATAAACATTTTATAACCTGTAAAATGTAACAATGCAGACCTGGTCTGAATGGCGCTCCTTCATTTCTATGCCCAGCAGTTTACCACCTCAAATGGGGGATCCTCATACTCGAGGTATCAAACTTTGTGGAGTTTTTAATCATTTAATAATCATTTAATCAGTTAACACACTTCTTTAAGTTGATTTTTCATACATGAGGGGTACAGTTTCTAAAATGGTATAATAGACTGGTATAATCTCAAAGTAACTTTAAGGTGCTACTAAATTAGGGTTTTGCTATTTTCATAAAAATTTGAAAAAATTGCACCCAAAAAAGAGGATGCATATAAAGCCATAAAGCAGTACAATAAGAGAGAAAACAATTAGCAGTACAACAGGAGAGAAAACAATATCAAATAACCTGGATATGTTAAAGCGTTAAAGGTGGGTGGGCTGGCTGGCTGCATACTGGAGGGGGTTCGCCAGGCTGTATACTTGGGGGCTGACTGGCTATGTACAGGGGGGCTGGCTGTATACTGGGGGGGGCAGTTTGGCTATATACAGGGGGCTGGCTGTATACTGGGGGGCTGTTTGGCTATGTACAGGGGGGCTGGCTGCATAATGGGGGGGGGATGTTTGGCTATTTACAGGAGGGATGGCTGTATACTGGTGGGGCTGTTTGGCTATGTACAGGAGGGATGGCTGTATACTGGGGGGGGCTGTTTGGCTATGTACAGGAGGACTTGCTGTATACTGGGGGGACCGTTTGGCTATATACAGGGGGCTGGCTGTATACTGAGGGGGGCTGTTTGGCTATGTAAAGGGGGCTGGCTGTATACAGGGAGGGGCTGTTTGGCTATATATAGGGAGGCTGGTTGTATACTGGGGGGATTGGCTGGCAATATACAGGGGGGGCTGGCTGTATGGTGGGAGGGCAGTTTGGCTATATACAGGGGGGGCTGGGTGTATACTGGGGGGGCTGACTGTATACTGGGGAGGCTGTTTGGCTATATATGGGGGGCTAGATATATACTGGGGGGGGGGGCTGACGGTGGTATATGGCATAGTAGTTATATTCCCGTACCTAAGGGTCAGTAGTATAGTAGTTATATTCTTGTACATAGGGGTCAGTAGTATAGTAGTTATATTCTTGTACATAGGGGGCAGTATTATAGTAGTTATATTCTTGTACATTGGGGGGGCAGTATTATAATAGTTATATTCTTGTACATAGGGGGCAGTATTATAGTAATTATATTCTTGTATATAGGGGCAGTATTATAGTAGTTACATTCTAGTACATATGGGGCAGTATTCTAGTAGTTATATTCACAGGGGGTGTGAATATATACACAGGGGGCGGTATTATAGTAGTTATATTCTTGTACATAGGGGGCAGTATGATAGTAGTTATATTCTTGTACATAAGAAATCCAGCAGAATGTACCAGTACCATAAGTAAAACATAACTTTTAATAATTACTGATAAAATAAGTTCACAGTGAACCACAATAGTATACGCATCAACCATGTAGTCAGCAAAAACACATCAGAAAGGGAGCTCGTTCAGACCTCCAATGTGTCTCGTCTGACACGATCCCCAGTAATACCTCACCATGCCTTAGTGCTTTCCTGTATAGCATATGACACGGTGCATCATCTCAAAACCACGGACCAACATTAATCCGGACAGTAAGGAATAATAGGGTGGATCTCACCAGTCTTCGATGCTCCGTCTCCTGGTCGAGCGGTACTGGTCCAGAGGTACAGGACCTATTAAGCCCTACAATCGCTTTGTATCCTGACCCCGCAATATTGCTCCCGCCCTGACAAGGACGGTCCCAGTACGGTCCCTTTCAGACCCTGTTAGTCCCTAATATGTAATCCCTACGCGTTTCTTACATCGTGTGACGCACTCATCAGGGGAATAAAGTAATGTAGTGGGCTATGCAGTCTTGATGCTAAGTATGGCTGCAAAAGCTCCACATCATAGGGTTAAAATGAATCAAAAATGAGCAGTGGCCCATATAATACAAGTTATACTAGTATGGTGGCTAGATGTAGTGGCATGGGTGCCACAATCTGGTGCTCTCACACTTTTAAAGTTGATACTGCCCTCCCCCATGCGCAGTCAGAAAGCTGATAGGCTGAGGACTTCCCTCCGTCAATGAGTGGGAGGAGCTATGATGTCACTTCTGTGACAGATGGAAGTGACATAGCTCCTCCCAATTCTTGACATCATAGCTTTTGCAGCCATACTTAGCATCAAGACTGCATAGCCCACTACATTACTTTATTCCCCTGATGAGTGCGTCACACGACGTACGAAACGCATAGGGATTACATATTAGGGACTAACAGGGTCTGAAAGGGACAGTACTGGGACCGTCCTTGTCAGGGCGGGAGCAATATTGCGGGGTCAGGATACAAAGCGATTGTAGGGCTTAATAGGTCCTGTACCTCCGGACCAGTACCGCTCGACCAGGAGACGGAGCATCGAAGACTGGTGAGATCCACCCTATTATTCCTTACTGTCCGGATTAATGTTGGTCCGTGGTTTTGAGATGATGCACCGTGTCATATGCTATACAGGAAAGCACTAAGGCATGGTGAGGTATTACTGGGGACCGTGTCAGACGAGACGTATTGGAGGTCTGAACAAGCTCCCTTTCTGATGTGTTTTTGCTGACTACATGGTTGATGCGTATACTATTGTGGTTCACTGTGAACTTATTTTATCAGTAATTATTAAAAGTTACGTTTTACTTATGGTACTGGTACATTCTGCTGGATTTCTTATCGATTTATGGATGTATTTTTCTTGACTTGAAAAGTGAGTTAGCCAACTAGGCAACCTTTTTCTGTCTTGTTCGGATTTTGAATTTTCTGATTCGACTATTGGTATGGCTGGCTTCCTGGCAACTGGTCTGGATACACAAAATTGGATAGCAGAAGCTAAGGAGGTTTTTTCAGACAAAGAGTTTGTACAGAAAAGATACACCCCTACTTTTAATGCTGCATTTAAAGATCTAACTAAAATCTATAAAGAAAAAGTCACTTCGTGGTGGGAGGTCCAGTCCCTGGAGAACTATTTCAAAAACCAAATAGTTCCCAGAGGACTGCGAATAACACTTACCCCAGCACAAAGGTGTCGTTCCCCCACCTTGATGACAAAATGGGAAAGAGAAGCTACAAATAGCTCTCTACGACTTATGCAGTTGTTACTTGACGAAGAGAAAAAAATCTTAGGGACATTAGAGACACGTCTACTAGAGCAGATTGAATTGACAAAAAAATTTGAGACAGAACCCGAGTTCAAGAACAAAGAGATCCTCTTACAGTCTAGTATAGAGAAATTCCAATACCACATCAAGGAACGAAAACATAGACAGTTTACCCGCAACCTACTTGACTTTAAAGAAAATAAAGTATATTCGACTGTAGTAGGTAGGAGGCAAGTACAGGAAACTGATATTTCTTCATCAGAGAAAGACAACTCAGATACTGACTCCGCCCATAAATCTAAAGCAAGAACTAGGGGGAGAGGAAGAGGAGCACAAAGGGGAAATAGAGGTAACCCTGATCGTGATTTTTTAGATCACCCATATCAGTTGAGGGTCAGAGGAAATCAGGGCCCCCAACAGAAAGCCCCACAGAAATGACAAACCCCGTACAAAAGAATCCTACAATGACCAACAATGAAACTACTCAGGTCATTAACCTATCCCTGTTTGAACTAACTGAGGTCCACATGAGCGTCCTTAAAAAAGGATTATCCTTTGTACCGAGTTCCAATTTTGAACTATTTGAAATGGTAAAGGACCTACATTTATTTGCTAGGAAAATCAAGTGGCACAAACATTTTGTTAAACAGGACAGAATAGTAAGCTCTGATTTAGGTGTTCCTGTTGACATTCTCCCAGACATTAGATTACTGACTAGTCTAGTAAATGAGAACAATCCAGCACAGAGTGGTAAAGGCCCTTTTACAGACTGTAAGTTAAAAAGTACCCGACTCCCTCCCAGCTCTGATGTCTCACCAGTAGATGTGTTTCTAAATAGGGTCATACAGGATCTTAGGCAGTTGGAAAAACAGTATACCCCCTTTAATTTCAGTAAGGAAGAGATGCAGGCTCTCCAGGTTCTGGAAAAAGAACCTTCAATAACAATCAAGCCCTCTGATAAGGGCGGTAACACGGTAGTTATGAATACATCTAACTACAAAGAAATGTGTCTTGACCTGCTTAAGGATAGGGGAGCATATGAAATCCTTCTAAACAACCCGACTGAGATATACTTGAAAGAACTGGAATCTCTCCTATTACAAGCCAAATCTGAAGGCTTGATAGATGACTCAGAGTATAAATTTCTGTTGCCCCAAAATCCCGTAGTTGCGACGTTCTATAGCCTTCCGAAGGTACATAAGGGGGTGTCTCCCCTGAAGGGACGTCCAATTGTATCAGGGGTAGGCAACATTACTCAAAACCCTGGGATCTACCTGGACAAAGTTTTGAGAGAATTTGTGGTAGCGCTTATGTCCTATACTCGGGACACTTTAGATCTGTTGTCAAAATTGCAAGGCATCTCTCTTGAGAAAGAACATCTATTAGGAAATATAGATGTTGAAGCGCTTTAATCTTCTATCCCTCATGAAATGGGTTTACGAGCAGTAGCCCATTTTCTTAAATCAAGGGGAACTCAACAAGAAAGACACAATTCATTCATCTTGAAAGCTCTAGAATTTTGTTTGACAAGGAACTTCTTTGACTTTAATGGCAAATTCTACCCCCAGCTCAGGGGCACCGCAATGGGTTGGCCATGTGCGCCAACCTATGCGAATCTGTTGCTGGGCTGTTGGAGGAAACCTGTGTTTTCTCAGACTCCAACTCACAGAGCACTCTAAACATCGATGCCTGGTATAGGTACATAGATGATGTCCTAGTAATCTGGCAGGGCTCACAAGCCACTTTTTCTACATTTGTACGACAGCTTAATGATAACACCATAGGGCTAAGTTTTACCCACGAAAGTTCCGAAAAATGCCTCCCATTCTTGGATGTTTTGGTTTCTAAGAATAGTGAGAGCACCATACTCACCGAGGTTTATCGTAAAACAACCTCTACCAACTCCCTTTTAAAGTGGGAGAGTAGCCACCCATTACTCCTGAGGCGTGGCATCCCCAAGGGGCAATACCTACGCCTCAGGAGGAATTGTTCCACCACAGAACTATTCCTTAAGCAAGCCAGGGATCTACGTCATAGATTTCTGGAAAGAGGCTATCCAGACAAAATTCTTAGAAAATGTGATATTCAAGACGTCATGGGTCAGGTGGTCAATGTGGGAGGATCGAGGCATACGGAGTAAATGCAAGAAATGTCAATCATTGGATCGTATAAACCGCAGCAACAGTCCTCCCACCTTAAGCCGTGGAATGTAGAAACTAGGTAAAAAACATTGATAGTTTACAAATATACATAAAAAGAAGGGGACTTTAGTTAAATTACGATAGACAATATGTCCACTCTTTCGGAATCAAGGAAAATCACAAGAAGAAACATCACAATAAGAAAGGTAAGTTACCAGATTCATAGATATAAAAACCGCATGAGTGCGAAACCATGTATATACAAGCTTATTCACACCACGTATAAAGATTGCTATCAGGGTTAAGCAGAATGAGTATATTAGCGTAATTTAATGACCAGAAGAGGAATCAATAAGTCAAGATGATGTCAGATCTTTTATTTAAACCTTCCGGTTGTCGACTAACTAAAGTAAACATCCAGAAGGTTTCTCGATTAAGTAGCTTCCGTTTCATGTCTCCTCCTCTAATGGGTTGATAAACCCTCTCTATGCCAGTCCAAGAGAAACCATCCGTATGTTTGTTATGGCAATCTCTAAAATGTTTGGAAATGGAAGATATATTTACAGAGTTGTTGCTTATATCAGATAGATGTCTGCGTATTCTGATTTTCAAGGGACCCGCTGTATGTCCTACATACTGTTTTTTACACTTTGAACAGGAAGCTACATATATTACATTGGGAGTATAACAGTTAATATATGAGTTTATGTTGTAATTAATACCTGTGTGCATAGATGTAACTTTGTCTCCTGTTTTGATGTAGACTTTACATTAAGTGTACAATATGGATAAAAAAGTATTGTGCGGCTCACCTCTCCAATAATTTCCAACGATCAGCCATTCGAGGAGTATAGTAGCGTGTAAATCCAACACGTCTTTAGGTGTGCCCGCGTAGCCTGCTAGGACTGCAGCCGAAATAGCTCGAAACGCGTCAGATGTAACCTTGTTCTACCTATCATGTTTTAATCTTTGATACCAATAAAGAAGAAAGATTTTAAGGAAGTGCCATGTTCGCCTTGATTGAAAACAGACTTTACATTGTTTATGTCCACACCTAAAATTTCCCTTATACATCAGCCATGTAGGTTTTTTGTTTTCTTCACTAAGAAAAAGGCTTGGAGAAAGACTGTTACCCAAAGTGGGGGCTCTTTTGGCAATGTATTTAATGACAGGAGATACAATTTGACGTAAGATTGGGTCCTGGACAAGCATAGGAATGATTTTTTTTACAATGTTAACAAAATGGGGATACTGATTACTGTATGTTGTGACAAAAGGTACCATTTTTTTGCCCTTATTATTCATGACTTTATGACTTCTCATGTCTAGTAATGTACTCTGTGTAATGTTGTTGATTTTTTTGGTTGCTGTAGCTATCTTTATTTTTATAACTCCGCGACCTAAGCAGTTGACTAAGATTTTGTCTTTCTTGTACAAAATCCGAGTCTAATGTACAATTGCGACGAAGTCTTATCATTTCCCCATAGGGGATATTTTTCGTCACATGTTTCGGGTGAGATGAGGAAGCGAGCAAAGTGGCATTGCCAGAGACTTTTTTTCTAAAAGGTTTTACTAGGACCTTGTCCCCTACACCCATAAGAGTAATGTCCAAGAAGTTGATGGATTCCCCTCCAAATTCTGAGGTAAACCTAAGGTTCAATTCATTATTATTCATGTATATTACAAAATCTGTGAATCCAATTTTAGAATCCCTCCAAACCCACACCAAATCATCAATATATCTGCCAAACCAGACAATTGATTCTCGGTGTGGGTTTGTATCCGAAAAAATGTAAAACTCTTCCCACTGGGACATGTAAATGTTGGTGAGTGAGGGGGAAAATGTAGCCCCCATAGGGGCCCCCTCTACCTGTAAGTAAAAAACACGGTCAAAAATGAAAAAATTGTTTTTTAGTAAATATTCTGTAGCCATTAGGATAAATGTTTTTAAGGGTTCATCATAAGTACTGTATGTTTTGAGGTGTTTTCTCAAGAAACTAAGACCCAATGTGTGGGGAATGGAGGAATATAATGCGGCTACATCACAAGTGGCCCAACTATATCCCTGCTTCCATTCAAACTTATCCATGGTATGAATTATGTGTTTTGTATTTTGTATGTAGCTGGGGGTTACATGTTAAAAGTTGGAGATACATGTCTAGCCATTCTCCTAGGCGTTCCCCTAAACTACCAATGCCAGCTACGATTGGTCTCATAGGAGGGGGAAATGTGTCTTTGTGGACTTTAGGAAGCGAATGAAACACAGGAGTAACAGGTAATATAGGTGGTCTCCCAATTTTTGTGACAAAACGCCCATATGCATTCCCTCTTGTAAACAATGTCTTAATTCTGATTGGATATTCTGTGAGGGGTCTCCACTCAGTCGTTTCTATGACGTCGTGTGGAGGTTAATGTGCCACTCCTCCCTGTGGGTTTGGTTCCCAAAACTTCGCTGACATTGGATGGTATTGATGATGTGCTACCATCCGAGTCATCAGTTTCTGAAAAATTGACCTTCCTAGGTGATTTCCTATAACGTCTCTTAGATTTACCTCTCTTGAGGATTGATTTAGGTGTATCACCTGGTGTGCCTTTTCCATTATCATATTCGCGTCTTTTCCATATGTAGACCTCATTCCTTTTATAATCAATGACATCTCTTTGGAATTTTTTTCTTTTGATTTCTGATAACTTTAACAGTGATATCATTCATTCGTTCCTCAAATATTGATACAGGTAAGGCATTCTGTAGGGTTGTTCTTAGCTTGTTTATTTCCTCATTCACTTTGTTTAATGCTTCCTGTTCATGTGAAACAATCGATTTCATCAATTTTAGCGAACAGTCACTCAGAATGCCATGCCATGATTCCAAAAATTTGTCGGAGAAGATCGTAGAATATATGATAGTAGTTATATTCCTGTACATAGGGGGCAGTATCATAGTAGGTATATTCTTGTACATAGGGGGTCAGTATTATAGTAGTTATATTCTTGTACATAGAGGGCAGTATTATAGTAGTTGTATTCTTGTACATAGAGGGCAGTATTATAGTAGTTGTATTCTTGTACATAGAGGGCAGTATTATAGTAGTTGTATTCTTGTACATAGGGGCCAGTATTACAGTAGGCATATTCTTGTACATAGGGGGCAGTATTATAGTAGTTATATTCTTGTACATAGGGAGCAGTATTATAGTAGGTATATTCTTGTACATAGGGGGCAGTATTATAGTAGGTATATTCCTGTACATAGGATGCAGTATTATAGTAGTAATATTCTTGTACATAGGGGGCCAGTATTACAGTAGGTATATTCTTGTACATAGTAAAATATATTTTACTTAGGGACAGTAGTAGTATAGTAGTTACATTCTTGTTTATTGGAGAAGGTATTGTAGTATGTTTTTAGTGTACATATATGGCAGTAATAAGTTCTATTAAAATAGAAGTGTTATTCCTTCACAAGGAGGCAGTATGAGTCTCTTTCTCTGCGGTGTACACGTTGATTTAGACCATCTATTAACAGTTTATATGGAGTTTAGTAACTTCACCCACATCACAAGGCCACACCTACTTGTTTTGACCCCGCCCACAGAATGGGGCCACTTTTACAGTTTTTTCCAGGGCCACTTTAAATTCCCAGTCCGCCCCTGACGAGAGTCCATACCACTTTTGATACATGACAAGATCCTACTAGCTTTAGAGGCAGCTGATTGACATTGCATGCTGTTATTCAATTTGTGATCTACTAGTACCAGTTCCTTCTCAACAAGGGACTCTCCCAGATTTACTCCACCAAGGACATATTTTGCCTTTGGATTATTGGCCCAGAGGTGCATAACCTTACATTTATCCACATTAAACCTCATTTTTCCAAGTGGATGACCAAACATTCAGTTTGTCCAAGTCACCCTGCAGCCTATGAACATCCTCCATAGATTGTATTACACTACACAGCTTGGTGTCATCTGCAAAAATAGACACAGTGCTATTAATTCCTACCTCTATATCATTGATAAATATATTAAATAGTAGTGGACCAAGCACAGAACCCTGGGGTACACCACTCATAACTGGTGACCATTCCGAGTAGGAATCATTGACCATAACTCTCTGGATACGATCCTTCAGCCAGTTCTCAATCCAATTGCAAATGATTTCTGCCAAACCAATAGACCTTATTTTACCCATCAGGCATCTATGAGGGACAGTGTCAAATGCCTATGCAAAGTCCAAGAACACAATATCCACAGCTGCTCCTCCATCCAGGCACTTGCTCACCTCTTCATAGAAGCAGATCAGGTTAGTTTGACAACATCTATTCTTAGTAAACTCATGCTGGCTGTCACTTATTATACTATTTGATGTTACATACTCCAGTATATAGTCTTTTACTAACCCTTCCAGTATTTTCCCCACAATGGGAGTTAAGCGTACAGGCCTGTAATTGCCTGGCAAAGTTCGAAAGCCCTTTTTATATATTGGCACCACATTTGTCTTGCGCCAGTCACTTGGCACCACACCAGACATGAAGGAATCCCTGAAGATTTTAGACAGAGGTAAAGCAATAACAGAACTGAGTGCTTTAAGAACTCTGGGGTTTAACCCATCTGGTCCAGGAACCTTGTTCACATTGATTTTATTGAGTTTAGATTGGATCATGTCTACATTCAGCCAGTCAAGTATATTACAGGGTGCATGACCCACACTGGCACCACCCACATCAGAAGTTGTTTCTTCTATCGTATAAACAGAGTTAAAAAACCTATTAAGTATCTCTGACTTCTCTTGGTCTCCAGTCACCGATGCCCCATTTTCAGAATAAAGGGGTCCAACCTGTTCTGACCCATTTTTTTTTTTTTTTGCATTGATATACCTAAAAAAATTTCTTGGGATTTGTTTTGCTATCTTTAGCCACCTGTCTTTCATTTTGTATTTTGGCTAATTTGATTTCCTTTTTACAGATTTTGGTAAGTTTTTTTGTAAGTATTGAAAGCCTCTGGTGACCCGTCAGATTTATATTTTTTAAATGCCCTCTTTTTCTCATTAATTGCCCTTTTAACTGTAGTTGTAAGCCACACAGGGTGTAATCTCGTCCGTCTATACTTGTTACCTATTGGAATAAATTTAGAAGTATAAAAACCCAGGATAAATTTGAATTTCTCCCATTTAACATTAGTGTCATCATTTGACAGAAATGATCCCAGTCTATATCCTGTAGTGCAGCCCTGAATTTCTGGAAATTAGCCCTCTTAAAATTCAAAGTTTCCGATTTTCCCACCTGTTTCTGCTTTTTAAAGGAAAATAATTATATTATGATCGCTGTTCCCAAGGGGTTCCTGGACACTGACATTTTGGACAATCTCCTCATTGTTAGAAATCACAAGGTCCAACAATGCGTCACCTCTTGTGGGATCTTCTACAAGCTGCACCATAAAATTATCCTTCATAAAGTTGATAAAATGTCTCCCTTTCACAGATGAAGAAGAGCCCTGACCCCAATTTATATTTGGAAAGTTAAAGTCTCCCATTATCACTACGGCCCCCTCCTGTGCAGCCCGCTCCACCTGGTTATATAGGTGACCCTCTATTTCCTCAGAGATGTTAGGGGGTCTATATATTACACCAAAAATAATTTTCTCAAAGCTCTCTTGGCTTTGAATTTCAACCCACAAAGTTTCAGCCTCCTCACACTCTTCTGAGACTACTGTCTCATTCACAATCGCTTTTAAGTCTCTTCTGACATATTAACACCCCAATCATGCAATGCATCAAGCCATGTCTCTGCTACACCAGCAACATCTAACTGTTCCTCTAATATCAGAGCCTCAAGCTCACCCATTTTGCCTGTGATACTTCTGGCATTTGTGAACATACAATTTAATTTTCCAGTTATTTATCTGATTTAAAGTAATTTTACTGGCACATATATCCTCACCAATGTTCTGTAACTTGTGGATCTCTTTATCCACTGCCTTTGGTCCCCATACACCGCCCACCTCACCACCCACCAACATAACCTGCCCCCTCTCTGACATGACTACCCCTTTAGTGTCTTCCTTTTCCTCCTCCCCCGATCCTAGTTTAAATACTCCACCACCCCTGCTAGGATCTTCTCCCCCAGCACAGCAGCCCCCCTTCCATTTAGGTGCAAGTTATCTGCGGAAAACAGCTTGTACCCCAATGAAAATTAAGCCCAGTGCTCTAGGAACCCAAATCCCTCTGCTCTACACCAGGATCTGAGCCATGCATTTAACTCCCTGAGCTCCCGCTGTCTGCTCATGGCACAGGTAGAATTCCGGAGAATACTACCTTGGAGGTCCTTTCCTTAAGCTTTGAACCTAGTTCTTTAAAATTATTCTTGATTGGTACCAACATGGACCACGACAGCTGGGTCATCCCCAGCTCCTCCCAGTAATTTATCCACACTTACCACATGCCGAACCCTGGCACCAGGGAGACAGCAAACCATTCGGTTGAGGCGGTCTTGGCGACAAATTATTCTATCCGTCTTTCTGATTATGGAATCCCCTACAGCCACTAGCTGCCTTGGCTTACCTGCACTCCCATCCACCCTACTACTAGCTGGTCTGCTCCCCCGGCTGTTAGGGAGAGCAGGATCCGCTAGGGCTGCTATTTCTGACACTGACGTCCTTACATCATTGCACAATTTTGCAATTTTGCTTGGATGTCAGAGTTGGCCTTCCTTTTCTTCGACCCCTTCCTACCCCCTCTATTTACAGTAAACCAGCTACCCACCTGGTCTGCTGGCTTTTCTCTCCACCCTCCACTTCTACCCCGCTTATTGCTTGCTCAGAAAGCAGTGAGTTGCTAGACCTTAATTTATCAGGTGTGAACACTAATCCCTCCTCCCACTTAGCAGACCAGGCAAAGAAAGAAAAAAAAAAAAACTATTTAAATTGTGACACTAAGAAAAGTGCCTTGCTATTACCTATATATTCAGTCCACAATCAATCCAAACAAAAGATTCACACTTATCACATCACCACCGGCCAGAGTGTAGCAGCGCTGCGGAGCTTCGGGGGATCGCTGGAAAGCTAAGAAGATGTTTGTTTGTTTTTATTCAACTGGCCCCACCAGCCTCCGACTGGCCCCGGACCGGCCCCAGACTCATCGGCCCACTGGGATTTCTCCCGGTCGGTCAAATGGCCAGTCCACCCCTGGTGGCCTCCCTTCGATTAAAATATCCCCAGAAGAACCCCCCCCATAACATGTCCCTAGCAGTGCTTTCCCACCCATTAAATGTCCCCTGCAGTGTCCACTACATAACATGTTCCCTGGAGTGCTCCCCCACTAATAAAATGTCCACAGTGAGGGCCCCATAAAAATAACAAAGAATACACACACCTCTGGTATTCCTCTTCACCCCCTCCGGCTCCGAGTTCATCTTGACTTCATCTCTACTACATCTATATAATGGGGGATTCGCGTTTTCCCAACGTGTTACCCGAATTTTTCTGATTTGCGCCGATTTTCCCTGTGTTGCCCCGGGTTTTTGGCACACGCGGATTGTTGCGCCGGCATGCACGCGGTGGGAATCGGTGGGCGTGGCCGAACAAAAACGCGACTGATTCGGAAAAACCGCTGCATTTAAAAAAAATAAAAAAATTGTCGCTCGGAACGCGCTTACCTTCACTCAGCCCAGCTTGGTGTACTCCAGGGCGTTCCAATGCTCTTCAGCGCAGCAGCGACATCTGGTGGACGGCGGAGGAACTACCTTAGTGAATCGCTGGAAGACCCGAATCCACCACAGAGAACGCGCCGCTGGATCGCGAATGGGCCGGGTAAGTAAATCTGCCCCAATGTGTATTATGTGTGTTTTGTATAATGGGTGTAGAGCATATAAATGATGCTATATATTACACACTGTCACGGCTACCCCTGCGACCCACGTCCCAGGTCGCAGGTGCACCTGTTCCTCTCTCTGCTGCCCCACACTTGCATCGGATCACTTACCTTGCCTTGATCCAACTCTGACTCCCCTCATCCTACGGAGCCCTAGTTTTAAAGGGCCAGCGCGCCAATAATTCCTGCTGGCCGGTTGCCCTTTCTGCTTAAATTTTAGCCCTTTCCTGTGTCCCCGGTCAGATCTTTGCACCTTTTGCCCTGGAGAAAGCTGTGTTCCATGCTCCTTGCTGTTATTGTGATTTCCCGTTGTGACCCCGGTTCTGTTCCTGACTATGGTCCTATGCTGCCTGCCTTGACCTATTGCTGCATCTGATCCTGACTCTGATCCCGTGCTACCCATCCTCACCGCCTGCCAGTCCCTGACTACGATTTTGTTCAACGTCTTTGTACCTTGCCTTGGCTGCCACCGCAGACAAAGTCGCACCTACGGAACAACCTGGTGATACCATGCAGCGGCAAGTCCAACCTGCTTTGTGGCGGGTTCTTGAAAAAACTGGGTGCCACTTACATTTTGGTCACATTTTGGACAGTCTTGTGGTCAGGTTCAGGGTGGGCGGCAGATGCAAGGTCAAGTCCATTCCGGGGTCAGCAACGGGAGGTCCAGGCAGATGGGAATGGGAACACAGGAACAGACAGAAACACAGAGGAGCATGGGAACAGGAACGCAGGCACACGGTAACAGGAACGCAGGATCACACAGGAGCAGGGGAACAAGAACACAGGAACATGGGACACAGGAACGCAGGAATATCGCAGGAGAGCTTTCTCTAAGGAGCAGACACAAAGAACTGGCAGGATGCGATGGGAAAGGCAGGTTTAAATAGCCTTCTGGGAAAATAGCCAGAGCCACTTAATGGTGCGCAGGCTCTTTAAATTACTTTAAGCTGGCATGCTCATGCCCTAGAAATCAGGGACGCACGCGCACAGAACCAGGGCAAGAATAAGAAACGGGGACAGTGTACCCCCTATCTGTTCCCGAAACCGTGGCCATGTTGGCCCATGTAAACGAGAACCTGCATAAGGGCTTTATCCGCAAGTCTTTGTCCCCTGCCGGTGCAGGATTCTTCTTTGTGGCCAAGAAGGATGGTTTTCTTCAACCATGCATCGATTACCGCAGTCTCAATAAGGTCACAGTGAAAAAATTCTACCCACTACCAAGGTTGGTGCCAAGACTTTCACCAAGTTGGACCTTCGTGGGGCATATAACCTCATTCACATACGTAAAGGCGATGAATGGGAAACCACCTTCAATACTCGAGATGGGCACTTTAGGTACCTTGTTATGCCTTTTGGACTCTGTAATGCACCAGCGGTGTTCCAGGAGTTTGTCAAGGACATATTCAGAGACTTACTTTATACCTGTGTCCTGATCTATCTAGAAGATATCCTGGTGTTCTACGAGGACATTGAGTCCCATTGGGCCCATGTACGGCAAGTTCTCAGACCCCTAAGGGCCAATCGCCTAAGTGCCAAGCTCAAGAAGTGCCAATTCCATCAGAGGAGTCTCCCTTTCCTTGGATATATTATCTCAGACAAGGGACTACAGATGGAGCTTGCCAAGTTGTCTGCGTTACTTCAGTGGCCACGCCCAGTTCGAGCTATCCAGAGATTCCTGGGCTTCGCCAATTAATACCGGCAGTTTATTCCACTTTTCTCCACCCTGGTATTTCCCATTGTAGCGCTGATCAAAAAAAACACCAACTCTAAGCTCTGGCCTCCATTGGCTGAAGAAGCTTTCACTGAGCTGAAGTCTGCTTTTTTATCAGCTCCCGTTCTAACTCTGCCTGATAATGAGAAACCGTTCCTGCTAGAGGTTGACACCTCATCCATCGTTGCTGGAGCCGTTCTCACCCAGAAAGGGCCGAAAGGCCAAACTCCTACCTGTGGGTTCTTCTCCAAGACCTTTTCAGCCACAGAAAGGAACTACTCTATTGGTGATCGAGAGCTTTTGGCTATTACACTTGCTTTGAAAGAATGGATGGATTGTGCTCATCATCCAGTCATTATCTATACTGATCACAAAAACCTCCTGTAACTCCAGACTTCCCAGCGTCTCAATCCAAGACAGGTTTGTTTGTCTCTCTTCTTCTCCCCTATAAACTTTTTGTTACATTTCCATTCTGAAGAGAAGAATATTAAGGCTGATGCTCTCTCTCTTGCCTCGGATGTTTTTTGGGATGATCCTGATCTAAGACATATCGTCCCTCCTAAACGGTTGGTTCTTTCTGCTCCAGTGGACCTTTGGCAACTTCCACCTTGTAAGGCTAATGTCTAGAGATGAGCGAACATACTCGTCCGAGCTTGATGCTCGTTCGAGCATTAGCGTACTCGAAACTGCTCGTTGCTCGGACGAATACTTCGCCCGCTCGAGAAAATGGCAGCTCCCGCCGTTTTGCTTTTTGGCGGCCAGAAACAGAGCCAATCACAAGCCAGGAGACTCTGCACTCCACCCAGCATGACGTGGTACCCTTACACGTCGATAGCAGTGGTTGGCTGGCCAGATCAGGTGACCCTGGGATAGACTAGCCGCTGCCAGTACCATATTGTGAGGAATTTGCAGGGGGACTTGCTACCGTTGTATTTAGCTCTTAGTGACACACATATCCACCTCAAACACCAAAGTGGGAAAATTTATTAGGGGTTTGATTTCAATTAGGCACAGTCTGGCAGTTTCTTTTTATTTTACGTTTATTTTATCATAACTCAGCGTCATCTCATCAGTGTGCTTTCCTACTTGGCTAGAAAATAGCCAAAGGAGAATCCAAACGGCTTACTTACGCCTACAATAGCGTTATATATATTTTATTTCTGGTTGATCTGCTGGTGGCTGTCCTTGCTGCAGTGCATATACTAGCCAATTGTCAGGAATTTGGAGTGAGACTTGCGACCGCTGTGTTTAGCGCTTAGTGACGCACATATCCATCGCAAAGACCGAAGTGGGAAAATTTATTAGGGGTTGGATTTCAATTAGGCACAGTCTGCCATTTCCTTTTTATTTTACGTTTATTTTTTCATAACTCAGCGTCATCTCATCTGGCATAGTAGTGTGCTTTCATACTTGGCTAGAAAATAGCCATAGCAATAGGATAGCATTGTTTGGCTTTAAAAACTAAAAAACACAAAAAAAAACTAAAAAACACAAAAAAACACAAAAAAAAGTAAAAAAAAAATTAAAGTTATAACTTTCATTTTCAAAATGTTTAACCCGAGGGCTAGGGGTAGAGGACGAGGGCGGGGACGTGGGCGTCCAACTACTGCAGGGGTCAGAGGCCGTGGTCCTGGGCGGGGTGAGACACCACCTGCTGATGAGGGAGCAGGGGAACGCCGCAGAGCTACACTCCCTAGGTTCATGTCTGAAGTTACTGGGACTCGTGGTAGAGCACTGTTGAGGCCAGAACAGTGCGAACAGGTGATGTCGTGGATTGCCGACAATGCTTCGAGCAATTTGTCCACCAGTCAGTCTTCCACGCAGTCCACCCATGTCACCGAAATCGGCACTCCTCCAGCTCCTGCACCTCAGCCTCCTCCCCCCCAGGAAAATTTGGCATTTGAACTGGCACACTCTGAAGAACTGTTTTCTGGACCCTTCCCACAGTCACAAACCACTTGTCCGGTTGCTGCTGAGCAATTTTCCGATGCCCAGGTTTTCCACCAGTCGCAGTCTGTGGGTGATGATGACCTTCTTGACGTAGTGGAAGAAGTGTGTAAAGAGGTGTCCGACGATGAGGAGACACGGTTGTCAGACAGTGGTGAAGTTGTTGTCAGGGCAGGAAGTCCGAGGGGGGAGCAGACTGAGGGATCGGAGGATGATGAGGTGACAGACCCAAGCTGGGTTGAGAGGCCGGGTGAACACAGTGCTTCTGAGACGGAGGAGAGTCCTCGACCAGAACAGGTTGGAAGAGGCAGTGGTGGGGCCAGACGGAGAGGCAGGGCCAGAGCAGGTGCATCAGTGCCAAATGTGTCACGTAGTGAAGCTCCCGTGGCGAGGGCTCCCGCGGCGAGGGCTAGATTTTCAGAAGTCTGGAGGATCTTTAACGAAACACCGGATGACCGACGGACTGTGGTGTGCAACCTTTGCCAAACCAGGATCAGCAGGGGTTCCACCACTACTAGCTTAACTACCACCAGTATGCGCAGGCATATGAATGCTAAACACCCCACTCAGTGGCACCAAGCCCGTTCACCTCCGGCCGTGCACACCACTGCTCCTTCCCCTGTTTCAGCTAAAAGTCAGCCCCCTGCCCAGGACCCTGGCACAAAAACCCCATCGTCGCCTCCACGATCCTCCACAGCATCCACCAGCGTTCAGCTCTCCATACCCCAGACGCTGGAGCGGAAACGGAAATATAGTGCAACCCACCCGCACGCCCAAGCCCTTAATGTCCACATCTCCAGATTGCTTAGCCTGGAGATGCTGCCCTATAGGCTAGTAGAGACCGAGGCCTTTCGCAACCTCATGGCGGCGGCCGCCCCTCGGTATTCGGTCCCCAGCCACCACTACTTTTCCCCATGTGCCGTCCCAGCCCTGCACCAGCACGTGTCAGACAACATCATCCGTGCCCTGACCAACGTCGTTTCTGACAAGGTCCACCTGACCACAGACACGTGGACGAGTGCTGCCGGGCAGGGCCACTATATATCGCTGACGGCACATTGGGTTAACTTGGTGGAGGCTGGGACCGAGTCTGACCCTGCGGCTGGTCATATACTGCCGACGCCGAGGATTGCGGGGCCTACCTCGGTCCAGGTCTTTCAGGCCTACTATGCCTCCTCCTCCTCCCACCCCTCCTCCACCTCCTCCTCCGAACTACCATCCGTGGGCATGCCGCCATCAGTCGGTAGCTCTAGGCACAGCAGCAGTGCCGTCGCTAAGCGACAGCAGGCGGTGCTCAAACTGCTGAGCCTAGGTAATAAAAGGCACACCGCCCAAGAGCTATTACAGGGCATCACGGCGCAGACTGATCTGTGGCTGGCACCGCTGAACCTGAAGCCAGGCATGGTTGTGTGTGACAACGGCCGTAACCTGGTGGCGGCTCTGCAACTCGGCAGACTGACACATGTGCCATGCCTGGCACATGTGTTAAATCTCGTAGTTCAGCGTTTCCTCAAGACATACCCCAATCTGTTTGATTTGCTCACGAAGGTGCGCCGCATCTGTGCGAATTTCAGGAAGTCCAGCACAGATGCTGCCACTCTCAGGGCAGCGCAGCGCCGCCTCCAACTGCCCGCTCACCGACTGTTGTGCGACGTGCCCACGAGGTGGAATTCAACATTAACCATGTTATCCAGAGTTTACCAGCAGCGCAGAGCGATTGTAGACTGCCAGATGTCAACTTCCACCAGAACTGGTAGTCAGGTCAGTCAGCTTCCTCAAGTCTACAATGAGGAGTGGACGTGGATGTCTGATATCTGTCAGGTGCTGAGTAACTTCGAGGAGTCAACACAGATGGTCAGTGGCGATGCCGCCATCATCAGCCTCACCATCCCGCTGCTTGGCCTGTTGAAAAACTCTCTGATCAGCATGAAGTCGGAAGCTTTGCGCTCGTCACAAGAGACGGGGGAAGAAGATTCCCTTGTTGATAGCCAAAGCACCCTTAGGTCTGTTTCTCAGCGCATATCGGAGGAGGTGGAGGTGGAGGAGGAAGAGGAGGAGAATGTTGGCGAGACACAAGAGGGGACCATTGTTGAGTCCATCACTGTTCAGCGTGTATGGGCAGAAGAAGAGGAGTTGGAGGAGGAGGAAATGGACAGTCAGGCCAGTGAGGGGAGTGAATTCTTACGCGTTGGTACTCTGGCGCATATGGCAGATTTCATGCTAGGCTGCCTATCCCGTGACCCTCGCGTTCAAAGAATTTATTCCAGCACCGATTTACTGGGTATTCACTCTCCTGGACCCACGGTACAAGCAAAATCTTTCCACTCTCATCCCTGGAGAGGAAAGGAGTGTGAGAATGCATGAATACCAGCAGGCCCTGGTGCACAAGCTGAAACAGTATTTCCCTTCTGACAGCGCTAGCGGCAGAGTGCGTAGTTCTGCGGGACAAGTAGCGAGGGAGAGTAGGCGAGCAGGCAGCTTGTCCAGCACTGGCAAGGGTACGCTTTACAAGGCTTTTGCCAGCTTTATGTCACCCCAGCAAGACACTGTCACCTGTCCCCAGTCTCGGCAGAGTAGGGCTGATCTTTACAGAAAGATGGTGAGGGAGTACGTAGCTGACCATACCATCGTCCTAAATGATCACACAGCTCCCTACAACTACTGGGTTTCAAAGCTGGACATGTGGCACGAACTGGCGCTGTACGCCTTGGAGGTTCTTGCCTGCCCTGCCGCTAGCGTCTTGTCCGAGCGGGTTTTCAGTGCAGCTGGTGGCATCATCACCGATAAGCATACACGCCTGTCGACTGACAGGCTGACGCTTATTAAGATGAATAAAGCCTGGATTTCTCATAATTTCCAATCTCCACCAGGTGAAGGAAGCTCAACCTGAATAATTTATCCACTCCTCCTCCTCCTCATTTTCCTCCTTCTCCTCCTCTTTGTACACTAAAGCAGAGGAAACTGGCTATTTTTTGACAGGGCCCACTGGCTCTAGCTATAGTACTTTATGCATTTAATTTTTCTGGAGGGCCACCTACCTGCTCCTCTGGTTTGAAAACTTTTTTGGACTGCCACATACAGGCACTCAATCTATTTAATTTTTCTGGAGGGCCACCTACCTGCTCCTCTGGTTTGAAAACTTTTTTGGACTGCCACATACAGGCACTATCCAAATTAAATTGTCTCCATAGCAGCCTCCACACTTTGTCTCCATTGCTACCTCCAAAAGTCGTCCATATAGCTGCCTCCATACATCGTCCCCTTATCAAACGAGATGTGTCAGGCAGAAATTTGGGTTGTTTTCATGGATTCCACATCAAAGTTGTTAACTTTGTCGCCACCCTGCTGTGTTATCCACAAAATATACTGGCAAACTTTTATCATTTACCAATATTATTTCAGCGCTTTATGCGCATCTGTTTACATTCCCCTCACCCGCCATATCCTAAACTTCTAAGAACGCTACTACACTTGATCTTATACAAAAGGTTCTCTTAGAAGTGCTGTTTGGGGAGTAGCCTAGAGACAGGGGCTTGGATTGGCGAAAGCTCGCCTGGCAGCGGAGCGCCAGCTCCATGCGCATCATGCGCTTCTTGCGCATCTGTTTACATTCCCCTCACCCGCCATATCCCAAACTTATAAGAACGCTACTACACTTAACTTGGTGCAGGCTGGGACCGAGTCTGACCCTGGGGCTGGTCATATACTGCCGACGCAGAGGATTGCGGGGCCTACCTCGGTCCAGATCTCAAAGGCCTAGTATACCTCCTCCTCCTCCCACCCCTCCTCCACCTCCTCCTCCTCCGAATTACCATCCGTGGCCATGGCGCCATCAGTCGGTAGCTCTAGGCACAGCAGCAGTGCCGTCGCTAAGCGACAGCAGGCGGTGCTCAAACTGCTGAGCCTAGGCGATAAAAGGCACACCGCCCAAGAGCTATTACAGGGCATTCCACATCAAACTTGTTAACTTTGTCGCCACCCTGCTGTGTAATCCACAAAATATACTGGCAAACTTTTATCATTTACCGATATTATTTCAGCGCTTCTTGCGCATCTGTTTACATTCCCCTCACCCGCCATATCCCAAACTTATAAGAACGCTACTACACTTGATCTTATACAAAAGGTTCTTAGAAGTGCTGTTTGGGGAGTAGCCTAGAGACAGGGGCTTGGATTGGCGAAAGCTTGCCTGGCAGCGGAGCGCCAGCTCCATGCCAAGATCCAACTAACATAGTTTTAACTGCAGCACCTTTAATCTACTACTAGTTCACTGCCTCCATACATGGTCCCCTTATCAAACGAGCTGTGTCAGGCAGAATTTTGGATTGTTTTCATGGCTTCCATGTTAACTTTGTCGCCACCCTGCTGTGTAATCCACAAAATATACTGGCAAACTTTTATCATGTACCGATATTATTTGAGCGCTTCTTGCTCACCTCCTTTGGTTCCTCTCTGCCACCCATTGGTTTGAAGCCTGAGTCCATTTAGGGTATGTCGCCATGCCACTCTCTAGCCTGCAGCTGCTGCCGCTGCCTCTGCATGCCGTCCCCTATAGTGTCAGGGTCAATTATTGGATGTTTTAGATGCTATCTTGCTTCATTCTGTCACTCTGTCATGGCCATGCTGTTGCCCATAATTTTGGCATAATGGTGTGATTAAGCAGCCTCAGAGGCATCCATGCATGCTGCCCCTGCTGTTTCCTGTCCATTTCCGTGGTGTTTCCATCCTTTTCTGAGGTTCCCAGGTGTTTGGCCAAGCTTCCCTGTGCAGAGCCTTGGTCCCCTTGAAAAATGCTCGAGTCTCCCATTGACTTCAATGGGGCTCGTTATTCGAGACGAGCACTCGAGCATCGGGAAAAGTTCGTCTCGAATAACGAGTACCCGAGCATTTTAGTGCTCACTCATCTCTACTAATGTCTTAAACCTGCTGGTCTTCTTGTGCTGTTACCGATACCCAGCTGACCGTGGACTCATGTGGCAATGAACTTTATCACTGATCTTCCATCTTTCTCGGGTAATACCGTTATCTGGATGCTAACTGACCAGTTCTCCAAGATGTCACGCTTTGTTCCTCTGCCAGATCTGCTGTCAGCTCCATATCTTGCCAGCCTGTTCTTCCTACACATCTTCTGGCTTCATGGACTTCCCTTGCACATTGTCTCGGACCGTGGGGTCCAGCTTGTTTCCAGTTTCTGGCAATCCCTGTGCAGTCAACTACAAGTGAAGCTTGACTTCTCATCTGCATACCATCCACAGTCCAATGGACAAGCTGAGAGGGTTAATCAGACCCTAGACTGCTATCTCTGCCATTTTGTCTCCACCCAACAAGACGACTGGTCCACCCAGCTTCCATGGGCGGAATTCTCCTACAACTCTCTGGATTCTGAAACTGTTGTCTACACTCCATTTTTTTATTGTGTATGGATAACATCCTCGTCCATATCTCCTTCTTCCTGAAAGCTCTGATGTTCCTGCCATGGAAGAATTGGTCTGAGATCTCAGATCCATCTGGGAACAAATATGTCAGTCTTTACTCCATTCATCCGCCCGCACCAAAATTCAGGCGGACAAAAAGCGCAGGTCTCCTCCAGTCTTCTCCCCAGGTGACAAAGTAAAGCTGTCTTCTAGGTACATCCATTTGAAGATTCCCAGCTATAAACTTGGTCCATGATTCCTGGGTCCATTTGAAATACTGAAGCGCATGAATCCTGTGGCGTATAAGCTTCGCCTTCCTCCCTCCATGAGCATCCCGAAATCCTTCGTCCCTCTCTTGAAGCCAGTCATCCTGAACTGCTTCTCTCGGCAAGTGCCTCCTCCTTCTCCTCAGGCTGATTCCACCATTTTTTTTAGGTAAAGGAGGTCCTGGATATGAAGATGTTTAGAGGGAAGCGGTTCTTCCTAGGCGACTGGAAGGGGTTCGGGCAAGAGAATAACATCTTGGACCGTGGCCTTCTGCGAAAATTCCTGGACCTGCCACGGACCTGCCGCTGCTGGAAGTAAGAGGGGATGACCTCCAGGGCACCTCGGAAAGCTGAATATTGTTTTTTTTTTAACTCGAGTATAAGCCAAGTTTGCGTTTTCCAGCAGAATTTTTGTGATGAAAAATTTGTCTTATACGGTATTTGGTCAATAAAAAAAGTTAATCTCAATACTTTGTAATACATACTTTATTAGCAATGTCAGGGGTCAAACGTTTTCTGTAAGCCTTCACAAGTTTGGCACACACTGTTGCTGGTATGTTTGCCTATTACTCCATGCAAATTTCCTCTAGAGCAATAATGTTTTGGGACTGTCGCTGGGAAACAGACTTTCAACTTGAGATCTGGAGACTGGCTAGGCCACTCCAGGAACTTGAAATGCTTCTTGGAAAGCTACTCCTTTGTTGCCCTGGCAGTGTGCTTGGAATTATGGTCATGCTGAAAGACCCAGCCATGTTTCATTTTCAATGCCCTTGCTGGTGGAATGAGGTTTGCACGCAAAATGTCCCAATATATGGCCCCATTCATTCTTTCATGTACACGGATCAGTTGTCCTGGTTCCTTTGCAGAGAAACAGCCCCAAAGCATGATGTGGTCACCCCAATGCTTCACTATATGCATCTCAGCATTCACTCTCCTCTAAACATGACAAACAGTTCTACATCCAAATGCTGTCTAGAAAACTTCAGAACAATTATCTTTTCAATGGTAAAATTTGTCTGAAGCATTTTTAATAACTTGATCAGTAATTGGGGGGGCGTGCCGTCAGACAATCCGACTGATTCGGACTGAGCGTGGGATTTAACTTTCAATTTGTGTCACAAGATAAAGCACTTACATACACCGAGAAGAAGGTGTACTTCGCCGGACCTGAATGGGGAAGCGACACATGCAGGATATCGGGCATGCGAGCATAGTGAATTGCGGCAGACTGCATAATATATGGACAATGCACTTTCTGTGAACTCCTTGGACCAGGTAAGTAAATGTGCCCCATTGCCTGTCTAAATATTGTCAACTAAGTGTGTGCCTGCACCGCACCTGCATAGGAGGAGGTAGCATGTTGAATTTGGTAAAATAGGCTAAAAATACCCCTTTTTAATGTTTTTCACAGAGGTTAATTTTAACATTGAGAGAATATTTTTGCACCTCATTATCGGCATTACAGTCAGTGGTCTTATATAGTCACCTGTATAAAAGACTCCTGTCCACTGACACAATTATGCAGTTGTCAGGCTCCAGGGTAAGTAGACCCACTGGACCAACGCGGGCCATGAAGTAAGCCGACACCCGGGAGCGTACTCTAAGTGGCACTGGGTTTTCACCAGAGCCCGCCCCAAAGCGGGTTGGACTTGCTGCGGCATGGTACCACCAGAACGCTCCACAGGCACGACTTTGTCTGTGGTGGCGGCCAAGGAGGTCAGGACAGGCAGCACGGGATCAGCGTCAGGAACCAAATCGAAGTCACAATGGGAAATCACAATACACTTGGAGGAACAAGCATTCTCCAAGCCATGAAAATCCTGCAGGGGACACAGGAAGGGGCTGGTTATTTAACAGAATTGACAGCTGGCAAGAAGTTCACCTTCTTCTCCCCGAGGTATGTAAGTGCATGTCTTGCGACACAATTTTTAAGTTAAATCCAGCGGTTTGTCCAAATCGGTCGGATCGTCCAATGGCCAGCCCCCCCCCCCCCCGATCGCGTGCGCCAAAATCTCCTTCTAAATGCCTGTCCGAAAACGTCAGAATATCCTACTAAAGTGCGATCCGCAGGACCCTTATTTAACCCCTATCCCGACATTTGACGTAATAGTACTGCATGGCGGGAGGTGCGTTCCCGCAAAATGCAGTAATATTACGTCAAGCTTCTGGCGGAACGGAGCCGGCGCCAGAAGCTGCGGGTGTCAGCTATATATTATAGCCGACACCCGCCTCTAACTCCCGCGATCGGAGATTTCTCTGATTGCGGGTGTTAACCCCTAACACGCCGCGGTCGTGCTGACCGCGGCGTGTTAGAGGCATTTAAAAAGTATTTCAAGTGAATCGGACCCCCCCGCGGCGCTTACCGGGGGGGGGGGGGGTCCACAGCTCCGATCGCAGCCCCGGGACTGCCGGTGCCCGGGGCTGCAGGATCTTCCTCCCGGTGCCGGGTCCGTGCCTCGTGGCAGGACCTGGCTGTAATACACTGGGCATGCGCAGCATGCTCAGTGTCTTACATTACACAGTGCAATACTTCTGTATTGCACTGTGTAACCTGTAAAAGAGCTTGAACAAGTGATCAGAAGATCACTTGTTCAAGCTACAATGTCAGTTACTGTAAAAAAAAGTTAAAACAATAAATAAAGTTTTTTTTTAATAAAAATAAATAATAAAAGAAAGTTAAAGTCCCCACAAACACCACATTTCCCTGTACACAAGTAATAAAGTATAAAAAACACTAAATCACAAAAAAACCCACTTATTTGGTATCGCTGCGTCCGTAACAATATGTGCAATATATCCTAATCATAATTGGACCCGCTCGGTGAACGTGGTAGAAAAAAAACCAAAAAAACTTGCCAAAAATTAAAACTTTTTATCAAATTGCTTTACAAAAAATGTTCTAAAAAGTGATCCGAAAAAGTTACAATCACCAAAAGGATACCACTGAAAAGAACAACATTTCACGCAAAAAATAAGCTCACAACCAGCTCCGTCAATCAAAAAGTACTGTAGTTATGCCGCTATAAAAATGGCAATACTAAAACAAATGCAATTTTTTCTATTCTAGTTTTCAATAAAATTGGACAAATATAAACAAAACTATATAAATGAGGTATCACCGTAATCGTAGTGATACGTAGAATAAAGATAATATATTATTGTTATGCTACAGTGAACACCCCCCCAAAAAAATGCTAAAAATCCAAAACAAGAATTGATGATTTCATTTTCCTCCACATGTAAAAAGTTAATAAAATTGCTTCAATAAACTAAAAACCCACTAAAATGAAGGGTTTTTTTTACAGTGCATCTCGTCCCGCAAAAAATAAGCCCTTATTTGTCTAAATTACTTAAAAAATAAATAAAGATTGCATAGGCCATTCCCAACGCACGTTGTTATAGAACGGTGCGGCGAGTAGTGACTTGCCAACACTGTTCAGACACAGTGATCAGGGCAAGATGGCGGCTGTTCCTGACAGCCATCCATCCTGCCCCATGGACCAGAATGGTTCCGTCCCCCCCACACCCCCAGTTCATGATCGCTGCTATTGGCTCATCAATTCAGACCAGCCAATAGAAGCGAATTTACTTATGACGTCAGTAATACCGATCACCATGTCTGTAGACGCGGTGATCGGGGCAGGGTGGCGGCTGTTCCTGACAGCCACCAATTGTGCCTTGTGGTTCAGAGGGGTTTTGTTGCCCCCCTCTGTCCATGTTTGCCGCTATTGGCTGGTCGATTTGGCCCAGCCAAAAGCAGCAATATTCGTCACAATGGGCATCGCTAGGGTAAATAAGAGCAATACTTGGCGATAATTTCCCTACAGAAAACGAAGATATGGTACAAAAGCGCTGGCCGTGCACATTGTACAGATTATGCTGTACAACTCTTACGTGCTGTTCCAATGTGCAGGTCCTGCCGTATCATTTCTCCGTTTTCAAGAGGAAGGTATTAGGAAACTAATATTGGGACAAGAAGGACGGGGCCCCAGTACCTCTGGTTTAGATGTTCCAGGACAGCATTTTCCCACTCGGGAGAAATAGTTTTACACCTTTTTCGGGGTTATTTAATATATTATCCCTTGTGGCTTACAAAAATTATGGGTAAAGTGACATTTATAGGAAAATTTTCACCTTTTTAATGTTTAGTGCCTAATTGGATCATTCACCTGTAGGGGCAAATACATATATTACACATTGCAAAATTCTCTAAGGGGTGTGTGTTCAAAAATTAGGGTCACTTTTTGGATTCTTATCTGTTTTATACCACTAGGCTTCTCCAAATGCATGTCAAACATTTCTGTCAAATTTGGCTTCTAAAAGGCAAACCTCCCCCTTCCCTTTTACTGTGCGCCCATACAACATTTTATATACACATGTGGGGTACTTCTACACTCGAGAGAAATAGGTTTACACATTTTGGGGGGTTATTACATATTTTTATCCCTTGTGGCTATAAAAAATTTGGGGTACAATGACCTTTATAAGAAAATTTTCACCTTTTTCCTATTTAAGTCCTAATGAAATCAAACATCTTTACGGACAAATACACATATTACACCTTGCTAAATTCTCTAAGGGGTGTACTTTCCAAAATGGTGATACTTGTTGGGGTTCCGCTCTGTTTTGGTACCACTACGGCTCTCTAAATGCATCCTGACACATGTAAAGGATGTGTGTCAAATTTGGCTTCTAATAGGACAACGCCCCTCTTTCCCTTCTGAGCTTCACTGCGTACCCATACAACATTTTATTTGCATGTTTGGGGCAATTTTATACTCGGGAGAAATGCTAGTACACATTTTATCTTTAGTGCCTAGGTTGTTTTATCTTTAGTGCCTTATGGGATACAAAAAATAGCCGTAAAAGTGACTTTTTTGGGAAAATGTTCATATTTTTCCTTTTAGGGACCTAATTGAAGCAAACACCTGTAGGGGAAAATACACATATTACACCTTGCTGAATTCTCCAAAGGGTGCACTTTCCAAAATGGTGACACTTGTTGGGGTTCCCCTCTGTTTTGGTACCACTAGGTCTCTCCAAATGCATCCTGACACTTGTAAAGGATGATTGTCAAATCTGGCTTCTAAAAGGCCAACGCCCCTCTTTCCCTTCTGCGCCCTACTGTGTACCCATACAACACTTTATATGAAAAAGTGGTGCAGTTCTGTGCTTAGGAGAAATAGTTTTACACATTTAAGGGGGTTGTTTCATCTTTTATCCCTTGTGGCTTACAAAAATTTGAGCTAAAAGTGACTTTTTTGAGAAAATTTTCACCTTTTTACCCTTTTGGGGCCTAATTGAATCAAACACCTGTTGGGGCAACTACACAAATTACACCTTGCTAAACTCTCCAAGGGGTGTACTTTCCAAAATGGTGTCTCTTGTTGGGGCTTTCCTCTGTTTTGGTACCATTATGGCTTTCCAAATGCATCCTGACACATGAAAACTTTTTCAGCCATATTTGCCCTGCAAAAACGAAACAACGCTCTTTCCCTTCCAGGGGCCCCCCTGTGTCCATACAGCGGGGTACAGTGACAAAATGGGTATTGGCATACTCAGGAGGAATTGCCCTCAACATTGTAAAATGCATTTTCCTTTTTAACCCATTGTGAAGGTGCAAATTTTAGTGTTCAATGAATCTATAGTAAGATAAAATTACATTTCTGTAATTTCACTTTCATTTATCTTTCACCCTCATGAAACGCTCATAGGGTTAACAAACTTCGCAAAGGTTGCTTTGAATATTTTGAGGGGTGTAGTTTCTGAAATGGTGTCATTTGTGGGGGTTTTCTGTCATGTAGGCCTTATAAAGTCACTTCTAACTAAATTGACCCTCCAAAAGTAGGTTTTGATGATTTTCGTGAAAATCTGAAAAATTGCACCTAAAGTTATAAGCCTCCTAACATCCTAAAAAAAGGAAAAGATGTTTGAAAAATGATGCCAAGTTAAAGCAGACATATGGAAAATGTTAGTTATCAAGTTATTTTAGTGATATGACTAACTTTCCAAAAAGTAGAAAATTTTGAATTTGGAAAACATTGTTTTTTTCAAAAATTTTGCCAAATTTCCATTTATTTCATAAATACTAAATATATTGATTAAATTTCTCAACCAACAGGAAGTACAGTGTGTCACGAAAAAACAATCTCAAAATCAACTGGATATGTTAAAGCATTCCAAAGTTATAACCACTTAAATAGACACATGTCAGATTTTAAAAAATGGGCTGTGTCAGGAAGGTGAAAAGTGGCTTCAGCGTTAAGGGGTTAATAAGCCCCACTGTATTACTAATCTCCAGCCGCTAACAACTTTTGACAAAGGTAATAAAGAGTTAACTGTAACTGAATATAACTCAGGATCGGAGGTAGTGAATCCTCTGGACCACTGTTTATGATGACGTAAGCTGACAAGTGGGACCGGGGTCTATGTGGTACCCGGTTTTCACCAGAGCCCGCCACAAAGCGGGTTGGACTTGCTGCGGCGTGATACCACCAGGTTGTTCCACAGGCGCGTCTTTGTCTGCGGTGCCAGCAAAGGCGTAGTACAGAATCGTCATGCAAACTTGTGGTCGGGAACAGGCAGGAGGTCGAGACAGACAGCACAAGATCGGAATCTGGGATGTAGTGGTAGGTCAAGACAGGCAGCAGGGAATCGGAGTTGGGGACGTAGCAGAAGGTCAGGACGGACAGCACAGCAGCAAGGTCAGGAACGGAATCAAGGTCACAACAGTAAATCAGGATGATCACACAGGGCATCAGGAAAGCTTTCTCTAAGGCTAAGAGAAACAAAGATCTAGCAGGAAACACAGAAAGGGGCAGGAATTTATCTTGGCATGCGGCCAGCCAGCACCAATTATCAGCCTGCAGGGAGCGAGGAAGCCGCCACTAGAGATGGGAGAGATAAGTTAACAGGCAGGCTCTGGGGGCACAGTAAGGCACACGGGTGCACCTGCGACCCGAGATGTGGGTCGCAGCGTCACCCATGGCTGTGACAGTACCCACCCACCTTTCAGCCTCCCCCTCTTCTTGGACTGTGTAGAAGAGCACGATCCAGGATGTTGTCCTCAGGTTCCCAAGACCTTTCCTCCGGGCTGAACCCCCTCAAATCGACAAGATAGAATTGATTCCCTCTTCATATCAAGGACCTCTTTAACCTTAAAGACATCAGAAGTTTCAGCTTCAGGAAGAGGTACTTGCCAGTTGAATTGATTCAGGGTGATGGGTTTCAGCAAGGAGGCGTGGAAGGAATTCAGGATGCGCATAGTGGGAAGTCCACGGCAGCTGGGTATCAGCGACAGCATTAGGAGACTAGCGGGTTTGAGGTGAGATGGCTTATTATGAGCAGAGGAGGTGCAGGAACCCACAAAATCCTGTACATCATGGAACAGATCTGGCCACCAAAAGTAACGGGAAATGAGTACACAGAGAACTGCACCCCCAGGATGCCAAGCCACACAAGAGCAATGTCCCAAGTCAAAATCTTCTTCAGAAGAGCAGGTCGGACATAAGTGGTGGGAGCTGCCCGAGGTCCATTGGAGTAGCCACAACCAGCGGTTCAGGAGGGATGATATACTGAGCAGCTGTGTTCTTCCCCAATAACATCAGAGGCATGAGAGAGGGCATCTGCCTTGACGTTCTTCTCAGCAGGATGAAAATAGATCCAAAAATTGAAACGTAAAAAGAAAAGGGACCAGCGGGCTTGTCGTGGATTGAGAGGCTGAGCAGTCTGAAGGTACAGGAGATTCTTGTGGTCAGAATATATGCTGACTGGGTGATAAGCTCCTTCCAGAAGATAGCGCCACTCTTCCAAGGCCAATGGCCAAAAATTCCTCTCAGCCGCAGAGAAGGTTTTAGAGAAAAAGCCACAGGTAAGCGCTCGGCCTTTGAGCCCTTTCTGAGTGAGAACAACTCTGACACCTACCGGTTTCTCTAAATCGGCCGCGTCAAAACAGGGGCAGAAGCAAAGGCAGACTTCGGTTTAGAGAATGCTTCCTCTGCCGCCGGAGGCCAGAGTCTGGGATCAGCGCCTTTTCTTGTTAAGGCCACAATGGGAGATACGAGAGAAGACAATTGTGGAATGAATTGCTAGTAATAATTTGCAAAGCCCAAGAATCTCTGTACTGCAGATAACTTGGTTGAATCCATCTGTAGGCCTTTATCGGAGATTATGTATCCAAGAAACGGAAGGCTCTTCTGATGGAACTGACAATTCTCCAGTTCGGCATAGACACGATTGGCCCTTAGGCGCCTAAGAACTTGTCGTACATGGACTTGATGAGACTCCAGATCAGCAGAGAACACCAAGATGTAATTTAAGTAGACTACGACACAGGTGGATAGCAAGTCTCTGAAGATATCATTAACAAATTCCTGAAATACTGCTGGCGCATTGCACAGTCCAAAGGGCAAGACCAGGTATTCAAAGTGCCCCTCTCAGGTGTTAAAGGCGGTCTTCCACTCATCGCCTCCCGGATGCGAATAAGATTATATGCCCCTTGAAGATCCAATTTAGAGAAGACCTTGGCACCATGGAGGCGGTCAAAGAGTTCCGTAATCAAGGGCAGCGGATTCTTTACTGTCGCTTTATTGAGCCCCCTATAATTAATGCAGGGGCGGAGAGATCGGTCTTTGTTGGCCACAAAGAAGAGACCGTCACCTGCAAGAGAAGAGGATTTGCAGATGAACCCCTTCTGCAGATTCTCCTTCATATAGGCCGACATGGCCACAGTTTCTGGCACGGACAGCAGGTAAACTTGACCTCGTGGAGGTGATGTGCCAGGCAGAAGCTATAGGGAAATCGTATGGACTATGCGGTGGTAGGGTCTCCGCTTGCTTTTAAGAGAAGACATCCGCATAGCCCAGATAAGCAGTGGGAAGACCCTCCAGAGACTTGAGAGACTAGGAGGAGGGCATAGTAGAGACCGGATAGAGAGCCATGAGACAGCGAGACTGGCATTCTGGACCCCAGCAAGGAACCTCCCCAGTCTGCAAGTCGAGAACAGATACATATTGCTGTAACCACAGAAGTCCCAAAAGGACAGAGGATGTGGAACAGAGAAGTAATTAGAAGGACAGTGTCTCCTTATTCAAGGCACTGACAGAAGAGTCCCCTTGGCATAAGTTCAGCAGGGCAATCTCAGCAGATAACCCCCGAGATGGTTCCTCTGCTTGATGAGCACTGCATGATGAACCCCCCGCACAGCTTGCAGTTCTGCAGAAGATAAGGAAGGTATCGCAGGGACTGGATGCAGCTGCTGTCCCTGGGGTGACAATAGCTGCTGTAGCATAGCGGAGACTTGTCCGAGTTGCTGACCTTGCATGGCAACTTGCTGGGTCTGCTGAGCCACGATGGTGGTAAGATAGGCCAGAACAGGTAGTGGAACCTCAGCGGTATCCATGGCCATATCTTACTGTCCGGATCGGAGGTAGTGGATCCTCTGGACCTCTGGAGTCTAAGTGGTACCCGGTTTTCACCAGAGCCCGCCTCAAAACGGGTTGGCAGGGAATACAGGAAGGGGCATGAATTTATCTTGGCAGGAGGCCAGACCACGCCAATTATCGGCGCACCAGCCCTTTAAGTCTTACAGAGCCGATGCGCGCACGCCACGGGAACGCGTGAGCCTGACTGCGGGGAGTGAGGAGGCTGCCACTGGAGCTGGGAGAGGTAAGTCAACAGGCAGGCTCCAGCGTACGGCTGCGGCCCGGGATGTGGGTCACAGGGGCTCTGACAATAACACCTAAGCCCAGAGGCTTATTCACCTATTTTGTGCTTGACTCTGCTTACTGAGACTACTAATCTGCCTATTTGCACTGTGGCGATTACAAGATCCTGACTGAGGGCCATCATTATGACCCGCTCCAGGGCCCGCAATAAAGACAGAAAAGACAGCACTGTAAATACTCCAGTAACGAGATTCCAAGAAGTTGCCGCAAGGCTGGAGAAGTTTCCCTGGGAGGGGGCAAGTTCATCTAAGAACAAAGCGTAAGAAAGACAACGGGAGTGCAATTCTAAGCAGAGGAATCAGATGAAGAGATGCAAGAACATATAGTGGAATCCCTGCCCCTACGTCAAAATGAAAACTCACAAAACTCCCCTACAACCTAACTCGGTGACACAAATGGCGGCATCTTTACAAACACCATCTTTACAAGAGCCCACACTCAAAAACTTTTAAGGGATTTTGATGCATCAGATTTTGAATGCAAAAGAAATTGGGGGACGTGCCGTCGGACAACCTGATGGATTTGGACAAACCGCAGAATTTAAAAAAGGATTTTTGTCGCAAGATCAAGCACTCACATGCATGTAGGAACACGGGCGCACAAGCTTAGTGAATCGCGGCAGACCCGAATCCTTGTCGGACAATGCACTATGGGATCACGACAGGACCGGATAAGTAAATGTATCCCATTAACTTGATTCGACAAGATGAAGAAAACTAGTGATCGAATACATGCGTGGAAGATAGAATATGTGAGATGGAAGATCAGATGGCTCCTGTACACAGGGTCTCTGCTGCCTGAGGCGAACTATAGAAAGACGCCCCTCTCCCCCCTAATTTTGAAGCCACATATGCTTTTACAGTTTTTATTGTGAAATCCAAATGACCCTTTATTGAAGTTAGTATGGTCAGTTTTACAAAATTTATATAGATTAGATCTATATAAACACCTTTCTTAAAGGAACGCTTGGATGGAGAGGGCTCACAGGCAGAGCCGTCTCCAAACAAGTTGGGTGCTTGCTACATATTGCTGGCACTGATGGATTTGATCGCCGTTCCCCTGTGTGTCTCAGTTGTTATGTGAAATGCTAGTAATTCATCAAAGCTGCCACAGTAAATGATAGAAACGATGAGACACCCAAAGGTCAAAGTACTTTTGGGGGCTAAAAAAGTTTAAATGACCTGATATAGATAGGACTGATATAAAAATAAACAACAAAAATCATAACATTTTCAATATCGTCATGTCCCAAAATGTCCTGATCTATGAGGTTATTCCTGGCGTTGCAGCCCATAACACAAAATACCGCCCATATGTCTGAACCGCCACTTTTTCCATTTCCAACCCATTACACTGGGAAGTACAATTTGTTACACAGAAAACAGCTCCACATACCAATCTGTATGTGGAAAACTAAAAAAAAGTATGGACTTTGGAAGGCAGGGGGCAATAAACAGGGGCACAAAAAAGGTTGTTAAGAAGTTAAAAAAAAAATACACCAAATAAATTATTTGTACTATGACGTAGGGAGCTATGGAAGGTGTAATTGTTATGGGATAAGCTCATTATTGGGGACTATATGACATGTTGAACACTTTATTTCTGACACACAGCATGTCCTGGGCTCATACTATGCTTCTCTGGCTAGTGCAATGCCATCTCACTGCCCTGCAGGAAACTTTACACTAAGCATTGTACCTCTCCTGCACATGGCAGTTCTGCCAGTAGATGACTGGTGCACTGACTGAACCTCATCTGGGACAGTGGCTGTGCCGCCCCCTCTTCCTAGGCAGCCAGAATGCACAATTGTCTCAAGTTGCCTCAAGTGCGCCCCTGCCTGTACATAAAGAACTGAAGGGGGTAAACCACATTGTCAGGACAGGAAAAAATGGGTTAGGACTAGAGATGAGCGAACACACTTGTCCGAGCTTGATGCTCGTTCGAGCATTAGCGTACTCGTAACTGCTCGTTGCTCGGACGAATACTTCGCCAGCTCGAGAAAATGGCATCTCCCGCCGTTTTGATTTTTGGCGGCCAGAAATACAGCCAATCACAAGCCAGGAGACTCTGCACTCCACCCAGCATGACGTGGTACCCTTAAACGTCGATAGCAGTGGTTGGCTGGCCTGATCAGGTGACCCTAGAATAGACTAGCCCCTGCGCTGCTCGCATTATTCCCTGTCTGGATGCCGTTAGGGAGAGAGCTGCTGCTGCTGCAGGGATAGCGTTAGGCTGTTATATTAGCTTACTGTTAGTCAGGAGTGAGTCTACAAGAACCCAACAGCCCTTGTTAGGGCTAGAATAGCGTTATATATATTTTTTTTTTTTGTTTGCTTGTGGCTGGCCTTGCTGGAACTAGTAGTGCAGCTAGTACCATATTGTGAGGAATTTGCAGAGAGACTTGGGAACATTCTATTTAGCTCTTAGGTGTTTGAGATGTGTGTGTCGCTAAGTGGGACAATTTATATGGGGTTTGATTGAATTAGGCACAGTCTGCTGATTTTTTTTTTTTACTTTTATTTTTTTTTATAACTCAAAGTCATCAGGCACAGGCACAGCAGTGTGCTGTCAGTGTAGGCTAGAAACTAGCCATAGCAATAGGATAGCATCGTTTTGTAAAAAAAAAAAAAACACAAAAAAACACAAAAAAACACAAAAAAAATCCAAAAAAATTTAAAATATACACTTTAATTTTGAAAATGTTGAACCCGAGGGCTAGGGGTAGAGGACGAGGATGTGGACGTGGGCATCCAACTACTGCAGGCGTCAGAGGCCGTGGTCCTGGGTGGGGTGAGACACCACCTGTTGATGGGGGAGCAGGGGAACGCCTCAGAGCTACACTCCCTAGGTTCATGTCTCAAGTTACTGGGACTCGTGGTAGAGCACCGTTGAGGCCAGAAGAGTGTGAACTGGTGATGTCGTGGATTGCGGACAATGCTTCAAGCCATTTGTCCACCAGCCAGTCTTCCACGAAGTCCACCCATGTCATCGAAATCAGCACTCCTCCAGCTCCTCCACCTCAGCCTCCTTCCCCTCAGTCTGCCCCCTCCCAGGAAAATTTGGCATTTGAACCGGCATATTTTGAGGAACTGTTTTCTGGAACCTTCCCAGAGTCACAAACCATTTGTCTGGTTGCTGCTGGGCTCTTTTCCGATGCCAAGGTTTTCCACCGGTCGCAGTCTGTGGGTGATGGTGACATTATTGACGTGGTGGAAGAAGTGTGTAAAGAGGTGTCGGACGATGAGGAGACACGGTTGTCAGACAGTGGTGAAGTTGTCAGGTCAGGAAGTCCGAGGGGGGAGCAGACTGAGGGATCGGAGGATGATGAGGTGACAGACCAAAGCTGGATTGATAGGCCGGGTGAACACAGTGCATCTGAGACGGAGGCGAGTCCTCGACGAGAACAGGTTGGAAGAGGCAGTGGTGGGGCCAGGCGGAGAGGCAGGGCCAGAGCTGGTGCATCAGCGCCAAATGTTTCACGTAGCGAAGCTCCCGTGGGGAGGACTAGATTTTCGGAAGTCTGGAGGTTCTTAAAAGAAACACTGGATGACCGACCGACTGTGGTGTGCAACCTGTGCCACACCAGGATCAGCAGGGGTTCCACCACTACTAGCTTAACTACCACCAATATGCGCAGGCATATGAATGTTAAACACCCCACTCAATGGCACCAAGCCCGTTCACCTCCGGCCGGGCACACCACTGCTCCTTCCCCTGTGTCATCTGCTGCCTCTGCTAGTCAGCCTCCTGCACAGGACCCCGCCCCAAACACCTTCCGTGCGAAAACCACATCTTCGCCTCCACGATCCTCCACAGCATCCACCAATGTCTCCATGCGCAGCGTTCAGCTCCCCATACCCCAGACGCTGGAGCGCAAAAGGAAGTATAGTGCAACCCACCCGCACGCCTAAGCCCTCAACGTCCACATCTCCAAATTACTTAGCCTGGAGATGCTGCCCTATAGGCTGGTAGAGACCGAGGCCTTTCGCAACCTCATGTCGGTGGCCGCCCCTCGGTATTCGGTCCCCAGCCGCCACTACTTTTCCCGATGGGCCGTCCCAGCCCTGCACCAGCACGTGTCAGACAACATCATCCGTGCCCTGACCAACGCCGTTTCTGACAAGGTCCACCTGACCACGGACATGTGGACGAGTGCTGCCGAGCAGGGCCACTATATATAGCTGATGGCACATTGGGTTAACTTGGTGAAGTCTGGGACCGAGTCTGACCCTGCGGCTGGTCATATACTGCCAACGCTGAGGATTGCGGGGCCTACCTCGGTCCAGGTCTCTCAGACCTACTATGCCTCCTCCTCTTCCCACCCTTCCTCCACCTCCTCTTCTGAATTACCATCCGTGGGCATGGCGCCATCAGTCGGTAGCTCTAGGCACAGCAGCAGTGCCGTCGCTAAGCGAAAGCAGGCGGTGCTCAAACTGCTGAGCCTAGGCGATAAAAGGCACACCGCCCAAGAGCTATTACAGGGCATCATGGCGCAGACTGATCTGTGGCTGGCACCGCCGAACCTGAAGCCAGGCATGGTTGTGTGTGACAACGGCCGTAACCTGGTGGCGGCTCTGCAACTCGGCAGACTGACACATGTGCCATGCCTGGCTCATGTGTTAAATCGCATAGTTTAGCGGTTCCTCAAGACATACCCCAATCTGTCTGATTTGCTCACGAAGATGCGCCGCATCTGTGCGCATTTCAGGAAGTCCAGCACAGATGCTGCCACTCGCAGGGCAGTGCCCCCTCCAACTGCCCGCTCACCGACTGTTGTGCGACGTACCCACAAGGTGGAATTCAACATTAACCATGTTATCCAGAGTTTACCAGCAACGCAGAGCGATGGTAGACTGCCAGATGTCAACTTCCACCAGAACTGGTAGTCAGGTCAGTCAGCTTCCTAAAGTCTACAATGAGGAGTGGACCTGGATGTCTGATATCTGTCAGGTGCTGAGTAACTTTGAGGAGTCAACACAGATGGTCAGTGGCGATGCCGCCATCATCAGCCTCACCATCCCGCTGCTTGACCTGTTGAAAAACTCTCTGGTCAGCATGACGTCGGAAGCTTTGCGCTCGTCACAAGAGACGGGAGAATAAGATTCCCTTGTTGATAGCCAAAGAACCCTCAGGTCTGTTTCTAAGCGCATATCGGAGAAGGTGGAGGAGGATGAGGAGGAGAATGTTGGCGAGACAGAAGAGGGGAGCATTGTTCAGTCCTTCACTGTTCAGCGTGTATGGGCAGAAGAAGAGGAGTTAGAGGAGTTGCAGGAGGAGGAAATGGAGAGTCAGGCCAGCGAGGGGAGTGAATTCTTGCGCGTTGGTACTCTGGCGCATATGGCAGATTTCATGCTAGGCTGCCTATCCCGTGACCCTCGCGTTCAAAGAATTTATTCCAGCACCGATTACTGGGTGTTCACAGAAAGATGGTGAGGGAGTACGTAGCTGACCATACCATCGTCCTAAAAGATCACACAGCTCCCTACAACTACTGGGTTTTAAAGTGGGACATGTGGCACGAACTGGCGCTGTACGCCTTTGAGGTTCTTGCCTGCCCTGCCACTAGCGTGTTGTCCGAACGGGTATTCAGTGCAGCTGGTGGCATCATCATCGATAAGCATACACGCCTGTCGACTGACAGCGCTGACGCTTATCAAGATGAATAAGGCCTGGATTTCTCAGGATTTCCATTCTCCACCAGGTGAAGGAAGCTAAATCTCAATAATTTATGTACTCCTCCTCCTCATTTTCCTCCTTCTCCTCCTCTTTGCACACTGAAGCAGAGGAAACTGGAGGGCCACCTACCTGCTCCTCTGGTTTGAAAACTTTTTTGGACTGCCACATACAGGCACTCAATCTATTTAATTTTTCTGGAGGACCACCTACCTGCTCTTCTGGTTTGAAAACTTTTTTGGACTGCCACATACAGGCACTATCCAAATTAAATTGTCTCCATAGCAGCCTCCACACGTCATCTTTTTAGCTGCCTCCACACGTTGTCTCCATTGCTACCTCCACACGTCATCTCCATAGCTGCCTCCAAAAGTCGTCCATATAGCTGCCTCCATACATCGTCCCCTTAGCAAACGAGCTGTGTCAGGCAGAAATTTGGGTTGTTTTCATGGCTTCCATGTTAACTTTGTCGCCACCCTGCTGTGTAATCCACAAAATATACTGGCAAACTTTTATCATGTACCGATATTATTTGAGCGCTTCTTGCTCACCTCCTTTGGTTCCTCTCTGCCACCCATTGGTTTGAAGCCTGAGTCCATTTAGGGTATGTCGCCATGCCACTCTCTAGTCTGCCGCTGCTGCCGCTGCCTCTGCATGCTGTCTTCTATAGTGTCAGGGTCAATTATTGGATGTTTTAGATGCTATCTAGCCTCATTCGGTCACTCTGTCATGGCCATGCTGTTGCCCATAATTTTGGCATAATGGTGTGATTAAGCAGCCTCAGAGGCATTCATGCATGCTGCCCCTGCTGTTTCCTGTCCATTTCCGTGGTGTTTCCATCATTTTCTGAGGTTTCCAGGTGTTTGGCCAAGCTTCCCTGTGCAGACCCTTGAAAAATGCTCGAGTCTCCCATTGACTTCAATGGGGTTCGTTATTCGAGTCGAGCACTCGAGCATCGGTAAACGGCGTCTCGAATAACGAGCACCCGAGCATTTTAGTGCTCGCTCATCTCTAGTTAGGACACTCTTACTCCACTCTTTGCCATAGAAAGGGCACACAGAGTCCCATCAAGACCGCTCCCACCAGGAGAAAGACCAAAACCAATGCTAATCAAACTACTTCACTATTGGGGTCAAATTCTAAGAAAGGTGAGAGACCACCCAGATTTAATTATTGATGGTAAATCAGTTGCCATATATTCAGACTTCTCAATGGAAGTGCAAAAGAGACAAGCAAGATTTATGGACATAAAACGACGATTAAGGGGATTACAAATTCCATATTCTATGCTCTATCTTGCAAAACTAAGGGTGGTGGCCCTTGGCAGCATTCACTTCTTCAATACATCGGAAGACGCAGTGAATATGCTTGATGAGAATGAAAGGAGACTATAGAAAGGTGTCAGAGAAGATCTGTGAGATAACTCTACAAACCAAGGTTATGTTTTTTGGCGAATTTATTTAACCCTGTTAAATTGTTACTATAGTTTTTACATGCAGCTGGCACAAATATCATAACTAGAGATGAGCGAGCACTAAAATGCTCGGGTACTCGTTATTCGAGACGAACTTTTCCCGATGCTCGAGTGCTCGTTTCGAGTAACGAGCCCCATTGAAGTCAATGGGAGACTCGAGCATTTTTCAAGGGGACCAAGGCTCTGCACAGGGAAGCTTGGCCAAACACCTGGGAACCTCAGAAAAGGATGGAAACACCACGGAAATGGACAGGAAACAGCAGGGGCAGCATGCATGGATGCCTCTGAGGCTGCTTAATCGCACCATTATGCCAAAATTATGGGCAACAGCATGGCCATGACAGAGTGACAGAATGAAGCTAGATAGCTTCTAAAACATCCAATAATTGACCCTGACACTATAGGGGACGGCATGCAGAGGCAGCGGCAGCAGCGGCAGGCTAGAGAGTGGCATGGCGACATACCCTAAATGGACTCAGGCTTCAAACCAATGGGTGGCAGAGAGGAACCAAAGGAGGTGAGCAAGAAGCGCTCAAATAATATCGGTACATGATAAAAGTTTGCCAGTATATTTTGTGGATTACACAGCAGGGTGGCGACAAAGTTAACATGGAAGCCATGAAAACAACCCAAAATTCTGCCTGACACAGCTCGTTTGATAAGGGGACCATGTATGGAGGCAGTGAACTAGTAGTAGATTAAAGGTGCTGCAGTTCAAACTATGTTAGTTGGATCTTGGCATGGAGCTGGCGCTCCGCTGCCAGGCGAGCTTTCGCCAATCCAAGCCCCTGTCTCTAGGCTACTCCCCAAACAGCACTTCTAAGAACCTTTTGTATAAGATCAAGTGTAGTAGCGTTCTTATAAGTTTGGGATATGGCGGGTGAGGGGAATGTAAACATCTGCGCAAGAAGCGCTGAAATAATATCCGTAAATGAAAAAAGTTTTCCAGTATATTTTGTGGCTTACACAGCACGGTGGCGACAAAGTTAACAAGTTTGATGTGGAATGCCCTGTAATAGCTCTTGGGCGGTGTGCCTTTTATCACCTAGGCTCAGCAGTTTGAGCACCGCCTGCTGTCGCTTAGCGACGGCACTGCTGCTGTGCCTAGAGCTACCGACTGATGGCGCCATGCCCACGGATCGTAATTCGGAGGAGGAGGAGGTGGAAGAGGGGTGGGAGGAGGAGGAGGCATAGTAGGCCTGAAACACCTGGACCGAGGTAGGCCCCGCAATCCTCTGCGTCGGCAGTATATGACCAGCCCTAGGGTCAGACTCGGTCCCAGCCTGCACCAAGTTAAGTGTAGTAGCGTTCTTATAAGTTTGGAATATGGCGGGTGAGGGGAATGTAAACAGATGCGCAAGAAGCGCTGAAATAATATCCGTAAATGGTAAAAGTTTGCCAGTGTATTTTGTGGATAACACAGCAGGGTGGCGACAAAGTTAACAACTTTGATGTGGAATCCATGAAAACAACCCAAATTTCGGCCTGACACACCTCGTTTGATAAAGGGACGATGTATGGAGGCAGCTATATGGACGACCTTTGGAGGTAGCAATGGAGACAACGTGTGGAGGCTGCTATGGAGACAATTCAATTTGGATAGTGCCTGTATGTGGCAGTCCAAAAAAGTTTTCAAACCAGAGGAGCAGGTAGGTGGCCCTCCATAAAAATGGAATAGATTGAGTGCCTGTATGTGGCAGTCCAAAAAAGTTTTCAAACCAGAGGAGCAGGTAGGTGGCCCTCCAGAAAAATGGAATAGATTGAGTGCCTGTATGTGGCAGTCCAAAAAAGTTTTTAAACCAGAGGAGCAGGTAGGTGGCCCTCCAGAAAAATGGAATAGATTGAGTGCCTGTATGTGGCAGTCCAAAAAAGTTTTCAAAGCAGAGGAGCAGGTAGGTGGCCCTCCAGAAAAATTGAATAGATTGAGTGCCTGTATGTGGCACTCCCAAAAATTGTTTAAAACAGAGGACCGGGTCGGTGGCCCTCCAGAAAAATTAAATGCATAAAGTACTATAGCTAGAGCCAGTGGGCCCTGTCAAAAAATAGCCAGTTTCCTCTGCTTTACTGTACAAAGAGGAGGAGAAGGAGGAAAATGAGGAGGAGGAGGAGTGGATAAATTATTCAGGTTGAGCTTCCTTCACCTGGTGGAGATTGGAAATTAGGAGAAATCCAGGCTTTATTCATCTTGATAAGCGTCAGCCTGTCAGCGCTGTCAGTCGACAGGCGTGTACGCTTATCGGTGATGATGCCACCAGCTGCACTGAAAACCCGCTCGGACAAGACGCTAGCGGCAGGGCAGGCAAGAACCTCCAAGGCGTACAGCGCCAGTTCGTGCCACATGTCCAGCTTTGAAACCCAGTAGTTGTAGGGAGCTGTGTGATCATTTAGGACGATGGTATGGTCAGCTACGTACTCCCTCACCATCTTTCTGTAAAGATCAGCCCTACTCTGCCGAGACTGGGGACAGGTGACAGTGTCTTGCTGGGGTGACATAAAGCTGGCAAAAGCCTTGTAAAGCGTACCCTTGCCAGTGCTGGACAAGCTGCCTGCTCGCCTACTCTCCCTCGCTACTTGTCCCGCAGAACTACGCACTCTGCCGCTAGCGCTGTCAGAAGGGAAATACTGTTTCAGCTTGTGCACCAGGGCCTGCTGGTATTCATGCATTCTCACACTCCTTTCCTCTCCAGGGATGAGAGTGGAAAGATTTTGCTTGTACCGTGGGTCCAGGAGAGTGAACACCCAGTAATCGGTGCTGGAATAAATTCTTTGAACGCGAGGGTCACGGGATAGGCAGCCTAGCATGAAATCTGCCATATGCGCCAGAGTACCAACGCGTAAGAATTCACTCCCCTCACTGGCCTGACTGTCCATTTCCTCCTCCTCCAACTCCTCCAACTCCTCTTCTTCTGCCCATACACGCTCAATAGTGAAGGACTCAACAATGGTCCCCTCTTGTGTCTCGCCAACATTCTCCTCCTCTTCCTCCTCATCCTCCTCCACCTCCACCTCCTCCGATATGCGCTGAGAAACAGACCTAAGGGTGCTTTGGCTATCAACAAGGGAATCTTCTTCCCCCGTCTCTTGTGAGGAGCGCAAAGCTTCCGACTTCATGCTGACCAGAGAGTTTTTCAACAGGCCAAGCAGCGGGATGGTGAGGCTGATGATGGCGGCATCGCCACTGACCATCTGTGTTGACTCCTCGAAGTTACTCAGCACCTGACAGATATCAGACATCCACGTCCACTCCTCATTGTAGACTTGAGGAAGCTGACTGACCTGACTACCAGTTCTGGTGGAAGTTGACATCTGGCAGTCTACAATCGCTCGGCGCTGCTGGTAAACTCTGGATAACATGGTCAGTGTTGAATTCCACCTCGTGGGCACGTCGCACAACAGTCGGTGAGCGGGCAGTTGGAGGCGGCGCTGCACTGCCCTGAGAGTGGCAGCATCTGTGCTGGACTTCCTGAAATGCGCACAGATGCGGCGCACCTTCGTGAGCAAATCAGACAGATTGGGGTATGTCTTGAGGAAACGCTGAACTATCAGATTTAACACATGGGCCAGGCATGGCACATGTGTCAGTCTGCCGAGTTGCAGAGCCGCCACCAGGTTACGGCCGTTGTCACACACAACCATGCCTGGCTTCAGGTTCAGCGGTGCCAGCCACAGATCAGTCTGCGCCGTGATGCCCTGTAATAGTTCTTGGGCGGTGTGCCTTTTATCGCCTAGGCTCAGCAGTTTGAGCACCGCCTGCTGTCTCTTAGCGACGGCACTGCTGCTGTGCCTAGAGCTACTGACTGATGGCGCCATGCCCACGGATGGTCGTTCGGAGGAGGAGGTGGAGGAGGGGTGGGAGGAGGAGGAGGCATAGTAGGCCTGAAACACCTGGACCGAGGTAGGCCCCGCAATCCTCGGCGTCGGCAGTATATGACCAGCCGCAGGGTCAGACTCGGTCCCAGCCTCCACCAAGTTAACCCAATGTGCCGTCAGCGATATATAGTGGCCCTGCCCGGCAGCACTCGTCCACGTGTCCGTGGTCAGGTGGACCTTGTCAGAAACGGCGTTGGTCAGGGCACGGATAATGTTGTCTGACACGTGCTGGTGCAGGGCTGGGATGGCACATCGGGAAAAGTAGTGGCGGCTGGGGACCGAATACCGAAGGGCGGCCGCCGCCATGAGGCTGCGAAAGGCCTCGGTCTCTACTAGCCTATAGGGCAGCATCTCCAGGCTTAGCAATCTGGAGATGTGCACATTAAGGGCTTGGGCGTGCGGGTGGGTTGCACTATATTTGCGTTTCCGCTCCAGCGTCTGGGGTATGGAGAGCTGAACGCTGGTGGATGCTGTGGAGGATCGTGGAGGCGACGATGGGGTTTTTGTGGCAGGGTCCTGGGCAGGGGAAGGAGCAGTGGTGTGCACGGCCGGAGGTGAACGCGCTTGTTGCCACTGAGTGGGGTGTTTAGCATTCATATGCCTGCGCATACTGGTGGTAGTTAAGCTATTAGTGGTGGAACCCCTGCTGATCCTGGTTTGGCAAATGTGGCACACCACAGTCCGTCGGTCATCCGGTGTTTCCTTAAAGAACCTCCAGACTTCTGAAAATCTAGCCCTCGCCGCAGGAGCCCTCGCCACGGGAGCTTCACTAGTTGACACATTTGGCGCTGATGCACCAGCTCTGGCCCTGCCTCTCCGTCTGGCCCCACCACTGCCTCTTCCAACCTGTTCTGGTCGAGGACTCTCCTCCGTCTCAGAAGCACTGTGTTCACCCGGCCTCTCAACCCAGCTTGGGTCTGTCACCTCATCATCCTCCGATCCCTCAGTCTGCTCCCCCCTCGGACTTCCTGCCCTGACAACAACTTCCCCACTGTCTGACAACCGTGTCTCCTCATCGTCGGACACCTCTTTACACACTTCTTCCAGTACGTCAACAAGGTCATCATCACCCACAGACTGCGACTGGTGGAAAACCTGGGCATCGGAAAATTGCTCATCAGCAACCGGACAAGTGGTTTGTGACTGTGGGAAGGGTCCAGAAAACAGTTCCTCAGAGTATGCCGGTTCTAATGGCAAATTTTGCTGGCAGGGGGCAGACTGGGGGGGAGGAGGCTGAGGTGCAGGAGCTGGAGGAGTGCCGATTTCGGTGACATGGGTGGACTGCGTGGAAGACTGACTGGTGGACAAATTGCTCGAAGCATTGTCGGCAATCCACGACATCACCTGTTCGCACTGTTCTGGCTTCAACAGTGCTCTACCACGAGTCCCAGTAACTTCAGACATGAACCTAGGGAGTGTAGCTCTGCGGCGTTCCCCTGCTCCCTCATCAGCAGGTGGTGTCTCACCCCGCCCAGGACCACGGCCTCTGACCCCTGCAGTAGTTGGACGCCCACGTCCCCGCCCTCGTCCTTTACCCCTAGCCCTCGGGTTAAACATTTTGAAAATGAGAGTTATAACTTTAATTTTTTTTTTAACTTTTTTTTGTGTTTTTTTTTTTTTTTGTGTGTTTTTTAGTTTTTAAAACCAAACGATGCTATCCTATTGCTATGGCTATTTTCTTGCCAAGTATGAAAGCACACTGCTATGCCAAATGAGATGACACTGAGTTATTAAAAAAATAAACGTAAAATAAAAAAGGAAATGGCAGACTGTGCCTAATTGAAATCCAACCCCGGGCCCTAATAAATTTTCCCACTTCGGTCTTTGCGATGGATATGTGCGTCACTAAGCGCAAAACACAGTGGTCGCAAGTCTCACTCCAAATTGCTCACAATTTGCTAGTAGATGCACTGCAGCACTGCAGCAACTACAGCCACCAGCAGATCAACCAGAAATCAAATATATATAACGCTACTGTAGGCGTAAGTAAGCCGTTTGGATTCTCCTATGGCTATTTTCTAGCCAAGTATTAAAGCACACTACTATGCCAGATGAGATGACGCTGAGTTATGAAAAAAATAAACGTAAAATAAAAAAGAAAATGGCAGACTGTGCCTAATTGAAATACAACCCCGGGCCCTAATAAATTTTCCCACTTCGGTCTTTGCGATGGATATGTGCGTCACTAAGCGCAAAACACAGTGGTCGCAAGTCTCACTCCAATTTGCTCACAATTTGCTAGTAGATGCACTGCAGCAACTACAGCCACCAGCAGATCAACCAGAAATCAAATATATATAACGCTACTGTAGGCGTAAGTAAGCCGTTTGGATTCTCCTATGGCTATTTTCTAGCCAAGTATTAAAGCACACTACTATGCCAGATGAGATGACGCTGAGTTATGAAAAAAATAAACGTAAAATAAAAAAGGAAATGGCAGACTGTGCCTAATTGAAATCCAACCCCGGGCCCTAATAAATTTTCCCACTTCGGTCTTTGCGATGGATATGTGCGTCACTAAGCGCAAAACACAGTGGTCGCAAGTCTCAGTCCAAATTGCTCACAATTTGCTAGTAGATGCACTGCAGCAACTACAGCCACCAGCAGATCAACCAGAAATCAAATATATATAACGCTACTGTAGGCGTAAGTAAGCCGTTTGGATTCTCCTATGGCTATTTTCTAGCCAAGTATTAAAGCACACTACTATGCCAGATGAGATGACGCTGAGTTATGAAAAAAATAAACGTAAAATAAAAAAGGAAATGGCAGACTGTGCCTAATTGAAATCCAACCCCGGGCCCTAATAAATTTTCCCACTTCGGTCTTTGCGATGGATATGTGCGTCACTAAGCGCAAAACACAGTGGTCGCAAGTCTCACTCCAAATTGCTCACAATTTGCTAGTAGATGCACTGCAGCAACTACAGCCACCAGCAGATCAACCAGAAATCAAATATATATAACGCTACTGTAGGCGTAAGTAAGCCGTTTGGATTCTCCTATGGCTATTTTCTAGCCAAGTATTAAAGCACACTACTATGCAAGATGAGATGACACTGAGTTATTAAAAAAATAAACGTAAAATAAAAAGAAATTGGCAGACTGCGCCTAATTGAAATCAAACCCCTAATAAATTTTCCCACTTTGGTGTTTGAGGTGGATATGTGTGTCACTAAGAGCTAAACACAACGGTAGCAAGTCCCCCTGCAAATTCCTCACAATATGGTACTAGCTGCACTACTAGTGCCAGCAAGCCCAGCCACAAGCAAATAAAAAAAAAAAGTATAACGTTATTGTAGCCCTAAGAAGGGCTGTTGGGTTGTTGTAGAATCACTCCTGCCTAACAGTAAGCTAATAGAACACCCTAACGCTTTCCCTGACCAGCAGCAGCTCTCTCCCTAGCGGCATCCAGACAGAGAATGATCCGAGCAGCGCGGGCAGCGGCTAGTCTATCCCAGGGTCACCTGATCTGGCCAGCCAACCACTGCTATCGACGTGTAAGGGTACCACGTCATGCTGGGTGGAGTGCAGAGTCTCCTGGCTTGTGATTGGCTCTGTTTCTGGCCGCCAAAAAGCAAAACGGCGGGAGCTGCCATTTTCTCGAGCGGGCGAAATACTCGTCCGAGCAACGAGCAGTTACGAGTACGCTAATGCTCGATCGAGCATCAAGCTCGGACGAGTATGTTCGCTCATCTCTAATCATAACTCTTGCCCTTAGGTGATGGAGTAAATTTGCGGTGTATAGGGGCAGGAGCTCTGGTATTGAAAACGATAGATATTATTGTAGCAAAAAGAAGTGTTGCTATACTAGGTTGGAGATCTCCAAAAGAATGTCTTTTATGTGGACGTTTAAGGGGTTTGTTTGTTGGGAAAGGGAAGTGGGTGGGGTGCGCCAGCTCCCAGAAGGAATCATGATGGAGCGACCCAAAGGTATTTATGCATACAAAATGTGGTGGTATGGCTAATAAGTATAATTTGTTATTCTGGAACACTAGAGGATTAGGGGATGCCAATAAAATGTGAGCAGTTTTTTCTACTTCACAACAATATAAACCAGCTATTTTATATTTAAATGAAACACACTTGATCAGAGAATCCCTGCATGTTCTGCAAAAGGGATGGGTGGCTCATAGTTTTCATTCTACGTTTTCCACACATGCTAGGGGTGTAAGTATATTGATACCTAGGATGATACCATTTGAATACCATTCCTCCCTCATTGATGCGGATGGTAGATTCATCTGTTTACACTGCTCAATATATAGAACCCCTTAAATGTTGGTGGCTGTATATATTCCACCCTGTTCAACTGTGAAGTGATAAAAAGAATAATGTCCTTTTATAAATACCTTACCACAATTGCCTATATTGCTTGGAGGGAATTTCAATATGGTCCTGCTCCCCAGAGCGGATAGATTCAATGTAGGGTGGCAGACTGGGTCGGATGAACTGACAGTATTAGCCAGATTGTTAGAGGAAGCGCGTTGGTATGATTTCTGGAGGAGTCGGTATCCAGAAGCTAGGCAATACTCATGCTATTCCATCTCCCATGAAACATTATCAAGAATCGATATGGCAATAGTTTTTCCATTTATGCATGAATATATTCAACAAGTGAAATATCTGTCTTGTAGCATATCGGACCACTCTCTGGTTCTGGTTGAAATTATTAATCATTAATTATTAGACTAGTGGGATCTTGGAAGTTAAATCCTTTTTGGCTACAGTTAGTTGACAAGGGTAGCGAGTTCAGAATTGAAATTGAAAAATTCCTCCGGTTAATGAAGCTGAGGTCACAACAGATACTTTGTGGGATTCTCTTAAAATGTACATAAGAGGAATATAGAAAGCACTAAAGCATTAACACACACAAATCTAAATCCACTAACTATACAGTTACAACAAAGAGTATTGGAGACAGAGCAGGAGTTCACTAACTCCCTGTCGTCTGCTAAGGAAGCAAGCTGGAAGGAGCCCCAGAAAGTATGAAATGAACATGTAGAACAAGCATCAGAAAGTAAGAGGTACTTCGTTCAGGGGGAGGCAGTGGGCCATTTACTGACTAGTATAATAAAAGCACATGAGGGTATAAATCATGTAAAGGAAATATATACCTCAAGGGATAATCTGGTAAACTCAGATGACGACATTGTAAATGTCTTCTACAAATTTTTTAGTAACTTCTATACCAGTAAATTGACAAGGGAGGAAGGAGACATTGTAAGATATGTACGTGATATAGATTTGCCCTAACTTAGTCAGGAACTCTTCCAAATGAAAAGGCGCTGGGTATGGATGTCCATCCTGGGGATTTCTTTAAAAAACATCGTGAGGTGTTACTACCTCGTTTATTACAGGTGTTGCAGTGGTCAGATGAAGAGGGTCTTCTCCTGGCCACCATGCGTGAAGCAATGATAATCCTACTCCCAAAGCTTGGCAAGGACCATAACTATCCAGACTCATATCGGCCAATATCGCTACTCTCGGTAGATGTTAAAATTTTGGCTAATCGGCCTGTCCAGTGTAATAACCTTTCTAATTCAGTCAGGATTCATGCCTGTCCTTTCACTCGACACTGCCAACGCTTTTGACAGTGTTGAGTGGAAATTTTTATGGGTAACCCTGAAGAGAATGGGTTTCGGACATAGACTTATTAAATGGATTAAGTTATTATATTCCAGTCCGAGGGCACAGATAAAAATAAATGGATATGTTTCAAATGAATTTGCACTAGAAAGGGGAACAAGATAGGGGTGCCCTCTTTCCCCTTATTTATTTGCTATGGCTATAGAGTCTTTGGCTGCTGCTAGAAGGGCATCTGCTGAGATTAAAGGTTTTCCTTGGAAGGGGGGAGAAGAGCATGTGCTAAATGTGGATGACATACTGCTATACATGGGCGATACAAATAGATCTTTCCCTAAATTCATATCACTCATACAGGAGTTTGACACATACTATAGGTTTACAAACTGTTGGGACAAATCAATCTTAATGCCACTTTCATCTTACCATAATATCACTGACCCAACAGGGGTTCCACTAAAAGTGGTTAACAAATATAAATACCTAGGGGTATAAGTAACTCTGGACCCAATGGAATATATAAAATTCAATCTAGAACCACTGCTATCTAAATTTGCAGACAAAATTAAAATCTGGTGCAAACTTCGGCTGTCCCCAATCAGAAGGGGTAATCTTATTAAAATGGTACTGATGCCCCAGCTACTGTACATTATACATAATTCGCCAATCTGGATATCACAGAAATATTTTCATAGAATCTGTGGACTGTTCAGAAGACTGCTTTGGAAGGGTAAACAAGCCAGAATCAGTCTAGACACTTGACAAAGAGGGAAAGTGGAAGGTAGTTATAAGACGTTTGAACAAATATGAGCAGAATATCAGTTGCCACTTGCGTGGTTCTACCAATATTTACAACTTTGCCATGCTTTTGAGGCCAGGGCCGGATTATAGGCGGGGCTCACGGGGCTCGCGCCCCGGGGCCCCCACCATCTTGCCCTTCCTAGGGGCCCCCACCAGATCGCACCTCCCGGGCCACCTGTCTGAGATGTCCGCTCCCAGACTCAGGTGACCGCCTCCCGCTCATCTCCCTGGACCACAGAGACGCCCCCGTCAAAGGTGACACCGCCTCCACCTCCACGGCCGCCCCCCTCTGCACAGGTTACAGCCCTCCCGCCCGCCAATCCCCATGCATGCGTGGCCGAGCAACAACCCCGGCCAGCCCGCCTGAACAAGTTAAACCCGCTCGATTGCCCCGCCCCCCGCTCCCGCTCGAACAGGCACCCACCGCCCCCCTTCACATCCCCGGCCGAACAAGAGAGCCCCGGCACAGGTGACCCCCTGCCGGCCCACCCAACCCCCGCCATGCCTGGCCGTAACATCCACCCACCCTGCTCGAGCAAGGACCCGCCGCCCCTCCCCGGCCGAATAAGCGACCCCCCCCCCCACTCCGCTCCCTGCTTGAAAAAGCACCTGGCGCCCTGCTCCCCGTCTGATCAATCGTCGCCCCCCCCCCGCATGAAAAAGCACCCGGCGCCCCCCCTCCCCGTCCGAACAAACGACACCCCCCCGACACCCCCCCCCCCGCGTGAGCAAGCACCGCCGACCCCCTCGCAGCTGAACAACAACCGAAAGACCCCCAACCCGCCTGAACACCCACCTGAAGCCACGGCCGATCACCCTAGAAGGTAAGTATATACATATGTATTTATTTGTGTGTATATATGTATATACTGTGTATATATGTATATACTGTTTATTTATGTGTATATATGTATATACTGTTTATTTATGTGTATATATGTATATACTGTTTATGTGTATATATGTATATACTGTTTATGTGTATATATGTATATACTGTTTATGTGTATATATGTATATACTGTTTATGTGTATATATGTATATACTGTTTATTTATGTGTATATATGTATATACTGTTTATGTGTATATATGTGTATATATGTATATACTGTTTATGTGTATATATGTGTATATATGTATATACTGTTTATTTATGTGTATATATGTATATACTGTTTATTTATGGGTATATATGCATCTACTGTGTATATACTGTTTATTTATGGGTATATATGCATCTACTGTGTATATACTGTTTATTTATGGGTATATATGCATCTACTGTGTATATACTGTTTAATTATGGGTATATATGCATCTACTGTGTATATGGGTATATATGCATCTACTGTGTATATACTGTGTATATGGGTATATATGCATCTACTGTGTATATACTGTGTATATGGGTATATATGCATCTACTGTGTACATGGGTATATATGCATCTACTGTGTATATACTGTGTATATGGGTTTATATGCATCTACTGTGTATAGATGCATAAGATGCATATACTGTATTTATACATGCATATATGTGTGTACATTTAAATTATATTTATATATTATGCAGGGTATATGGTATGTATGTATATGCTCTATATACTATGTGTGTATTTCCCATATGTGTGTGTATATGCTGTATATACTGAATGTGTGTGTATTTGCTGTATGTGTGTATATACTATATGAGTTTGTATATACTCTGTGTATTAGTGTATAAATGTATATGAGTGCATAAATGTGTGTGTATATATGGGTGCAAGTATATGCGTGTAGAACTTTATCTCTGTGTATATAAGTATATAAAGGTGTGTATATATCAGTCTGGGGGTGAGGCGGCTGTATGTAGCTGTGTTACTGGGGGCCAGGCGGCTGTATGTAGCTGTGTTACTGGGGGCCAGGCGGCTGTATGTAGCTGTGTTACTGGGGGCCAGGCGGCTGTATGTAGCTGTGTTACTGGGGGCCAGGCGGCTGTATGTAGCTGTGTTACTGGGGGCCAGGCGGCTGTATGTAGCTGTGTTACTGGGGATGAGGCGGCTGTATGTAGCTGTGTTACTGGGGGCCAGGCGGCTGTATGTAGCTGTGTTACTGGGGGGGAGGCGGCTGTGTGTAGCTGTGTTACTGGGGGCCAGGCGGCTGTATGTAGCTGTGTTACTGGGTGTGAGGCGGCTGTATGTAGCTGTGTTACTGGGGGCGAGATGGCTGTATGTAGCTGTGTTACTGGGGGCCAGGCGGCTGTATGTAGCTGTGTTACTGGGTGTGAGGCGGCTGTATGTAGCTGTGTTACTGGGGGCCAGGCGGCTGTATGTAGCTGTGTTACTGGGGGCGAGATGGCTGTATGTAGCTGTGTTACTGGGGGCCAGGCGGCTGTATGTAGCTGTGTTACTGGGGTGAGGCGGCTGTATGTAGATGTGTTACTGGGGGTGATGCGGCTGTATGTAGCTGTGTTACTGGGGGTGATGCGGCTGTATGTAGCTGTGTTACTGGGTGTGAGGCGGCTGTATGTAGCTGTGTTACTGGGTGTGAGGCGGCTGAATGTAGCTGTGTTACTGGGGGCGAGGCGGCTGTATGTAGCTGTGTTACTGGGGATGAGGCGGCTGTATGTAGCTGTGTTACTGGGGATGAGGCGGCTGTATGTAGCTGTGTTACTGGGGATGAAGCGGCTGTATGTAGCTGTGTTACTGGGGATGAGGCGGCTGTATGTAGCTGTGTTACTGGGGATGAGGCGGCTGTATGTAGCTGTGTTACTGGGGGCGAGGCGGCTGTATGTAGCTGTGTTACTGGGGGCGAGGCGGCTGTATGTAGCTGTGTTACTAGGGATGAGGCGGCTGTATGTAGCTGTGTTACTGGGGGCGAGGTGGCTGTATGTAGCTGTGTTACTAGGGATGAGGCAGCTGTATGTAGCTGTGTTACTGGGTGTGAGGCGGCTGTATGTAGCTGTGTTACTGGGTGTGAGGCGGCTGTATGTAGCTGTGTTACTGGGTGTGAGGCGGCTGTATGTAGCTGTGTTACTGGGGATGAGGCGGCTGTATGTAGTTGTGGTACTAGGGATGAGGCGGCTGTATGTAGCTGTGTTACTGGGGGCGAGATGGCTGTATGTAGCTGTGTTACTAGGTATGAGGCAGCTGTATGTAGCTGTGTTACTGGGGATGAGGCGGCTGTATGTAGCTGTGTTACTGGGGGCGAGGCGGCTGTATGTAGCTGTGTTACTGGGTGTGAGGCGGCTGTATGTAGCTGTGTACTGGGGGCGAGGCGGCTGTATGTAGCTGTGTTACTGGGTGTGAGCCGGCTGTATGTAGCTGTGTTACTGGGGATGAGGCGGCTGTATGTAGCTGTGTTACTGGGGATGAGGCGGCTGTATGTAGATGTGTTACTGGGGTGAGGCGGCTGTATGTAGCTGTGTTACTGGTGATGAGGCGGCTGTATGTAGCTGTGTTACTGGGTGTGAGGCGGCTGTATGTAGCTGTGTTACTGGGGATGAGGCGGCTGTATGTAGCTGTGTTACTGGGGATGAGGCGGCTGTATGTAGCTGTGTTACTAGGGATGAGGCGGCTGTATGTAGCTGTGTTACTGGGGGCGAGGTGGCTGTATGTAGCTGTGTTACTAGGGATGAGGCGGCTGTATGTAGCTGTGTTACAGGGGATAAGGCGGTTGTATGTAGCTGTGTTACTGGGGGCGAGGCGGCTGTATGTAGCTGTGTTACTGGGGATGAGGCAGCTGTATGTAGCTGTGTTACTGGGGATGAGGCGGCTGTATGTAGCTGTGTTACTGGGGATGAGGTGGCTGTATGTAGCTGTGTTACTGGGGGTGAGGAGGCTGTATGTAGCTGTGTTACTGGGGGTGAGTAGGCTGTGTGTAGCTGTGTTACTGGGGGCCAGGCGGCTGTATGTAGCTGTGTTACTGGGGGGGAGGCGGCTGTGTGTAGCTGTGTTACTGGGGGGGAGGCAGCTGTATGTAGCTGTGTTACTGGGGGCCAGGCGGCTGTATGTAGCTGTGTTACTGGGGGCCAGGCGGCTGTATGTAGCTGTGTTACTGGGGGTGAGGCGGCTGTATGTAGCTGTGTTACTGGGGGTGAGGCAGCTGTATGTAGCTGTGTTACTGGGGGCCAGGCGGCTGTATGTAGCTATGTTACTGGGGGCCAGGCGGCTGTATGTAGCTGTGTTACTGCTGGGATAGTGGAAAGGAAGCAGGTGGACGTGTATGCACGCTGCACTCAGTGGGGGCCTCCACCAGATTTTGCGCCCAGGGGCCCCCACCAACCTTAATCCGGCCCTGTTTGAGGCACAGACTAGGGTGGAACAGATAGAGGTGGGCTCTATTGAAGCGTTAAACAGGATATTGAGAGCAAACTACTAAAGAGTTTCCTATTCCTATACTTTATTGCTTAATGACTCCATAAAAGATATTCCATTAAAATGTGGTGCAAAATGGGACAGAGAGGTGGGTCCCATCGAGGAGGAACAGTGGACTGAAGCACTAGAGCTGGTGCCAATTCTCTCTCCTAGTGAAGCTTGTAGGATGTCCCACCTTTTTCTCTTACATAGAGCATATCAATCTCCTCAACTACTGTTTTGTATAGAGATTAGGTCTGATTCAGAATGCCCCAGATGTGGAGCTAAGGAAGCTGGTATACTCCACATGATGTGGCAATGTAGAGAATTGAAATCCTTTTGGAAATCTGTCCTAGAGTTGATACGCAAAGTATTCTCCATTGTTATTGAAGAGAGCCCTCTAGCCTGCCTACTGGGAGTGTTAAAGGTAGAAAATTTTGACAGAACCTAATAATATTATAAATAAGCAATCTTTATACAAGCCAGAAAGGTCATAGCTGCCCTTTGGATAAGGCCTTGGCCTCCAGTCAAGAAAGAATTCATAGACCGTATGATCAAATGGCATAAGCACACTAACGTCACAGTGACCTCTTTTTAGTGGGTTCTATGCTATTGGGTGCGCACCATTCCATGTGGTCCCAAAGACTGACTGAGAGCAAGTATATACAGTCTCCTGAGGATTAAAAACACCTGGGCCAAATGGGGTGGAGTACTGGTGGCAGGATAAAACAAAATAAATGAGTTGTTGGATTGTGCTGTGGAGCAGCCAGGGCCTCCAGATGTATCCAGTGGCACAGGAGTGGTGGGAACTTTATCATATGGTGGCGCACAAGCAAACTTTCTTAGTTTATACGGTTGAAAAAAGACACTTATCCATCAAGTTCAACCAAGGAAGGGAAGGGATTGGATGAGGAAGGGATTTAGGGGAAACAATTCTATATAACATAACCATCAATGTTATTTAGGTGTAAAAAGGCATCTAGACCCTTCTTGAAGCTCTCTGCTGTCCCTCTTGTGACCAGCGCCTGAGGCAGGCTATTCCACAGATTGACAGTTCTCATAGTAAAAAAGCTCTGTTGATTAAACCTTGATTTCTCCAAACGGAGGAGTGCCCCCTCGTCTTTTGATTTGAGTTAATCTGAAACAACTTACCACCATATTTTTTGTATGGACCATTGATATATTTAAATAAATTAATCTGTCCCCTCGTAGTCGTCTCTTTTCCAGACTAAATAAATCTAGTTGTTTTAATCTTTCCTCATAACTAAGACCCTCCATACCCCTTATCATTTTTGTGGCTCTATGTTGAACCCTCTCCAGCTCCAGGGCATCCTTTTTATGGACCAGTTCCCAGAACTGGACAGCATATTCCAGGTGAGGCCGAACCAATGCCTTGTACAGTGGTAATATTACATCCCTATCACGAGTCCATACCACTTTTGATACATGACAAGATCCTACTGGCTTTAGAGGCAGCTGATTGACATTGCATGCTGTTATTCAATTTATTATCTACTATTACCCCCAGGTCCTTCTCAACAAGGGACTCTCCCAGATTTACTCCCCCAAGGACATATTTTGCCTTTGGATTTACATAACTCCACATTAAACCTCATTTGCCAAGTGAATGAACAAACATTCAGTTTGCCCAAGTCACCCTGCAGCCTATGAACATCCTCCATAGACTGTATTACATACACTACACAGTTTGGTGTCATCTGCAAAAATAGACACAGTGCTATTAATTCCTACCTCTATATCATAAATAAATATATTAAATAGTTGTGGGCCAAGAACAGAACCCTGGGGTACACCACTCTGAGTAGGAATCATTGACCACAACTCTCTGGATACGATCCTTCAGCCAGTTTTCAATCCAATTGCAAATGATTTCTGCCAAACCAATAGCCCTAATTTTACCCATCAGGCGTCTATGAGGGACAGTTTCAAATGCCTTTGCAAAGTCCAAAAACACAATATCCACGGCTGCTCCTCCATCCAGGCCCCTGCTCACCTCTTCATAGAAGCAGATCAGGTTAGTTTGACAACTTCTATTCTTAGTAAACCCATACTTGCTGTCACTTATTATACTATTTGATGTAGTATACTCCAGTATACTCCAGTATGTACTCTACATACTCCAGTATGTAGTCTTTTACTAACCCTTCCAATAATTTCCCCACATTGGAAGTTAAGCTTACAGGCCTGTAATTGCCTGGCAAAGTTCTAGAGCCCTTTTTATATATTGGCACCACATTTGCCTTGCGCCAGTCAGCAGTAACAGAACTGAGTTCTTTAAGAACTCTGGGGTGTAACCCATCTGGTCCAGGAGCCTTGTACACATTGATTTTATGAAGCTTAGATTGGATCATGTCTACATTCAGCCAGTCTAGTATATTACAGGGTGCATGACCCACACTGGCACCACCCACGTCAGAAGTTCTTTCTCCTATCGTATAAACAGAGCTAAAATAACTATTAAGTATCTCTGCCTTTTCTTGGTCTCCAGTCACCGATGCCCCATTTTCAGAATAAAGGGGTCCAACCTGCTCTGACCCATTTTTTTTTTTGCATTGATATACTTAAAACATTTCTTGGGATTTGTTTTGCTATCTTTAGCCACCTGTCTTTGATTTTGTATTTTGGCTGATTTGATTTCCTTTTTACAGATTTTGGTAAGTTTTTTGTAAGTATTGAAAACCTTAGGTGACCCGTCAGATTTATATTTTTTAAATGCCCTCTTTTTCTCATTAATTGCCCTTTTAACTGTAGCTGTAAGCCACGCAGGGTGTAATCTAGCCCATCTATACTTGTTACCTATTGGAATAAATGTAGAAGTATAATGACCCAGGATAGATTTGAATTTCTCCCAATTAACATTAGTATCATCATGTGACAGTATCTGATCCCAGTCTATATCCTGTAGTGCAGCCCTGAATTTCTGGAAAATAGCCTTCTTAAAATTCAAAGTTTTCGATTTTCCCACCTGTTTCTGCTTTTTACAGTTTAAGAGGAAAATAATTATATTATGATCGCTGTTCCCAAGCGGTTCCCGGACATTGACATTTTGGACAATCTCATTGTTAGAAAACACAAGGTCCAATAATGCGTCACCTCTTTGAGATCTTCTACAAGCTGCACCATAAAGTTATCCTGCAGAAAGTTTATAAAATGTCTCCCCTTCACAGATGAAGAAGAGCCCTGACCCCAATTTATATTTGGAAAGTTAAAGTTTCCCATTATCACTACGGTCCCCTCCTGTGCAGCCCGCTCCATCTTTTTATATGGCTGACCCTCTTTTTCCTCAGAGATGTTTGGGGGTCTATATATTACTCCAAAAATAATTTTCTCAAAGCTCTCTTGGCTTTAAATTTCAACCCACAAAGTTTCAGCCTCCTCACACTCTGAGACCACTGTCTCATTCACAATCGCTTTTGATGCATTGGGGAGTATAACAAGTATGCAAAACAATCCTTTTTAGTAAAGACAAATGCATATTAAAACCATTTATAACACAAAATCTAATTATATTTTTGTTTAATAGATTATCTAAGTGTCATGTTGTATAATTATATAAATGGGTTATGTATATTTTACAGAAAATCAAGTATCCTTATGAAGGAGAGCATAAGTTAGAAGGTTTACCAGTACTCTCTATAAATGCTGCGGAAATTTCTACAATTCAGGTATTTAATATCAATTTAGTTTTAAGATATTGTTCTCATTTACTAATTGTTTCTATGTACAAAAATATATATTTTTTATGTTTTCATGTGCAAGTTTTTGGTGCTTTAAAGTGGTTGTCCAGGCTTTAAAGAAAATAAATCAAAATAAAAAGAACCTTATCCTTACCTCTTCTAGCGCTCTTGTTGCCCCACACTGCCCCCCATCACTGGTATCCATCCGCCTGTTTATTTACAGAGGCAGGCATGCCCAAGCGTCCACTGCTGCACTCCTTTAACAGCATTAGATTCAATGTTCTACCAGACGAAAAGCATTCAGATGGGAGTGCCTGACAGGTGGGTTTGCAACAGTAGGTAACCACAATTTTCTTTAAACAGCCCCCATACTAGATCAGATGAATTTAATGAGATCATAAGGGTAGTGAAGTTTGGTCCTACTAGCCCAGTTCCAATTATGGAGTAACTGAATGCAGCATGTCAGATCAGCCCAGGCCAGAATTTTTTTTTACCAAACCTAGCCATGTGAAAGAGTTTTAAAAGTGAAACTCTCACTAGGAATGTGAGTTTAAGCCTTTGATAGCATTCTGAATCATTTCAGTAGTTTATAATAGATTGATTTACGATACCTGGCTCCCTCCAGCAGTGTGTGGTGAGTCCAGGGAAGGGGCAACTTTAGACTGTTTGCTTGTGTCTTAGCCTCCTCACGCATTCTCCCTCAGGTCCACATCATTTTCCCCTTCTTCCATGCCTGCTCAATGCACATGACAAGAAGTGGGGAGAGGTGAGGAAGCTGCATGAGTGTGTAGGAAATAAGACTGACACAGGCATCACTTAATGTCAATAGGACATCCAATGTTATCCTTTTACATATATTGAAATGTATTCACAAAATAAGAATTGTAAAAAACAAAAGCACACAAAAAATGGGACATTTTCACACATATTATAAAAAGGTCCTGTGAAAACACATACCAGATGGGAAAAAAGCATAAAAAAACAAAAAAAAAAATGTGGTTAACTAGTACGGTAAGGCCATAAACAAGAAATATAAGGCATTTAAGTTGTTAAAACAAAAAGTTAGTGATGAGGTGTTACAGGATTATAGAGAGAAAATTATTCTTGATAACTTTGTTTTTTTTACATAATTTGAGACTATTGAGATTTGGAATATTGCGTAGTGTTTTTGGGCACCAGTGTGTAAAGAGGACATTGTAGAACTGGAACAGGAGCAAAGGAGAACTACAAAGATTATTAAGGAAATAGGGGGTCTTGAATACAATGACAGATTACAAAACTTGGGGTTATTCATTTTAGGAAAAAGACGGCTGAGCGGAGACCTCATTACATTGTACATTTGACTGGGCAGTGCAAGGATCTTGCCAAAGATCTCTTTATACCTAGGCCTGTGGCCAGGACAAGCATACTCTATGCCTTGAGGAGAGGCAGCTCTACCATTGCCGTAGACAGGGATTCTTTACTTTAAGAGCAATGAGACTATGGAACCCTCTACCCAGTGGTGAACCTATCCCTCTGCTGAGGCTAATTATAGAAAGATGCCCCCCACGGACAAAGAGTTATATACTGTTTTTAGAGGTAATAATCAATTGGGGTACCTATGGTTCACAAAATTAATAGAGAAGTCGGTCACACATGCTCCCTGCCCCCTTCTAATATGTTCCCAGTCTAAAATGCCCCTTATGGAGGGGCTACAGTTCTATTTTCTCAGGTTTCTTAATAAGAAGGGGACCACTGAAAAGGGGACACTATAACACTCCTTTTTCTATTTCTTCAAACACATCTATATTGCCCTCTTGTCTTTGGCCTTTTCACTATAAGGAAAAAAAATATACATACTGTATATTCCCAGGTACAAATAAATTGACATACTTTCCTAAATGGGAAACCCAAATAAATGTTACTCTTTGAACTTGGTCAGATATTAATAGCTTTTATTATTGTGAAGCCTGAAGAAGACGCTAGTTCACCGCCGCAAAAACACCTAGTTATTATTTTATTTTAAAGCTATAACAATAAAAAGACTTAATGAATGAGAAGACGCACTGATGATGTGGATGACTTTTTCTTGCAAACCCTGGTACAAATAAAGGCACCCAAATTAACCACAAAACAAGGAAAAACTTATTGACTCAGGTATAAGCCTGGGGGGGGGGGGTGCAGATGCTACTTTTTAATCAAAACTCCAACTGCCCCCGTCACTAATGAAATATCCACTGAAGAGCCTGTTTTAAAATGGACACTGCAGAGCCCCTCCCATTAATGAATATGCCCCTTACAAAAAAAACCCCAACTCTATAGTTACCATCAGGTTTTTCTTCCCGCGGCACCAACTTCTTCACTTCCTGGCACCGCCATGCAGGCATGTACACACTATGATGTCACACGCCCTTACGGACAGGTAAGACAACAGAGGCGTAAAATAAAGTTATAGTATTTTTAGTGTACAACCCCCAAAAAATCCAAAAAGAAAGGAGAACAAAATTGGCGTTTTTTTTCCTGTCATACATTCAAGAGTTAATAAAATCTCATCAATAAGCTAATGACCTGCTACAATTAAGTATTTGTAAAGTAAACTCATGTCACAGAAAATTAGCCCTTATTTGTCGAAATTGACAAAAAAATAAAGATTGCATAGCCAATAAAAAGTGCCAAAGCAAATCTGCTCTGAATGGCGCAGCTTCCGTTGGATGCCCAGCCGTGTACCTATACAGCAATTTAACAGCACTATGCTCGGGAGAGTTTGGATATCAAACTTTGTGGAGTATTTTAGTATTTTATCCACTCAGAATGTGTAAAGTTTTTGAAAAACACATTCATTTAGCCCAAAAAAATAGAAATTTCTAAATTGTACATGATTTTGTTTTAACCCCTGTAAAACAGTTAACCCCTTAACGCCAAAGTCACTTTTCACCTTCCTGACACAGCCCATTTTTTCAAATCTGACACGCGTCACTATAAGTGGTTATAACTTAGGAACACTTTAACATATCCAAGTGATTTTGAAACTGTTTTCTCGTGACACATTGTACTGCATGTTAGTTAAAAAATGTTGGTGGCATGTTTTGCATTTATTTATGTGAAAATCAGATATTTGGTGAAAATTTGGGAAAATTCTCAATTTTCGAAATTCAAAATGTTCTACTTTTTCTACACATAGTCATAACAGCAAAAAGCGTAATAACTAACATTCACCGAATATCTACTTTATGCCTCCGTGGTTTTTTATACTCTCATTTGTTATGGGGCTTTAAACATCAGGTGCAATTTTTCACATTTTCATAAGAAAACACAAAATACTGCTATTGCTCAGCTTTCAAGTCACTTTGAGCCTAAATAAAAGTAAAATCCCATAAATTACCCCATTATAGAAACTACACCCCTCAACGTAAGTAAAACAACTTTTATGAAGTTTGTTAACCCTTTAATTGTTTTACAGGGGTTAAAACAAAATCGAATGCAATTTCGAAATTAAATTTTTTTTTGGCTAAAAATGTGTTTTACATAAAATGCACAAATTCTCAGTGGATAAAATACCAAAACGCTCCACAAAGTTTGATACCCAATCTCTCCAGAGTATAACGATACCCCATATGTGGTGGTAACCTGCTGACACCAGGGCATTGTAGGAAGCTGCGCCATTCAGAGCAGTTTATGCATTGTCACTTTTTATTGGCTATACAATCTTTATTTTTTTGGCAATTTGGACATATAAGGGCTTATTTTTTGCAACACGAGATGCACTTTACAAATACTTCATTTTAGTGGGTCTATAGCTTTTTGATGAGATTTTATTAACTCTTTAATGTATGGAGGAAAATAAAATTGTCAATTTTGGTTTTCTTTTTTTTGTATCTTTTTGGGGTCGAACCCCAACACCGAACACCGTACACTAAAAAAACTATATTATCTTTATTCTATAGATCACTACGATTACGGTGATAGCTCATTTATATAGTTTTAATATATGTTTTTACAATTTTACTGGAAAAAAGGAATATAAAGAAAATCTCATTTGTTTTTTGCATCGCCGTTTTTCGGAGATATAACTTTAATATTTTTTGGTTGAAAGAGCTAAATTAGGTCTTATTTTTTTATGTGTTGAGTTGTCCTTTTCAGTGATGCCATTTTGGCGCACATAACTTTTTTGATCACTTTTTGAAACATTTTTGTGAAAGGATTTTATGAAAAATGAGAAATCTCCAATCGCGGTTGTTAGAGGCAGGTGTCGGCTATAATATATAGCCGACACCACAGCTTCTGGCGCTGGCTCCGTTAAGGAACCGGCGCCAGAAGCATGACGTAGTATTACTGCATGTTGTGTGAACACACGTCCCGCCATGCAGTAAAACTACATCAAATGTCGGGAAGGGGTTAAAGGCTTAACAGACTTCATAAAAGTTTGTTTACTTACGTTGAGGGGTGTAGTTTTTATAATGGGGTAATTTATGTGGTTTTACTATTATTTAGACCTCTCAAAGTGACTTGAAATCTGAGCAGGTCTCTCAATAGCATGATTTTGCTTTTTTTTTAATTTTTATGAGCCCCATAACCTCCTACAAAAATGAGAGAATGCATTAAAAACCATGTCAAGATAAAGCAGACATTTGGTTAATGCTAGTTATTAAGTACTTTTGCTTTTACGACTATGTGTTGAAAAAGTAGAACATTTTGAATTTCGAAAATTGAGAATTTTTCCAAATTTACACCAAATATCTGTTTTCCATAAGTCAACGCAAAACATACCAGCAAAATTTTTCAACTAACATGAAGTATAAAGTGTCCCAAGAAAACAATTTCATAATCACTTTGATATGTTGAAGCATTCCAAAGTTATAACCAATTATGACACAGGGTAGATTTGAAGAAATGGGTCGTGTCAGTAAGGTGTAAAGTGGCTTCGGCATTAAGGAGGATATATTTATTTAACACTAAAATTTGCACTTTCACAAAGGGCTTAAAAGGACAATGCATCTCGTTTTTTGGTCATGTGTCAGCATCATTTGGCTCTAGTGCTACCACCCACAAGTAATCCCATTTTGAAAAAAATAACCCTTACAGAATTTAGCAAGTTGTAATATGTGCATTTGCACATACAGTATACGAATACTGGTGCATGATTAAATTAGGTCACAAAAAGGAAGATTAAAATTCACCCCAAAAGTCACATGTGCCCCAAATTTTTCTAAGCCACAAGGGATAAAAGATAAAAGGGAGGAGTTTGCCCTTTTAAAAGTTAAATTTAACAGAAATCCTTTATATGTGTCAGGATGCATACGGAGAACTCCGGTGCTACTAAAACAGAGGGAAACCCCATTCCTTACGGAAATTAGCAAGGTGTAATATTTGCATTTTCCTCTACAGGTACTGTATATAATCTAATAAGGCTGCAAAATTTTGTCATATTCCAGTAATGTACTTAGCTATTGCAATTTTAAATAACCAGGCCAGCATGTCTAATGATGATCTATATTACAATTAATTTTGATAACACTGTGTTCCCATAAACATTGTTGTGTTCTCCAGTTTTCATTTATAAGAGATATTTGGACACATTTATTAAAGTGTACCAGTTATCTCTCTGACTTTGCACTAAAAAGAATGTGCAAACTAGACAATATAAACTAGACTATAAAGTGTCTGTGACAGTTTTGTGTCCCAGCTGCACTGTGTCCGACAGAAAAAATGTGCATCAAAAGGGGCGTGTAAGTGCCAAGTATGAACATGCGCCACAATTCTATCCGATGTGCGCCACAATTGTGTCTGCACCACAATTCTACAGCAAAAAAAACCTTACAGGGCAGTGCAAAAGGCTCCAGATTCATGAAGAACCGTGCAGCACAATTCATTAATATGGCGCACCCCACACGCTTCACAGGCAAACTACACATAGTGCAGTTTTCACCATTTTCGATAAATGTGGGTCAATACATTTGTCATATAGTGTCAAACAGTCAATTACTTGGAGCTGATAAGGACTTGGGGGTATTGGTGGATGGTAAACTTAATTTTGGTGACCAGAGCCAGGAGGCTGCTGCTAAAGCAAATAAAATCATGGGATGTATCAAGAGAGGAATTGATTCTCATGATAAAGACATAGGGGGATATTTATCATACGCTGGCGCTTGTGCGCCAGCGTATGATAGCCCCGCCGCTGCAAATTCGCAGCCCGATTCATGATGAGGCTTCTGCCTCTTCATGTATCAGGCTGCCAGCTGCGCAGCGTTTTTCCTACGCCAGGCAGGGCCTGGCGTAGAAAAAAGCGCAGCCGGCGACTTTTCACGTATGAAAAGTCGCCGGCAGCACCGAGTGCGCAGGCGCGGGGACAGTAACGCCCCGCGCCGGCCCACTCCAGTCCGGCCGCGCCCCCCGCTTGGCCGGCCGCACCCCCCCTTCACGCCCCACTGGCGTGAAGGTGGCGGATTGAGAAAAATAATCGCAAAAGCTAGCAATAAGCTAGCATTTGCAATTATTTCAGGGCCTCTGCGCCACTGGCGGTGCGCAGAGGTCCTGATAAATATCCCCCATAGTCTTGCCCTTATACAAATTCCTGGTCTGACCACACATGGAATATTGTATACAGTTTTGGGCACCAGTGTATAAAAAGGACATAGTAGAACTGGAACGGGTGCAGAGGAGGGCAACCAAGATTATTAGGGGAATGGGGGGACTAGAATACAATGATGGATTACAAAATTTGGGATTATTTAGTTTAGAAAAAAGACAGAGGGGAGACCTCATTACAATGTAAAAATACCTGAACAGGTAGTATAACAATGATTATAATAATAATAATAATAATAATAATAATAATAATAATTCCTTTATTTATATAACGCGCACAGATTCTGCAGAGCTGCACAGAGCTTACAAGGATCTCTCCAAAGATCTTTTTATACCTAGGAGTGTGACCTGGAAAAGGGCACATCTTCTACACCTAGAGGAGAGGCGTTTCTACCATCAACATAGACAATTGTTCTTTACTGTAAGAGCAGTGAGACTATGGAACTCTCTGCCTCAGGAGGTTGTTATGGTGGACTCTATGTACATGTTCAAGAGGGGCCTGGATGACTTTCTGGAGAGAAAAAAATATCATGGGTTATTATGGGGATAAAACATTAATTTCAATTCTTAAAGGTTGGACTTGGACTCCTGGACTGCCTCAGGAGGTTGTTATGGTGGACTCTATGTACATGTTCAAGAGGGGCCTGGATGACTTTCTGGAAAGAAAAAAATATCATGGGTTATGGGGAGCTAAGTTCATAGAGGGCCCCGGGGAAGCACCACGGAGAGGGGCAAAGATGTGCCTGCGATCTGTGACATGGATCACGGGGGCAACTGTGACAAAGTAGTATGCCTACTCCTCCTCCCTGACTTTTCTCAGATCTGGAGCAGTAAGAAAAATGTAAGCCACCATAAGGCAATGCAGAAGAATCACCCTGCTGGGACTGATTTGGCAAGTTATGTGTAGTGATGAGTAATCTGTGTGCGCTATATAAATAAAGAATTATTATTATTCATGTTTCAGTAATGGCCAGCAGGTCAAAAAGCTTAGAAAGAAAGAGGTCATGAACAGATTCTAGTTTATTGTCTGCAAAGCTGGCATTCCATAGGGCACGTTCAAAAGGAGTTATGAATAGAGGAGGAGTAAATAGAGAACAATGAATCTTGATAAGGTTAGCAGGCTTTCTGTGTAAACTGTTAAAATAAGCAGAAGGTAGACCTGGATTAGGAGAGATGTCCCCTGCAGCAAGCAGAAGGAGAAAGAGAAAAGACAAAAAATGCTTCAGAGATTTATAAGAAGTTATTTATTGCTTCACAATAGAAAATAGTATGGTAATAAAGTATACAGTGTGTGAGTGGTGGACAAAGGTGAGTGGCAAAGTGAAGCATTGATGTGGATAGTTGGTATAGGTGGAATTGATGGATGGTAGGTAATTAAAACAACCAAAGCAAACAGAGAGAAAATGGAAAACATTTTTAGACAAACATACTTGTTATTTTTTCTCTGCAGCAGCATACTTGACAGAATATCATACTGCAATATACAACTGAAGCAGCATACTTGGCAGAATATTATACTGCAATGTAAAACTGCAGCAGCATACTTGGCAGAATATTATACTACAGCAGCATACTTATACTGCAGCAGCATACTTGTCAGAATATTATACTGCATTGTATAACTGTAGCATCACATGTCACAAGATTATTACACCGCAGTGTATAACTGCAGCAGCATACTTGTGAGAATATTATAGCAGAATATTATGCTAAGCAAGAATTCAAGCATCTAAGAATGCAAGCAATACTACCACTAAATGTTTACCCAGAGAAGACAAGAGACCAGACCTTCATTTAGCTTGTAAAACAATTAATCTAGGAGACTTAAAGGGGTATTCCCATCTTGACATTCACATTTAATTTAATTCATCTGCCATATGTAAACATTTCTTCAATTGGATGTTATTAAAAAAAATATTCCTGTGTGAAGACATTTCTCATAAATGTAGCCATGTTGTCCCTTAGAAACGTCCTCGGATACGACCACCTCACATTTTGGCAGCAATGGCCAGACATGCAGTATTGGGTCCTACCTGACCACCAGGATTCAAGGTTCATTACCACAGGACGGCTGTGGGATATGCAGTAAATCCCGGACATTTAATATACAAAAAAGAAATGTGTATATTGTCACGATCAGATCCTCTGTACCACGGCGTGCAATGACGTAAGTCGACACCTGGGACCGGAGTCTAATTGGTACACGGTTTTACCACTTGTTTTATGACTTTGCCCGCGGTGGGGGCCAAGGAGTAGTGCAGAATCGTGAGGCAAACTCATGGTCAGGGACAGGCAGAAGGTCAAGATAGGCAGAACGGAATTGGAGTCGCCCTAGGACACGGGAGCACGCGCGCCGGAGCGCGGTCATTATGGGAATCGCCGCGGGAGCTAGGACAGGTGAGTACAGACACTTTGGCACACAGAGGTACATGGGTGCGCCTGCAACCCGGGACATGGGTCGCAGGGGCACCAGTGACATATATATGGCAGATTAATAAAATTGAATGTGAATACATGGACGAGAATACCCCTTTAACAGATGTGGATCAAGTTCTAAACAGAGAAAAACAAACTCATTGAGAAAGATGCACATTAAATCAGTTAGGACAGAAAAGTTTCAAATGTTAGAGAAAGAAACAGACACATGCAATGCTAAGGTAATTAACAGATATATACCATTGCAGAAAGTGAGACTGAATTGACAAAGTACATGGGTGAAAAAATGTATTCAGCAATCAGAGATATATACTATTGCAGAAACAAGAGTTTCTAGCAGCAGAATATTAGGCTTAGCAAACAATCAAAGAATGCAAGCATCTAAGAAAAACAGTGGCTATATAAGGCTGTCCACACTGTACCAAATTTACAATGACTGCTTTTGCATTCCTTATAGACTCCCTAGGTCTTGATTTTGGTCTTGGCGTTTGGCAAAAAAAAAGAAACTTCACATTAAAGTTAAATAGGAAAACTTTTAAACAAATCGGCGGGGGGGGGTCTGTCCGACGGATTCAGACACATCACGGGATTTTACTTAAAAATTTTGTTGCAAGCCATGCACGTACATACACCAGGAAGAAGAAGGTGAACTCAGGGATCGGGGAAGCGAGACATGCAGGATATCGAGCGCATAATTGTCGGACAGTCTGAATCGGGGATCACGCAGGGACCGGGTAAATAAATGTGCCCCAATATGTCCATGGTGATGTGATGTACAGTCAGGTGCAAGAGCCGTTATTACCACACAACTCCTATTACTCTCAGTGATAATAACGGCTCGAGCACATGGATGTCTATCACACACCATGGACAGATTATATCCGCTGGAAGTAAATAGAGAAGCTTTCTATACAAGGACAGCAAGCAGAGGTCTAGAAAACCGTGAGGAATTGATACAGAAAGTAGATTGAAAAATTGTATCACTTTTCATTCCACAAATAATATCAATTATTTACTGAAAGTGGCCAACCCCTTTAACCCCATAGCGCAATAAGACGTACCTGTATGTTTTATTGTGCATGGGGAAGTAAGAAGAGGGCTCACGGGCTGAGCCCTCTTCTTACTTGCCGGGAGCTTGCTTCACAATGAAGCAAACACCCGTCACTAACACCCTAGCTAGCACCGATCGCAGGTGTTAACCCTTTTATTGCCGCCGGCAAAGCTGTAGGCGGCATTAAAGAGCCGGGCTCCGATCGTAGCTCCTCGTGACGTCTTTGGGGAGCAGCGATCCATTGCCATGACAGCCTCAGGTCACACAAAGATCCGAGGCTATGATGTTTTAGGCTATCTATTGTAATAGATGGTGTGCAAACTCCCCATATACTGCCATACTGCAGTAGGTAGGATCAATCAGACAACCTAGGGAGAAAAGAAAAGGGGGGGGGACGACGACATCCCACCTTGGCAGAACCCCCTTCCCTCCCGAACTCCTGTGTGCAGAGATACTAGCGCCACTCTTACCTCCAAGCAATCTCCAACCCCCAACCCTAACCCCCCTCCAAGGCTCCACACTGATTCATCGAAAAAATAATTTATAGTCTTTAGACTCCACCCAACAAAATCCCTCCTCCGGGGAGGTAAGAAAATATAGTTTTATCCTGATAGATCACCCGGAGTCTTGGAGTTCATGCTGCTCCAGCCTCTTTTTCAAATTTAAAAAAACTTTTCTTTTATTGCATTGTATTAGCGGAAAAATCGGCATAGGCTTATATTTTAACATTATTGTATAGGACATCCTTCCTTCTGCGAAGTTCCCAAAGGATCAAGTCTCTATCTCTAGAGGATAACACTTTTACCAAAATAGTACGAGGGTAGGAACCAGGAATCGGTTTACAACCAATAAGGCGATGAGCTCTCTCAAACACATCAATCCCTGCGGGAAAAGATCTTTTCCGAGGGTTTCCATAAGCCAAGAGTAAATAAACTGAACAGTGTTCTTCTGTTCAATTCTGGAAAGCTAACCAACCTAATGTTGGCCCTTCTGGAGCTATCTTCTATGTCAGAGATCTTTTCCTGTTTTTTTTCATTTTTATTAGATTCAGTTATTTTCTCAAGCTTGGTAATTCTATCCTCCTGTTCTCTTAGACGTTCCTGGATTTGACCGAAGTCTTCTCTTATGAGACGTATGTCATTTCTAGTCTGTGTTATCTGATCCGGTATACCTTCAATTGTCAAGCTGTTTTTTTTTAACGGCAGACAGGATTTACTCCCATATTGCCGGACTAGGATCTCTCTCATCATCATTATCGGTTTGCAGAGCAGTGAACCTAGTTCCCGCCTTAGTATCTTTAGGGGTTTTATTGCTCTCATTTGGGGGAGTTTTTAGATATTTCTCTAATGTAGACAAGTTCTTATCTCTGTCCTTAGGGGAACTAGCACCCATGGACTTTCTTGAGCTACACTTAGGTGGCATATTTTTTCTTTTTTCTTTCCCTTTTTCACCCCGTCAATATCTTTCCACTACCTAGCCACCCCCTAGCTGGGCTCATCCACAAGTACAAGTACAATATAAAATAAATTCAACAAAGGTCTACATTAGCTAAGGGATAGACACAGCAAAAGAGTAAATAATCAGGTAAAACTTGGATCCATATTAGCTCAAAAATAGACACTCGTCTCCCACAAAAGGGATCTGTCCCCACACGCTTCTTTTCCCTACAGCCTTAAACAGTATTTCAGATAACTTGATTCCTGATCCCACATCAACATCATTTTACTGGATTATGAGATATTGTTCAAATCACAGTCTTAGCCTTTTTGTGGTGTGGTTTTGATGCACAAATTTGCCACACACAGTATCCACTGTGAGAAAGTAAGAGGTGTTGTGTGGGAAAACCACTATCTGTCTTATAGGCAGATAAAATGCAGGTGGTAAAAGACCTGGATTTGTCTGCAGTAACCCAAGGGTTAATGCAGACATATAGTAACCAGGAATAGTTGGACACATTGGTAATGTCCGTACTGGGCCTGCTTATTATGGAGTAGGGGTAGGCTGGTAGTGGGACTCCTACTCCACTCGGGCTTCGGTCCTGGGCTTTTGTATAGCCCACAGGTGGTTCCCAGGCCTTGTTAGAGCCTGATATGATCTGCAGGCCAGAAGCAGTAGGAGAGGCACTACCTGGAGAGCTGAAGGCTAAGACTGAGTTCACATAGCAAAGGTAACTGAGTGCCTCCTGTACTACTGCTGGCCAAGAGCGTGTGCCAGGCAGCCTGGTACCCGTATAGCTAGGATCTGAAATTGTATTAGGCAGTGCCTAGCTGGGCAGGGTTTATTTTGTTGCTTTATATGTGCCAAAACCAAGGCTGAATTTGTGTTGTTTTTGAAGTGTGAATAAAACACTTTATTTGGACTTTAACTCTGCATGTGTCCCTGCTTCCTGCACTACTACTACCAGGCATCTACCTGAGCTATTCCCCACACCACACATAGGAGAACTAGGACCAATATAACAATATTTTTTTTTTTTTTGGCATAGCGTTGATACATGTGCAACACCCTCGCCGATGCAATGGCGAGGGAGTGTTTGCGAATACGTCCCACCTGCATGTAATCACATCACACTACATGGTCCTTATAGGACATAGGGGATATTGCAGTGGTGAATCCTGCCTGGCAAGGCAGAAGTTAAGTATTTTGTATGATGCAAGATGCTATTATCCAATGATCTGTGTTACATCCTGTCTCTGTGAGCTGAGAGGTAATTGGAGGAGCAGCCACCACCTGACCAAGGGGAGATAATAAAACCCCTGGCCAAGAATATTCTAGAGAGCAGTTAGCTGAGCAGTAGCTCAGAAGCAGACTGGAGTCTCTCCAGTACAGACTCTTCGGAGTCTGTACAGCTAGCACCAGACCAGACCAGAGCAGGAAGAGCCTAGCCCCTGCCTGAAGTGGAGCTAATAGCTAGGTAGTGAGGAAAGGGGTATCATCCTACCTTCAAGGGTGATACCTGAAGATATCCAGGATAAAGCTGAAGCATCCTATTAGGACACAGCTGCCTCCCAGCCTGCCATTGCATCCAGGCTGGTGATCTACATCCTGTGGCTCCCTCCAAATACCTCTCCAGTACTCCACCATCTTGTTAAAGGCACGTTGCTGATGTTCCTGTTGGTTCCAATAAAGAACTGTAAGTGTTTCTGTTCAACCTCTGCCTCCGTCTGGTCCCTGCTACTACAGCTGCCATCATCACAGGCACCCTGTCCACTACACAGAGACTCATCCTCTAGAGACCAAAGGGTTGCCCCAGGGAGATCCGCTATCGCAGCCTCTCCCTCATCATTTCTTGCCAACACCACCCTGCTGGAGACCTGCCAGGCTGTAGGACAGCCCTCCGGTTCCCCATACCAAGCACCGTGACAATAGCGTGCCTAGGCCGCAACCGCCAGCCACTCAGGTACTGCGGGCCCCGGCTGACTCCAGGCCCCGAGAAAAGGCTAGGCCCCGGTGGGGGGATGTTGCACATGGTCCCACCACAAATAGTATCCATAGATGGAGAAGGTAAGTCCAGTGTATAGGTATATTTCAAAGATACAATATCAAAAAAGAAAAAGAAGAATTAGAACCAATATATAACTATGACATCGGTTAGATATAGAATAGATTTTTGCGGTGTAGCGTTGATGCACAGTCCCACCACAAATAATATCCACAGACGGTGGAGATAAATCCGGTATATGGGTATGTCTCAAAAAATAGATGGATTTTTTTGTGGTACAGCATTGATACATAGTCTAACCACAAATACTGTCCACATACGGACAATAGACAAAGGTAGTTTGATTTTACATTTCTCTTGCAATATCTTTATACGGCCCTTAATGGGCAAAGAGTTCCAATTTCAATGACTTGTGCTCGACAGAGGTACAATGGAGAGGTATACTTAGCTGCCCAGGTGTTCCAAGCTCAGCAATATGTCCAGTGATGTATCCTCGTCCTCCTGCCAGGGCAAGACGACCACTCATCTCCCTGCGCCAGGCCTGGTCACTGCAGCCACTTTGAAGAAAAAAAACCCACCTTCTCCCAAAGAAACCTCTGTCATGGCCGTGTGGTATCGCCGTCCCCGCTAACCTCCGCTTCACCTCAGGGACCACCAGAACCACTCATGCTCTCCCGCGCCAACACCGGCCCGTGGCCTCTGCATGAGGCAGCAGAACTTCCCAGGGTCTGGAAGAGGGTAAATCCGCTCTGCTCCAATCCGGCCGAGGGTCAGGACATGCCACAGAGCTGTATCGGACCAGCCTCAGATATCCCACGTGCAGCCGAAGGGGGAGGGGCGGAGCCTCGAGCGTGGCGTGTTCCGTCATGCCGCACCTGCTAGTTTAAAATAAACTCCACCTTAGGACTTTGTTGCTAAATAACAACCTACAAATCATATTTTTGGTATGCACTTGGTGTTATCTTTGTACCATATATTTCCCCTTTAAAAGAATATGGAGCAATACATAAGAATATACATTTTTAACACTGTATAGTGTTGCCCTTTACAAACATGGCGCTGAGACTGTCTCCGGACAGAGTGTGCTGTAAAAACATATGGAGGTGCGCCCTGACCCAAAACAGGCATTTTAAACACCTATTCACACCTTATGTACTATTATACACACCACAATGATGTAAAATGTCACATTATTTAAAATATGTTGCACTGATATATATGTAATGATCATTATATACAGAGATATATCAAATTTGAATATACAAAGAAATGTATAATTCATTTTTTTTTTACAATTTATGCACTTTTCACACCGAGCTCTCAGGCACACTCGCGCCTGTGCAACTTCGCACGGCCGGCTTCGTATGCCAAGTTGCGTAGGCACAAGTGTGCCCGAGAGCTCGGTTTGTTTGTTGGCCTTTCTGCCTAAAGTTTAGTGAAATTTATATTCCAATTTGTACTTGGCCTGAGAACAGTTGCTAACTTTTCCATTCAAGAATATCACATTTATTTTCTTTAATAAACTTCAGGGTCACATTGGTTTTATGTTTTGAGTCCTTGTCCATCTGTGATAGATAGATAGATTGATAGATAGATACTTTATTAATCCCTCAAATAGGAAATTATAAGACCCTTTAGTGGTGAAACACACAAGAAACAAAAACAAATAACAATATAAGGCTACATTCACACACATGTATGGGGGACGTATATACGGCCGACGTATGTACGGCCGATATACGTCCCCCATACATTTCTATGGGCTCACGGCCCTGTACGGGAGCGGTACGGTGCAGCACACGTGCGGCACCGTACCGCTCCGTAGCCCGGGAAAAGATAGGACATGTCCTATCTTTTCCCGTGATACGGCGCCGTGCGCTGTATCTCCCTTTGGAGAGGGACGGGGGTGAGCAGCGCTCATCCCCTGCTCCTCTCCACAGCGCCGATGTATGCCCGCCGTACTACGGTACGGCGGTCGTACATCATGTGAATGTAGCGTAACACAAACACATATTGTACTATTCACAGAGAAAACAGGAAGGCAGATGTATGAGGGTGAAAATATATAACAAATTTTATTAGAATAAATGTGAATCTAAAAACAATTAAAAAACCCTATCCAAGAGGGTGACAATGCTGTAATACTCCCCAGCGTTGGAAAGTCAATTGTATAATACCAATAGTACAAGTGTGACAATAGTACATGTACATGCAAACACGGCAAGACAATGAATGAGGCACAATAACCAACTGAAAAGGGCACTCAAGTATACAATAGTAATTTAGTGTTGGGTAACAATCACAGGAGTGTCCACAAAAAAATAAATAAAGGTACAAATGAACAAAATGGTTTTACCGAGTAGTGGATGTAGAGCTGGGGAGACCCTCATACATCTGCCTTCCTGTTTTCTCTGTGCATACTTTTTTCAGATGTGGGTTATATATATATATATTACATTTAAACATCACCCCAACCCAATATACATCACATATTGTACTATTTACACTATATAAAACAATAAGCACACAAACCCACATCTACCCAGAATCAGCAGACACCGGCAAGTTCTTTGTTATAAAATTCAGTTAGAAAAGGTATAAAGGATCTTCTACAGCGTTCTTAACAGATCTTCATCTTAATAAATCTTGCACTAAAATGACTTTTCCTAGCCATGAGTAACGCAAATAGGGGGTGATCAGAATTACTTATTATACTTTTAAATTTCATCTTAATTCAACTTTCTACAACATGACTAAAATATTTCAGCTTACGCCCAATTACTCCACTGACCCTATTAATCACTTTATCCATCCTATTAATGTCTCTGGACCCCACATTCCCGATCCAAAACATGCCACACAAAAAATAGATCCAGCTATCATAGTATCATAAAACATACAGAGTTATTTATTGCAGACATGAAATGATCATAATTTGCGGTAACCCATATTCATCTCCTTTGTCTTATTTACATTTAAAATTAATTTTTTTTTGCCCTCCATGCCACAAAGGCCTCAATTACACTTTCATAATTCTTCCCTACGTCACTCGCAACATTTCTCGTCACCACCATATCATCAGAAAAATGGTGCAAATGACAGTTTTCTGAATCATAAGTAAAATCATACGAGTACAATGAAAATAAGAACTGAGGTAAAACTGTCCGTTGAGGGGCAACGATACTGCAGACCACAGTTTCAGAAATCTGACCTCCCATGCATACATACTGAGATCAAAGGTTCATATTATCCCTAATCCATTTAAAAAGACCTCTCTCCACTCCCATCATTTCCAACTTTGTGCATAAAATAGCTGGCCGAACAGAGTTAAAGTGTAACTGTAAAGTTACTGGACAAAAGTTAGTTTGATTGCACTGGAGAGAGCCTTTGATAACAAATCCAACAATACCTGTATCATGCTTCTGGCTTATTCCTGGGCTCAGATACATCTTTTCCTATCCATCATTCCTCTCTGTAAAATGCACTCCGCTTTTCCTGAAGGGGGCGGACGCTTACTGCTTGTGACCTCAGCTCTGGGCAGTGAAGACAGAATTACTCCTGGTACCACATGAACAAACCTTATCAGTTCAGCCAAGTACACAAACAGTGAAACATCTCCAGAAGACAGCACCTCCCTAAAATACTTAATTTTGCATCTGCTTTTATTTGCCATTACGCTCTATAGTAGCTGCCCACTGTATGCACATTGCCCATTTCTTGTGCAGAGGTCTGCTCAAAGAGGCTGTGTAAAATGACAGAAGCAAATGGGAGCTTTCATCTTGGCACTGATCATTGTGCCATATATTTTGGATGCATCAATCAGTATCTGACAGCTGGAAACCTTTCCAACTCTTATTGTCATATTGGGGCATATTTAATAAGACTAGGCTAAAACGGGTTGCACAAGTATTTAAGAAGTGTCTGCACACCCGACCCTTTTGTGGTGCAGCTGCACTAGCCTCCATGTGACACACAAATTAGGGGGTGTGCCGTCAGTCTGACTGATTTTGACCGAGCGCTGTATTTAAAATGGAAATTGTGACACACCCCCTATCCGAAAGGTGCACCACAAAAAGTTGATGAAATCGGACCAGTGCGGGGACACATTCATGCACCACATTTATGATTTCTGGTGCATTATAAAGAGCACTTTTAAGTGAAGTTTCTGACTTTCTAAGTAAATGTGGCCCATTGTCTGTGACTGTAACAGACTGCAGGAAGCTGTGAAGTGCATTTTTACTATTGGAATGCTAGACAAGCAAAAGTAATAAAGAAAAAGCACGGCACTCACCAGTAAAAGGTATCTTCTTTACTTCAATTCATCGATAAAATAAGTCCGACATATAAGCCAAAGCGGGGTAGAAGTAGGAGCAGGGGGTTTAAGCAAAAGGCGACAGCCGTTTTGCACCGTCTGTCGCTTTCTCTAGCCTCTGTAGTACGGCATCCTCACCTAGCTCTTAAAGCCGTCGGCGAGACGTCACTACCCTTTTAACCTAGCAACCTGAACGCTATTGAGAATAGCGGAAGTGCATTTGCTTTACAGCGTGTCAGGACATTGTTCAGACAAGAAAAATTTACGGATAAAAACATTCAGAAAAGGTATGGACCGTTCTCAATACATTAAACCATCGTACTTTCTGTGTGTGTGGGGGGGGTATAGCAGAATAAACACTTTTTTGGAGGGGGATAAAGCAAAACGACACTTTTTCACATTAAAGACTGGCAGATAGATACAATTACTGCTATCAAATCGGCATATTTAGAGAACATCATATCCATCTAGATACAGATAGATAACGCTACATAATAGGGGACAAGGGGCATTTTCCTAAAGCTTACAGGAAGACCGCCATGTCATTCTTGTCATTTAATCCCAAGGTGCCCATAGCATTAGTTCTCATAATCCAGCGCGCCTCTTTTCTTAATAATTCTCTGTGACCATTAGGCGGTATTTGGACATGTTCAATTCCACCAAAAATGGAGAATACGTTGTGAGAAAGTAAGAGGTATTGTGTGGGAAAACCGCTATCTGTCCTACAGGCAGATGAAATACATGTGGTAAAAGCCCTGGGTTTGTCTGCAGTAACCCAAGGGTTAATGCAGACATGATAAGCAGGAATAGTCTGTTTTGTTTGTTTTGACCTAGCTAACACAGACACATTTGTAATGTCCGTACTGGGCCTGCTTATTATGGAGTAGGGGTAGGCTGGTAGTGGGACTCCTACTCCACCCGGGCTTCGGTCCTGGGTTTGTGAATTGCCCACAGGTGCGGGTCACAGGCCTCGTTAGGGCCTGATTTAGTCTGCAGGCCAGAAGCAGTAGGAAAGGCCCTACCTTTGGACTGCTTCCTGAGGGCCTTGCCGGGTGAGATCCAACAATGGGTGGGACACGGGGACCCGTCTGATGCCGAGGCGCTGGTGGGGTTGGTGGATAGGTTTTTTGCCACTCAGGCCCTAACAAAGAAAGCCCCTTATACCCAGACGGGCCCTAAGGCACGGAAGGGCATGTCACCCACATTTTCCCGAGGCAAGATAACTCCCAATGTCCGGGATGTACCCCAGGGGAGGAGGAGGGGGGAGGCTCCCACCTGTTGGACCTGCCATGAGCCAGGTCATATTGCAGCCCATTGCCCCAATTCCTCAGAGCCCATGGACTGCAGTTCCGCCAGAAGGGTTTCTCTCTATGCTGCCCCTGTCTACACAGCTACTAGCCCCGACTCCGCTGATGAGCGCCACCTGTGCCGGGTGACTGTGGCAGGGCATCCAGCGTTGGCCCTGCTGGATTCAGGCAGTCGGGTGACCTTGATTAATGGGTCCCTCATAGACCCCAAGACAGTCACAGGGCGCACAATTGGTGTCCTGTGCATCCATGGGGACGTAAAGGACTACCCCACCACAGTTATTAACTTCCAGACCTCTTGTGGAGAGACACTACATGAGGCCGCGGTTGTCAAGAACTTGCCCCATGACCTTATCTTGGGACGGGACTTCCCCATGTTCTGGACTCTATGGCGGGGAAACCAAGAGTTGGGGGGTTGTTCTCCTGTGTTGTCTAGTCAGATCTCTGAACCCGAGCCTGATGACCCAGACTCTGGAGTTCCTGCAGTAGGGGTGACCGCCACAGAAGATGGAAGTGTAATGTTTCCCCTAGATGTTATGGCAGGCGAAACTGAGGAGGTAGTGACAGGACCGCAGTTGTCGGATTTGGAAGTATCCTGTGACAACTTTGTTACTGCACAACTCCAGGACCCCACTCTGGTCCGCGCCAGAGAAAATGTGGTAGAGATTAATGGTGTACCTCAGCACCCAGGTGCGGATAAGTTGTTCCCTCGTGTGGTGGTAAATCAGGAGTTATTGTACCGCATTGATAAGGTCCACGGTGAAACCCGGGAGCAGTTAATGGTGCCTCAGCCATATCGTCAGATGGTGTTGGACCTTGCACATAAGCATGTGATGGGAGGGCACCTAGGTGCCACAAAATCTCTGGAACGCATCTTGCAGCGTTTTTATTGGCCAGGAGTGTATGATAGGGTAAAAAGGTATTGTGAAACTTGCCCTGATTGTCAATTGCATGCTCCCATGGTACACTTTCGAAGTCCGTTGGTACCTCTGCCCATTATTGAGGTACCCTTTGAAAGGGTCGCCATGGATTTGGTTGGTCCTTTGGTTAAATCCGCTCGGGGGCATCAGCATATCCTGGTAGTCATGGACTATGCTACCCGATATCCTGAGGCCATCCCACTACGGCACACCTCAGCGAAACTAATTGCTAAAGAGTTGTTTGCCATGTTCTGCCGGGTGGGACTTCCCAAGGAGATCCTCACAGATCAGGGGACTCCTTTTATGTCAAAAGTCACCAAGGAGCTATGTCGGCTCTTTAATATTAAACAGTTACGCACCTCTGTGTACCATCCTCAGACGGATGGATTGGTAGAACGGTTTAACAAAACTTTAAAAAGTATGCTAAAAAAGGTGGTAAACAAGGATGGGAAGGACTGGGATGTACTGTTGCCATATTTAATGTTCACCATTCGAGAGGTCCCACAAGCCTCTACTGGGTTCTCGCCGTTTGAGTTAGTGTATGGCAGACATCCCAGGGGTCTCCTAGACATAGCCAAGGAGACATGGGAACAAGAGCCCACCCCCCACAAAAGTGTAATAGACCATATCTCAGATATGCAGGACAGGGTGGCGGCTGTCATGCCCATTGTCAAAGAGCATATGGAGGAGGCACAAAGGACTCAAAGCCGGGTTTATAACAGGTCAGCAAAAGTAAGGACCTTTAATCCCGGTGATCGTGTGTTGGTGCTAGTCCCCACTGTAGAAAGTAAGTTTCTCGCTAAATGGCAAGGACCGTATGAGGTTATAGAGAAAATAGGAGAGGTGAACTACAGGATACGTCAGCCCGGACGGAGAAAACCCGAGCAGACTTATCATGTAAATCTGTTAAAGGCCTGGAAAGACAGAGAGAGTCTGCATACAGAGATGGTTCTGGCTAGTCCACCTCCTGCAATACCCTCACAGGCTGCAGGTAAGCCTGTGCCGGAGGCAGAAGTGCGAATAGCCGATACCCTAACCAAAGAGCAACAGCGAGAGGCTCGAGAGTTTGTAGCAAGAAATACAGATGTGTTCTCAGAGTTGCCAGGCTACACATCTGTAATTAAACATGATATTGTCACTGAGCCAGGGGTAAAGGTAAGATTAAGGCCGTGCCGAGTCCCTGAAGCTCGTAGACAAGCCATATCAGAAGAAGTTCAGAAGATGCTGAAACTAGGGGTTATTGAGGAGTCCAAAAGTGAGTGGGCCAGTCCAATTGTTCTAATTCCCAAACCGGATGGGACGTTGCGATTTTGCAACGATTTTAGAAAATTGAATGAGGTGTCTAAGTTTGATGCCTATCCCATGCCTCGGTTGGACGAGCTTATTGAGAGACTAGGGAAAGCTCGGTACTTCACCACATTGGATCTAACTAAAGGATATTGGCAGGTACCCCTGACAGATAGGGCTAAGGAAAAGACCGCCTTTGTTACCCCTGAGGGCCTTTTTCACTATGTTGTGTTACCGTTTGGGCTTCATGTGGCCCCCGCTACCTTTCAACGGTTAATGGACATAGTGTTAAAGCCACATAGGAGATACGCCTCAGCCTATCTGGATGATATCATCATCTACAGCCTGGGAGAGTCACTTGGCCAAGGTACAGGCCATAGTAAACTCTCTAAGGGCAGCGGGCCTGACCGCAAACCCCAAGAAGTGTGCGCTGGGAATGGAGGAAACACACTATTTGGGGTATGTGATCGGTCGAGGTATAATTAAACCTCAGGTCAACAAGATTGACGCTATACAGGGTTGGCCTCAACCAGTGAGCACAAAACAAGTCAGGGCGTTCCTGGGCATTGTTGGGTACTACAGAAGGTTTATACCGAACTTTGCCACCGTGTCCGCTCCCTTAACAGACCTGCTGAAGGGTAAAAGGCCTGTCATGGTGCAATGGAATAAACAAGCAGAAGGTGCTTTTCAGGCCTTGAAGTCTGCGTTGTGTGGATCTCCCATCCTCATTACGCCAAACTTCAAGAGAGAGTTTATTGTGCAGACGGATGCGTCAGATGTAGGGCTGGGAGCGGTCCTGTCTCAGGAGGTGAATGGAGAAGAACACCCCATTACCTACCTGAGCAGGAAGCTCACGCCAGCAGAGAAAAATTACAGTATCGTAGAGAAGGAATGTCTGGCGATAAAGTGGGCATTGGAGTCCCTACGGTACTACTTGCTGGGACGACAGTTCTGTCTCATAACTGACCACTCTCCTCTCACGTGGATGAGTAGAACTAAGGAGAAGAATGCCAGGGTCACTAGGTGGTTCTTGTCCCTCCAAAATTTCAGCTTTACGGTGGAGCACAGAGCCGGGAAACTACAGGGCAATGCGGATGCCTTGTCCCGAACGCATTGCTTAATGTCAGGAGTTCGCCCCGGTGGGTCTGAACTGAGGGGGAGGGTATGTGAGAAAGTAAGAGGTATTGTGTGGGAAAACCGCTATCTGTCCTACAGGCAGATGAAATACATGTGGTAAAAGCCCTGGGTTTGTCTGCAGTAACCCAAGGGTTAATACAGGCATGATAAGCAGGAATAGTCTGTTTTGTCTGTTTTGGCCTAGCTAACACAGACACATTTGTAATGTCCGTACTGGGCCTGCTTATTATGGAGTAGGGGTAGGCTGGTAGTGGGACTCCTACTCCACCCGGGCTTCGGTCCTGGGTTTGTGAATTGCCCACAGGAGCGGGTCACAGGCCTCGTTAGGGCCTGATTTAGTCTGCAGGCCAGAAGCAGTAGGAGAGGCCCTACCTGGAGAGCTGAAAGCGAGATTGCATTCTCACAGCAAAGGTAACTGAGGGTCTCCTGTACTACTGCTGTCCAAGAGCGGGTGCCAGGCAGCCTGGTACCCGGATAGCTAGGGTTCGTCAAATGTATTAGACAGCGCCTAGCCGGGCAAGAATTACTTTTGTAGCGTTTTTGCATGTGCCTAAGCCAAGGCTGAATTTGTGTTCTGTTTTGCAAGTGTGAAAAAAAACACTTAGGTTGGACTTAAACCTGCGTGTGTCACTGCTTCCTGCACTGCTACCAGTCAACTACCAGAGCAATTCCTCACAACGTGTATCTCCTTTATGCATTTTGTTGACATGCTCTATTAATTTTGGTGCACCTTTTCCGCTTCTAATTGACTGACAGTGTTCATGAAATCTAACACATAGTGGTCTTATTGTCTTGCCTATATAGAAATAGCCACATGGGCATAGGATGACATATACTACATATTGTGACTTACAAGAAAAAATTTTACGTATCGCTATTTTAACTCCACCTATGCATAAACGTTTTGTTTTGATATTTTGACAACAAATTTTGCGTTGGCCACAGCTGAAGTTTCCTATTGGAGTTGTTCTGTTAAACCAATTATTTTTAAGGGGAGGTAAGCGACTACGTACAACAAAATCGCGTATGTTTTTAGTTTTTCTAAATGATATTAGCGGCGGTAAGATAGTTAATTCCTTCAACAAGGGATCTTCGGCTAGGATATACCAATTTTTGTATATCACATTTTTGATTTTTTTGGGCCATAGGACTATAATTAAAGGTGACGGTGAAACGCTTTTGTTCTTTACGTTTTTCTTTAACATGTTTGGGGCGCAGAAGATCTTCTCATTTAAGTGCTGCTGCTTTTTGAAAAGCTTCATTTATCGTATGAGGTGGATACCCTCTATTTGATAATCTTTTTAAGATCTTCTGCTTGGGTCAGAAACTTTTATCTGAACTAGGACATTGAGGAATTCACATTGTGTCTCTGTAATTTTAGATGTAAACATCATGTTCATGGTGTTGGCATTTATATAAGACATAAAATCTTGAAATTGCTCTTCTGTACCTAACCAGACTATGAATTTGTTCTTAAGAATGAATGTATGAATGGCGAAATGATTGCCTTCTGTGAAGATATACCGTATATTCCAGCGTATAAAACGACCTGGTATATAAGACGACCCCCCTACTTTCCTGTTAAAAATATAGAGTTTAAGATATATTCGCCGTATAAGACTACCCCTTTTCCAACAGCCAGCTCCCCCTATATATTGCCAGCCTGTACCCCCAGTATACAGCCAGCCCCCCTGTATATAGCCAAACTGACCCCCTTAGTATACTGCCAGCCTGTACCCCCAGTATACAGCCAGCTATTATACAGCCTGGCGGCCCCCAATTGTGCAGAATGCCGGCCCCCCCAGTTTGCATCCTGCCGCCTCCCCCTCTATATAGCCAGCCTGCTTGGCACACTAATAATAAAACAGCTTCTCACCTTTCCCGCGATCCACCGAAGCTCCGCTGCTACACTCCGGCCGGCGGTGACAGCTCATTGAGCGCTGGCGGCTCACAGAATATGATGTCAGCCGCGTGCCGACGTCATATTCTCTGCGACGCCGGCACCCACGTAGTAGTCACCCCCAGCCGGAGCGTAGCAGCGGAGCTTCGGTGGATCGCGGAAAAGGTGAGAAGAAACATTACCGGCGTATAAGACGACCCCAGAGAAGACAGAAGATTTTTCTGTCTTCAAAAGTCGTCTTATACGCCGGTATATACAGTATTTATCTTCAAAAACAGATGTCCCATGCTAGAAAAAGTGAAAAAGTAAAAAGAAAAGCCATTCAATATAAATTAAAGAAAGAAATCAATAAAAATGCCCAAAAGCCCCAAAACATATAAAGAGACATATAACGCAAAAAAGTCTAAATCATAACACAAACCCCACATATATAGTATCACCGCGTCCGTAACAACCAGTAGAATAAAAGTAAATAATTAATAAACGCCGGAAAAAAAACTGTTATAAACCCTCCAAAAATTATGATTTTTACCTATTCAATCCCACAAAAGATGCTATAAAAAGTGATCAAAAAAACATATGTACTCCAGAATGATACTGGTGCAAAGTACAACATGTCCCGCAAAAAACAAGCCATCAAACAGCTCCGTAGCCAAAAAAATTAACAATGTTATGCCACTTGGAAGATGGCAATACAAAAATGATAGATTTTTCCCCACATTAGGGTTTTATTTGACAAATTTAGTAAAACGTAAGAAAAAATGTTCATGTATGGTATAGTCATAATCATATCGACCCGTAAAATAAAGATAACATGATTATTAGGCTAAACAGTGAACACCAATAAAAAAAAGTCAAAAATCCAGTACAGAATTGATGCTTTTCTACTCCTGCCCTCAAAAAATAGTTCCTTAATTTTCAACAATAGGGGATACCAACCCCAAAATGGTTACACTGGAAAAAGCATCTCATCTCAAAATTTTATAGCCTAAAAAAGGGGCCAATGAGGAAACTAAAATCCTGGCAGCTGCAGGGCGCTCTTTCCCTTCTGCGCCTCGCTGTGCCCCCATAAAACAAGAAACAACCTCATGTTGGGGGTCTCTGTACTCAGGAGAAATTGTAGAACAAATTGTATGGTGGGTTTTCTCTTTTTATCTTTTGGAAAAGTGTAAATTTTAGTGCTAAATGAACATATAACTGGCACAATTTGACCATTCTAAATTTCACCTCCATTTTGATTCAATTACTATAAAGATCTCAAGGGGTTAACAATCTTCCTAAAAGCTGTTTCTGATAGCTTGAGGGGTGTATATTTGAAAATGGGTTGGCTATATATGGGGGTTTTGATGCTCAATATGTAAAATTTCATTCAAAACTGTATTTATCCCCAAAATAGTCAATTCTGAAAATCCGGAAAAGCAATATTCGATTTGTAAGCCGCATGACGTCAAAATAAATTATCCAAAGGAAAAAGGAATCTTAGAATCATTTTGATAAGTAACAGTGTTCAAAAGTTATGACCATATAAAGCGATGCATGTCAGAATCCAAAAAATCGGGCTGAGCCTTAAGCTACAAAATGGCTGCGTCCTTAAAGGGTTAATGGGAAAAAGTGTTTGTTTTGCTATATCCACCTCAAAAAAAGTGTTTATTCTGCTATATTCTCCCCCCCAGAAACTAAGATGGTTTAATGTATTGAGAACGGTACAGAATGTTTTTATCCGTACGTTTTTCTTGTCTGAACAATGTCTGACACACTGTAAAGCAAATGCACTTTTGCTATTCTCAATAGTGTTCAGGTTGCTAGGTTACAAGGGTAGTGACGTCTCGCCGACGGTATTAAGAACCAGGTGAGGACTCCAGAGGCTAGAGAAAGCGCTGGACGGTGCAAAATGGCTGTCGACTTTTGCTTAAACCCCCTGCTCCTACCTCTACCCCGCTTTGGCTTATATGTCGGACTTTTAACGATTAATTGAAATAAAGAAGATACCTTTAACTGGTGAGTGCCGCAATTTTTTCTTTATTAATTTTGCTTGTCTATGATACCTGCACCTGTAGACGCTGTGCACCACCCTTACAGTTCTGACAAAAGACTTTGTACCATCTCTGGATTCATGTCTGCATTGAAGGTACACCAGGAGTTCAGATAGTGCCCCTTCTTTTCATTTCTCCATTTTCTCTTTACTATTGTAATAATATTGGAAAATTTTGCAGAAGTAATCAGACTCCTCAGGCTACATTCACACAAATGTATGCTCGCGCGGACAACAGCCACTTGCGGGAGAGGAGAAGAGTTGAGCACTGCTCATCCCTCGCCTCTCCATAGAGAAGTGAGCGGATGGCACCGTAATATGGTCAAATGAAGGACTTGTCCTATATTTCACCTCATGGTGTAGTGAGGCAATGTGTGCTAACTGCACCGTGAACAGGCCCCATTGGCGATCGGTATGCGGCAGCTGGATGGTGCGGAGGTCCCCATTATGTTCATGTTGATGAGCCTTTAGATAGAGCATTTTCTATTTCTTTTGAAGACACCAAATAATGAGTGCACTTTCTGCTCACCATACCGCGTCCAAGTGCTATAACCCTCTGCGGCCAGATACACATCTCCCAAAAATGTTTCTGGCATGAAAGCTTGTTATAATTTACTTCATGGCTTTTATGTCAAATGTTTTGTTAATAAACAATGCCTAGAGTATAATAAGCATAACTTAACACTTTTATTGCATCAGATTAACTAAATATACATCATATATAGATCACAGTAAGCCTTTATAGAAGGTCTAGTCCTCAGAAGTCAAGGACAAGAGACACATACAAAATACATATACAGGCACCACCCGACAAGTGGTTCGCCTTGCTTCATCCGGGGTACCCATGAAACACGTGCTGGGTGGTGTCCACCACTGGTCTGTATATACCTGTGTATGTATACATATATATATATATATATATATATATATATATACATATTGTGACAAAGTCACTATTGAATTGGAGAGAAAATGAGTGTTCATGTGTATTACAGCAACCACAATGTGAATTGGGCCAAACTGGAAGCTGTTTTCTATGTGTTGGTCTCTTGGAAGTCCTGGTAGAGGACTCTAATTGCAGGGGTGGAGACAAGTGTGATCACTGCTCCAGACCAAAGCTTCCACACTACAATGGGTCTAACAATGCACCAGGTGTGCAATCCCTTAAAGAAGGGTGTGGGGCAGCCAGAAGTCGCTCTCTACCTGGAGACACAGAAGCTGGACTGTGTGAGAGCCACACGAGAGTGACACAGGGTTACTGAACGTATGTTTCATGCTGGCAGGGAGAAGCCCTCCAGTGGCTAGTGAGGGCCGCCATGTGTTTAGTTAGAGCCGGACAGGCAAGGATTTTATTTGATGTTTTGTTTGTTACTGCTGTTTTTGCTGGAATAAATGCATAGTTTCAACTTTAATCCTGCTGTCCGAGAGAGCTTTGTCATTGCCGACCCCCACATTTAAGCTGAACCCCTACAATTGGTGGAGGATGCAATGGGCAGGTTGCTAGCGGAAACGGCATGACAAAAGCTGCGGATGAACTTTAACAATGTGGAAATTTAAAGGGCCAGAAGCTTATGTACTGTGTGAAAGCACCAAGCCATGCTCCAGCAACAGGAGGAGAGGTCCTGCCAGCAGCAGGCGATGCTCCAGCAACAGGAGGAGAGGTCCTGCCAGAAGCAGGCCATGCTCCAGCAACAGAGGGAGAGGTTCTGCCAGCAGCAGGTAGAGTCCCGAGCCAAGTTCCAGCTGATGATGGAAAAGTTTAGTGGCATTGTGGCAGCACCGCAAGTGTTGACTACTGAGGGGTCCCATACTGGTTTGCAAGGGTACCCGGTTGTCCAGCGTTCCACACCGGCTGCGATAAAAATGGCTGTGACGTCTAAAGGTCCAGATGCTGGGAGTAAGAGTACTGTTGCTATGGGCAACCAACAGATGCCATGTTGGGGATGTCTGCAGGTGGATCACTGCATGAAAGGATGTCCTGTTGCTAAGAGGTCCAGTGTTTTGTTGGAGATGCCATATAGGAGGAGTAATACTGTTGCTACAAGCAACCAACCTCAAAAATGCATGGACACATGAGATCGATTTTCTGCAACAGAGGAATTGCTACATACAACCCAGCATCGATCCTGAACCCCATGTAAAGTGAAATATCCAGGAGTTCCTGGTAAGACTGTTTGGGGCTTTAAGGGAGCTGGAAGGAGTGTGAACACTGTGAAAAATAATGTTACAGTGGGCTTGGGAAAGCCAGAGGTACATAATTATGGACTAACCAAAGGGCTGGTGAAGTGTGCGTGTTTCCAGAGGCTCGGGCACGTTTCCATTGACTGTCCCTTAATTGTTAAACCATCTGTTGGTTCTGATCAGAAGCTCGATGTGGTCAGAGGGAACCAAACTCCTGTACCTGTGATAACACAACAGGTGCAACTTCCAAGGAAGACATTTGAATGTACTGTGGGTGGAATCCCATTAACCCCTAGGCACACCACGACGTTATACTACGTCCCCGGGGCTAGATGCTTAGCGCATCGGGACGTAGTATAACGTCCAGCTTCTGGAACCGGCTCACGAATAGATCCGGTACCAGAAGCAGCAGCTGTCAGTTGTCTATCACAGCTGACACCGCGCTGTAACACCCACGATCGGAGCTGACACCGATTGCGGGTGTTGACCCCTTACACACCGCGGTCAAGCATGACCACGGCGTGTAAGGGTGTTCCTGCTGTGGATAGGATCCCCCGTGCCGCTTACCGGGGGGATCCGAACCTCTTCTGGGCAGCCCCGAAGTCTGCCTAATGCTCCGGGGCTGCCAGATGTCCCTGCCAGTCAGATCCCTTCCGGGTCTGATTGTAAACTGTCTGAGAATGCGCCTGCATGCTCAGACAGTTTACACTGCTCTACAATGAAATATTATTGTAGAGCAGTGTATTGAACTTGAATCAGCAATCAGAGCATTGCTGGTTCAAGTTCAAGTGAGTATAAGTAAAAACATGTAAAAACTAGAGATGAGCGAGCACTAAAATGCTTGGGTGAAAATTCTGCCTGACACAGCTCGTTTGATAAGGGGATGATGTGCTGTATATCCTCTCGCGCTCCAGCGTCTGGGGTATAGACAGTTGAAAGTTGCGCATGGAGACATTGGTGGATGCTGTGGAGGATCGTGGAGGCAAAATGAACAGGAAACAGCAGGGGCAGTATGCATGGATGCCTCTGAGGCTGCCTAATCTTGGGATGGAGCTGGCAGTCCACTGCAAGGCGAGCATTCGCCTGTCCAAGCCCCTGTCTCTCGGCTCCTCCCCACACAAAATGGGCCTGGGGGGCCAGTAGCGTTTACTTTGAAAAAAGTATCATTTTCAAAGCAGGCGGGGGCTACAAACAGCAAGAACCTTTTGGATAAGATCAAGTGTAGTAGTGTTCTTATAAGTTTTGGCTATGGCGGGTGAGGGGAATGTAAACAGATGCGCAAGAAGCACTGAAATAATATCGGTAAGTGATAAAAGTTTGCCAGTATATTTTGTGGATAACACAGCAGGGTGGCGACAAAGTTAACAAGTTTGATGTGGAAGCCATGAAAACAACCCAAAATTCTGCCTGACACAGCTCGTTTGCTAAGGGGACGATGTATGGAGGCAGCTATATGGACGACTTTGGGAGGCAGCTATGGAGATGATGTGTGGAGGTAGCAATGGAGACGACTTGTGGAGGCTGCTATGGAGACAATTAAATTTGGATAGTGCCTGTATGTGGCAGTCCAAAAAAGTTTTCAAACCAGAGGACCAGGTAGGTGGTCCTCCAGAAAAATTAAATACATAGAGTACTATACCTAGAGCCAGTTGGCCCTGGCAAAAAATAGCCAGTTTCCTCTGCTTTAGTGTACAAAGAGGAGGAGAAGGAGGAAAATGAGGAGGAGGAGTGCATACATTATTCAGGTTGAGCTTCTTTCACCTGGTGGAGAATGGAAATCCTGAGAAATCCAGGCTTTATTCATCGTGATAAGCGTCAGCCTGTCAGCGCTGTCAGTCGACAGGCGTGTACGCTTATAGGTGATGATGCCACCAGCTGCACTGAAAACCCGCTCAGACAACACGCTAGCGGCAGGGCAGGCAAGAACCTCCAAGGCGTACAGCGCCAGTTCGTGCCACATGTCCAGCTTTGAAACCCAGTAGTTGTAAGGAGCTGTGTGATCATTTAGGACGATGGTATGGTCAGCTACGTACTCCCTCACCATCTTTCTGTAAAGATCAGCCCTACTCTGCCGAGACTGGGGACAGGTGACAGTGTCTTGCTTGGGTGACATAAAACTGGCAAAGGCCTTGTAAAGCGTACCCCTGCCAGTGTTGGACAAGCTGCCTGCTCGCCAACTCTCCCTCGCTTCTTGTCCCGCAGAAGTACGCCCTCTGCCGCTAGTGCTGTCAGAAGGGAAATACTGTTTCAGCTTGTGCACCAGGGCCTGCTGGTATTCATGCATTCTCACACTCCTTTCCTCTCCAGGGATGAGAGTGGAAAGATTTTGCTTGTACCGTAGGTCCAGGAGAGTGAATACCCAGTAATCGGTGCTGGAATAAATTCTTTGAACGCGAGGGTCATGGGATAGACAGCCTAGCATGAAATCTGCCATATGCGCCAGAGTCCCAAACGTGCAAGAATTCACTCCCCTCACTGGCCTGACTGTCCATTTCCTTCTCCTCCAACTCCTCTTCTTCTGCCCATACACGCTGAACAGTGAAGGACTGAGCAATGCTCCCCTCTTCTGTTTCGCCAACATTCTCCTCCTCTTCCTCCTTATCCTCCACCACCTCCTCCGATATCCGCTGAGAAACAGACCTAAGGGTGCTTTGGCTATCAACAAGGGAATCTTCTTCCCCCGTCTCTTGTGACGAGCGCAAAGCTTCTGACCAGAGAGTTCAACAGGCCAAGCAGCGGGATGGTGAGGCTGATGATGGCGTCATCGCCACTGACCATCTGTGTTGACTCCTCAAAGTTACTCAGCACCTGACAGATATCAGACATCCACGTCCACTCCTCATTGTAGACTTGAGGAAGCTGACTGACCTGACTACCAGTTCTGGTGGAAGTTGACATCTGGCAGTCTACAATCGCTCTGCGCTGCTAATAAACTCTGGATAACATGGTTAATGTTGAATTCCACCTCGTGGGCACGTCACACAACAGTCGGTGAGCGGGCAGTTGGAGGGGGCACTGCGCTGCCCTGAGAGTGGCAGCATCTGTGCTGGACTTCCTATAATGCGCACAGATGCGGCGCACCTTTGTGAGCAAATCAGACAGATTGGGGTATGTCTTGAGGAACCACTGAACTATGAGATATAACACATGGGCCAGACATGGCACATGTGTCAGTCTGCCAAGTTGCAGAGCCGCCACCAGGTTACGGCCATTGTCACACAGGTTCAGCGGTGCCAGCCACAGATCAGTCTGCGCCGTGATGCCCTGTAATAGCTCTTGGGCGGTGTGCCTTTTATCGCCTAGGCTCAGCAGTATGAGCACCGCCTGCTGTCGTTTAGCGACGGCACTGCTGCTGTGCCTAGAGCTACCGACTGATGACGCCATGCCCACGGATGGTAATTCGGAGGAGGAGGTGGAGGAGGGGTGGGAGGAGGAGGCATAGTAGGCCTCAGAGACCGGGACCGAGGTAGACCCCGCAATCCTCAGCGTCGACAGTATATGACCAGCCCCAGGGTCAGACTCGGTCCCAGCCTCCACCAAGTTAACCCAATGTGCCGTCAGCGATATATAGTGGCCCTGCCCGGCAGCACTCGTCCACATGTCCGTGGTCAGGTGGACCTTTTCAGAAATGGCTTTGGTCAGGGCATGGATTATGTTGTCTGACACGTGCTGGTGCAGGGCTGGGACGGCACATCGGGAAAAGTAGTGGCGGCTGGGGACCGAATACCGAGGGGCGGCCGCTGCCATGAGGTTTGTGAAAGGCTTCGGTCTCTACCAGCCTATAGGGCAGCATCTCCAGGCTAAGTGGTTTGGAGATGTGGACGTTGAGGGCTTGGGCGTGTGGGTGGGTTGCACTGTACTTGCTCTTGTGCTCCAGCGTCTGTGGTAGGGAGAGCTGAACGCTGCACATGGAGACATTTGTGGATGCTGTGGAGGATCGTGGAGGCGAAGGTGTGGTTTTCGCACGGGAGGTGTTTGGGCCGGGGTCCTGGGCAGGGGGCTGACTAGCAGAGGGAGCAGGTGACACAGGGGAAGGAGCAGTGGTGTGCCCGGCCGGAGGTGAATGGCCTTGATTCCATTGAGTGGGGTGTTTAGCATTCATATGCCTGCGCATACTGGTGGTGGTTAAGCTGGTAGTGGTGGAACCCCTGCTGATCCTGGTGTGGCACAGGTTGCACACCACAGTCCGTCGGTCATCCGGTGTTTCTTTAAAGAACCTCCAGACTTCCGAAAATCTAGCCCTCGCCACGGGAGCTTCACTACGTGAAACATTTGGCGCTGATGCACCAGCTCTGGCCCTGCTTCTCCGTCTGGCCCCACCACTGCCTCTTCCAACCTGTTCTCGTCGAGGACTCGCCTCCGTCTCAGAAGCACTGTGTTCACCCGGCCTATCAACCCAGCTTGGGTCTATCACCTCATCATCCTCCAATCCCTCAGTCTGCTCCCCCCTCGGACTTCCTGCCCTGACAACAACTTCACCACTGTCTGACAACCATGTCTCCTAATCGTCCGACACCTCTTTACACACTTCTTCCACTACGTCAACAATGTCATCATCACCCACAGACTGCGAGCGGTGGAAAACCTGGGCATCGGAAAAGAGCTCAGCAGCAACCAGACAAGTGGTTTGTGACTCTGAGAAGGGTCCAGAAAACAGTTCCTCAGAGTATGTCAGTTCAAATGCCAAATTTTCCTGAGAGGGGGCAGACTGGGGGGAAGGAGGCTTAAGTGGAGGAGCTGGAGGAGTGCTGATTTCGGTGACATGGGTGGACTGCGTGGAAAACTGACTGGTGGACAAATGGCTAGAAGCATTGTCCGCAATCCACGACATCACCTGTTCGCACTGTTCTGGCCTCAACAGTGCTCTACCACGAGTCCCAGTAACTTGAGACATGAACCTAGGGAGTGTAGCTCTGCGGCGTCCCCCTGCTCCCTCATCAGCAGGTGGTGTCTCACCTACCCCCAGGACCACGGCCTCTGACCCCTGCAGTAGTTGGACGCCCACGCCCTCATCCTCTACCCCTATCCCTCGGGTTCAATATTTTCAAAATTAAAGTGTAAACTGTAAATTTGTTTTGTGTTTTTTTTTGTTTTTTTGTGTTTTTGTTTTTTTAACAAAACAATGCTATCCTATTGCTATGGATAGTCTCTAGCCTACACTGACAGCACACAACTGTGACTAATTCAATGAAACCCCTAATAAATTGTCCCACTTAGGTGTTTGAGATGGATATGTGTGTCACTAAGAGCTAAACAGAACGTTCGCAAGACTCCCTGCAAATTCGTCACAATATGGTACTAGCTGCACTACTAATGCCAGCAAGGCCAGCCACAAGCAAATCAACCAAAAATAAAATATATAACGCTATTGTAGCCCTAAGAAGGCCTGTTGGATTCTTGTATGGCTAGTTTCTAGCCTATACTGACAGCACACAACTGGATTTACTACTGGATTTACTGGTGTCACTAAGAGCTAAATAGAACGTTCCCAAGTCTCCCTGCAACTTTGTGCTGTACCTGATGATTTTGAGTTAAGAAAAAAAAGAAAAGTAAAAAAGAAAAAGAAAAAGCAGACTGTGCCTAATTCATCAAACCCCTAATAAATTGTCCCACTCAGGTGTTTGAGATGGATATGTGTGTCACTAAGAGCTAAATATAACGTTCGCAAGTCTCCCTGCAAATTCGTCACAATATGGTACTAGCTGCCCTATCAGTGCCAGCAAGGCCAGCCACAAGCAAACAAAAAAAAAATAAAATATATAATGCTATTGTAGCCCTAAGAAGGCCTGTTGGATTCTTGTATGGCTAGTTTCTAACCTACACTGACAGCACACAACTGGATTTTGTGCTTTGCCTGTGATGACTTTTAGTTTTGAAAAAAAAATTAAAGTAAAAAAAAAATCCGCAGACTGTGCCTAATTCAATGAAACCCCTAATAAATTGTCCCACTTAGGTGTTTGAGATGGATATGTGTGTCACTAAGAGCTAAATATAACGTTCACAAGTCTCCCTGCAAATTCCTCACAATATGGTAGTAGCTGCACTACTAGTGCCAGCAAGGCCAGCCACAAGCAAATTAAAAAAAAATAAAATATATAATGCTATTGTAGCCCTAAGAAGGCCTGTTGGATTTTTGTATGGCTAGTTTCTAACCTACACTGACAGCACACAACTGGATTTTAAGTCACTTTAAGTTTTGAAAAAAAAAAAAAATCGTCAGACTGTGCCTAATTCAATCAAACCCCTAATAAATTGTCCCACTTAGGTGTTTGAGATGGATATGTGTGTCACTGAGAGCTAAATATAACGTTCGCAAGTCTCCCTGCAAATTCGTCACAATATGGTACTAGCTGCACTACTAGTGCCAGCAAGGCCAGCCACAAGCAAACAAAAAAAAAAAATATAACGCTAATCTAGCCCTAACAAGGGCTGTTGGGTTCTTGTATGCCCAGTTTCTAACCTACACTGACAGCACACAACTGGATTTTAAGTCACTTTAAGTTTTGAAAAAAAAAATAAAAAAATCGTCAGACTGTGCCTAATTCAATCAAACCCCTAATAAATTGCCCCACTTAGGTGTTTGAGATGGATATGTGTGTCACTGAGAGCTAAATAAAACGTTTGCAAGTCTCCCTGCAAATTCGTCACAATATGGTACTAGCTGCACTACTAGTTGGCACTAGTTGGCAAATTCGTCACAATATGGTACTAGCTGCACTACTAGTTGGCACTAGTAGTGCAGCTAGTACCATATTGTGACGAATTTGCAGGGAGACTTGCAAACGTTTTATTTAGCTCTCAGTGACACACATATCCATCTCAAACACCTAAGTGGGGCAATTTATTAGGGGTTTGATTGAATGGCCAAGGCCAGCCACAAGCAAACAAAAAAAAAATATATATAAAGCTATTCTAGCCCTAACAAGGGCTGTTGGGTTCTTGTAGACTCACCCCTGCCTAACAGTAAGCTAATATAACAGCCTAACGCTATCCCTGCAGCAGCAGCAGCTCTCTCCCTAACGGCATCCAGACAGAGAATAATGCGAGCAGCGTGGGCAGCCGCTAGTCTATTCCAGGGTCACCTGATCAGGCCAGCCAACCACTGCTATCGACGTGTAAGGGTACCACGTCATGCTGGGTGGAGTACAGAGGCTCCTGGCTTGTGATTGGCTCTGTTTCTGGCCGCCAAAAATCAAAACGGCGGGAGATGCCATTTTCTCAAGCTGGCGAAGTATTCGTCCGAGCAACGAGCAGGTACGAGTACGCTAATGCTCGAACGAGCATCAAGCTCGGACGAGTGTGTTCGCTCATCTCTAGTAAAAACACTAAAGTTAACACATTAGAATAAATAAAAAAATAATACATAAAAATATAAGTCCCTAAAATGACATTTTCCCATAAAAACACTTTATTAAGACTATTAAAACACAACTATTAAAAACTATTATTAACACAACTATTAAAAACACAAACACACAAAAAACCGCCACATATTTGGTATTGCCGCGTCCGTAACAATCTGTGTAATAAACAGAATCGTTACTGGACCTGCACGGTAAACACGGGGAGAAAAAACGCAAAAAATGTTCCGAAAAAAGAAAATTTTTAATTAATACCTTTAAAAAATGATCTAAAAAGTGATTTAAAAAATGTTTTTTTTATTCAGTATTATTTATTCAGTATTCATTTTTATTCAGTAAAATTGAATAAAATACACAAACCCCCCACATATTTGGTATCGCTACGTCCGTGACAATCTGCATAATAAATAGAATCATTATTGGACCCGCAAAGTGAACCCCATAAAAAACAACCTCAAAAAACTCTCCGAAAAAAAAGATGATTTTTAATTAATACCCTTTAAAAAATGCTCTTAAAAGTGATTTAAAAAAGTTCCGCACTCTAAAATAAGACCACTAAAAAGAACAATCGTTCTCGCAAAAAATAAGCCCCTAACCAGATTTGTAAGCTGAAAAATAAAAAAGCTATGCATATGAAAGTCAGTGATGCTAAAATTTACATTTGTGCCTAATTACTTCCTATTCAGTAAAATGGGAAATGTTTTTTAAAAAAACTATATAAATAAGGTCTTTTCGTAATCGTGGAGACCCAAAGAATAAAAATAATATACTATTTTTACGGTACGGTAAATGCCAAAAAAAATACAAAAAAAGTTCCTAAAAATTGATGATTTTCATTTCCTCCACCAACAAAGAGTTAATAAAATCTCACCAATTAGCTATAGATGCCCCAACATTATGTACCATAAAAGTGCATCTCATGTGGCAAAAAAATAAGCCCCTATAGGTCCACAATAAAAAAACAAAAAAAATTATAGCCTGTAAAATGTGACATAGCAAATCTGATCTGCATGGCGCCTCCTTCCCTTCTATGCCCGGCCTTGCGCCCATACAGCAGGTTACCACCACATATAGGGTATGGGTGTACTCGGTAGAAATTGGGTATCAAACTTTGTGGAGCCTTTTTTCATTTTATTCATTACAAATGTTTAATTTTCCACCCAAAATGAATGTATTGTCAAAAAATATTACAATTTGTAGACCACACCTCCATTTTGTTTTAACCCCTATAAAACACCTAAAGGGTTAACAAACTTCTTAAAAATGGTTTTTCTTACGTTGAGGGGTGTAGTTTCCATAATGTGGTAATTTATGAGTCTAGCTATTATTAACGCCTCTCACGGTCAATTAAAAGTTGAGCAGGTCCATCTAAATATTAGTTTTGGTGATTTTCCCAAAAATTTGAAAAATGGCACCCAAATTCTGAGCCTCATAACATTCTAGTAAAATATGTGGAATCTTAAAAAACCATGCCAACATAAAGCAGATACTTGGGAAATGTAAGTTATGAATTTATTTGGGTGCTATGACTATCTGCATCAAAAGTAGGGAATTTAGAACTTTGAAAATAAAGATTTTTTCCAAATTTTTAGTTTTTTTTCATAACTAATTAATTTGAAGTACAATATGTCACGAGAAAACAATCTCAAAATCCCCTGGATATCTCATAGCGTTCCAAAGCTATAACCACTTATAGTGACACAGGGCAGATTTGAAAAATGGGGCCGCGTCCTTAAGGCCGGCGCCACACAGGGCGCTTTGTCTGCGCTTGCAAACGCAGACAAAGTCGCGCCCACCGGGGCGGGCCTCGGCCCGATCGCATCGGCGTTTCTATGGAAACGCCTGCGATCGGGAACGAGCCGCCGGTGTTTCGCGTTAAATTAACGCAAAACACCGGCGGCTCGTTCCCGATCGCAGGCGTTTCCATAGAAACGCCGATGCGATCAGGCCGAGGCCCGCCCCGGTGGGCGCGACTTTGTCTGCGTTTGCGTTTGCAAGCGCAGACAAAGCGCCCTGTGTGGCGCCGGCCTAAGGCCAAAAGAGGCTGAGTCCCGTAGGGGTTAAGGGTTTGTTTGGTTCCAGACCAAAATATTTCCAAAATCAGACCAGAACTAATACTGTTTCTGGATGTTGTTGATGAGACCCACAAGACTGTGACTTTAAACTTTGAGACTGAGTCTGGAACAGTGGAACATGAACTTATTAAATCTGATGATATTGATGTGGAGATTGTGCTAGGCCGAGATTTCAAGTTCTGTGGGGAAATTCTGGGGAAAAATGATGCCCTTGCTAACCCTGATGTTTATATCCAGGAGACAAATTCCCCATAAAATGCTGTGATCTCTCAGAAAGAACCTGCATTCATAGAGCCTTTATCTGATGATAATAATTTGTGTAATGAAATGCTTTGTGATAATGTCACCCCGTGTGCCTCTGGTGTACACCTGCAACCTCTCAGTGCAGAGTCTGCAGCCGTGGTGGCAGGTGCTCTACAGGTGGTGGAAACAGAAAATGACATAGACACCTCTGTGCTCAACAATTCTAAGTGCTCAAGGGCGCCCCCAGAGGCTGTGGCTGGTAATAGTGAAAATTCACTGTGTGAGGAAAGTGTACCATTACATGATGTCAATGTTGCCAATGCTGGCACAGAAAAAGTTATGTCTATGCCAGTATTAAGCACAATAATGTGTTTGCTAATAGCGACCAATTCTCTCCTACACTGACAGGGAACTATGATAAGATGGACATTTCTGTGGGGGAAGAAAATGTAGTGATAAATGTGTTTTCCAATGTGACCACAGAAGACAGGGAGGTACATAATGGTGGGGAGATTTGTACTGACCATGTAACACTCCTCTCACATAACACGTGTGCAGGTGATGGAGGTGACGCTGAGTGCTCTGTGGAGATGACTGATTGGAGGACATTTACTATGGTGTTTCCGCCAGTTTTGTGGCGCTCTCACCACATGTTCTGCTATCAGACCTATTTATTAGCTGGCGGCGCCAGAAAAAATGACTTTTTCCGTCTGCTCCGACTCTTCTCCGAAAAGGGGCGTGGCTTTGGCGGAGTGGAAACTCAGACACAATTAATATGTGTCGCAGCCCTTTTTGGGCGCTGTAAACTGGCGGAAAGTAGACCAAAAGAAAACTGGTCTAGCAGGGACTGTTGGACACATTTCTGGTGCTTAGGACAGATTTTGGTCCCAAGGACAGAAAATGGTCTCGGCGCCAGAAATGTCTCTGCACAGCTCTACAATATTAAATGTGTATCTTCCTTCTGAGAGCAGGTCGGTAACAAAGCCAATGCAGACACCGACACATTAAGTAAATGTCCCCCATTGTGTTGTGTGCTCAGGTTTGACTGAACTGAGTAAATCAAGCGGCAGGGATCTGTCAGTGCATTCAGAGAAGCAAAATGGTGTGAATGAAGCCATAAGTGATGCAGGTGCGTTTCCAGTTGGAAGTGTCAGTAAGGAGGGGGCACTTGTGGTGGATATGGCACTTGTGGTGGATATGGCACCTGTGCTGAAACGCCCAATACTGAACCAGGTAAATATGGAATAACTTCCCTAGAAGTCACTGTTGTTACTGATGTGATGGAGTACGACACAGGCAGGCGTGATTGTGATGAAAATAAAAATTGTGTGCAAGAGGACAAGATCTCACCACTAGAAGTTGTGCCCCCTGCAGGCAGTTATAATGAAAGAGAAAGTGACTGCTGTGTAGCGCTTGATCGTGTCAAAGGGATGAAGGGAGCCATGGATTTGGATTTCAGCCCTGGTTCTGTGAGTTATGCTGCAGAGCAGGATGAGGGTCCTGACAGCTTTGTAGAAAGGACCTCTACCTTGAGTGAGATACACAAGCTGAGTGTGCCTGAGAATTGTAGTGGGAAAGTGATCTTTGCTGAGCTGATGGAACATTCAGGTGATATGACAGAGGAAGATTCCTTGGTTTCCAATGTGGAGGGAAGTGTAGTGAATGGAAGTGGTTACATTCCTGTGAATCTGGTGTCTACTACAATAACTTCTCTTGATTTTCAGTTGTCTATAAATGCTGGTAATTGTAAGGATTACAATACAGAGGATTGTATTGTCCTCAGACCATGAATCTAAGATACATGAGGAACATGTGGAGTGTGTGCATGTATCCTGTGCGTTTAATGTGGTACCAGCTACACAGTCCATATTGCAAGTCGATATGTCCAAAGTTGCTTTTGGAAGTTTGAAGTGTGGTGTGACTGATTCTAAAAACTGTTTGCCCATAAAATACCTGTATGTGCAAGATTTGGGGCCTGAGAACTGCTTTATCCAGGCAACATTATACATGGACGACATTCCACGCAAGAAACCTTATTACAAGGGGGTGAGCATGTTACAAAAGAAAGATGTCTATTTAAAATTTGGAAAATTTGACCGTGGGGGTTGTAGTAAAGTGATCCCACCTACGGTTGTGATCAAAGGGGGGGGGGGGGATATGTGACAAAGTCACTATTGAATTGGAGAGAAAATGAGTGTTCATGTGTATTACAGCAACCACAATGTGAATTGGGTCAAACTGGAAGCTGTTTTCCATGTGTTGGTCTCTTGGAAGACCTGGTAGAGGACTCTAATTGCAGGAGTGGAGACAAGTGTGATCACTGCTCCAGACCAAAGCTTCCACACTACAATGGGTCTAACAATGCACCAGGTATGCAATCCCTTAAAGAAGGGTGTGGAGCAGCCAGAAGTCGCTCTCTACCTGTAGACACAGAAGCTGGACTGTGTGAGAGCCACACGTGAGTGACACAGGGTTACTGAACGTATGTTTCATGCTGGCAGGGAGAAGCCCTCCAGTGGCTAGTGAGGGCCGCCAAGTATTTAGTTAAAGATTTTATTTGATGTTTTGTTTGTTACTGCTGTTTTTGCTGGAATAAATGCACAGTTTCAACTTTAATCCTGCTGTCTGAGAGAGCTTTGTCATTGCCGACCCCCACATTTGAGCTGAACCCCTACTATATATATATATTTATATTTTATTGAGGGTGTCTGGGGAGTTTTTATTTCAATAAAATACATTTTTTTTTATTATGAGTGGGAATTCTTAGTAATGGTGCTGTTTTAAAGACGGGCTTATTACTAAGGCTTTGTGTTAGCCGCTGGAAAGGCTATCGCCAACCCCCTCATCCATTAACACGGTACCCACCACCACCAGGGGTGTTGGGAAGAGCCAGGTACAATCCAGTACCTAACCATCCAGTGATGGTTGGGTGCTGGGGAAGCCACAGGCTGGTATTATTGGAAAAGTCCCAAAACAGTGATCTCTTCTACCACAGTAGTGGTGGTGGGTACCGGGATAATGGATAAGGAGCTTTCTGACAGCATTTCCAGCGGCTAACTCAAAGCTCCGGCCTTAGTAATTGGCTCTGTCAATTAGACAGCACTATTACCAAGAGGGAATTCCAAGTCATAATAAAAAAGAACACCATTTAAAAACAAAATTTCTTTTGAAAAAAAAAACTATTTTATTTAAAAATATAAGTCCACCGGTCATCGTCGTAGTCCACTGCCTACTCGAATCTGATAGATAAAAGTAAAAAAGTTATTCATATATGTATACACAATCAGGCACATTTACTTACCCGTCCTGACGCTTTCCCTGAAAGTGCATTGTCTGACTGGAATGCACTCTGACGATCGTGCTCTATCGATATCAAGCATTTGGCGCTTCCCCGCTCAGGTCCGCCGGAGTTCACCTTCTTCTTCATGGTGCATGTAAGTGCTTGATCTTGCGACACAAAGTGAAAGTTAAATCCCACGCTCAGTCCAAATCAGTTGGATCGTCCGATGACGGGCCCCCTAATTGTGTCGCTGCGCCAAAATCCAATCATGTGAACCACAATCCCCTGTTAAATACCGGTCACAACCGTGAAAAACCTGAAAACATTGGAGCATCCAACGAAAGTGCGGCGGCGGACCCTTAGTAAATAAGCCCCAATATGATTTAAGTGTATGTCCCCCAACAATAACCCCCAACACCACATACATAATGCAAATCTGCCCACCGTGTTATATATTTATATATAGACACACACACTCACCCTTCGGAGACGGAAGACATATGTGTTCAATTATACACTATACTTCAGTGTGTAGAACGTATGTGATATTCCATCTGACTCCTACAGCAAAGTGAATATATACACTATGCTGTCGGTAGGAGAAGTATAATTTATATTGTGAAATATCATCTCCCGGTATAGTTTGCACATGAATATACTCTATGATGTATTTGGGAAAATATACTATTTTGCAGAGGGGGGGATGGTATTTGACAATATATACATTATGCTACAGGTGAAAGGGTATAGAAAAAATACTCCACACTGGTGGTTGTATGTAGATGAATACGCTGGGCTGTTGGCGGCTATTTGTAGATGGGGTTGGCGGCTGTATGTAGATATACTACTGGGGAGTTGGCGGATGTATGTAGATGTATTACTGAGGGTGATGCGGCTCTATGTAGATGTATTACTTGTCAGGATTCAGGAACAGTGGATTCTCCGGACCACCGCGGGTGGTGGTACTAGCCAACACCTGGGACCGGAGTCTAAGTGGCACCTGGTCTTCACCAGAGCCTGCCGCTCTGACTTGCTGTGGCAGGGTACCACCAGGTACATTCCACAGGTTTGACTAGGTCGAGGTTCCTTAACAGGAGACAGTCTCGTGGTCAGGTCCAGGCGGCAGAGATGCAAGGTCAAGTTCAAATCCGGGTCAGCAATGGGAGGTCCAGGCAGAAGGTAACGGGAGGACAGGCACACGGGACACAGCAACACGGAGGGACTCTGGTAACACAGGAACGCAGAAATATTGCAGGGGAGCTTTCACAATGGAGTAAACACACAAAGATCCGGCAGGGAATGATGGGAGCCGCCGGATTAAATGCGGAACAGGAAGTTGCCAGCGCCAATCACCTGTGGGCTGGTCCTTTAAATCTAGAAGTACTCCCATGCGTGCGCTTTAGGGAGCAGGTCCATGTGCGGGGCCTAGTCCGGAGGGGAGCGGGAACCAGGAGAGGTAAGACAACGGGAGCAGGGCCAGCGCCGATGTGTGCCCGTAACAGTAACCCCCTTTGGCCTCCCCCTCTTCTTCTTGGTTCCAAGAAACCTCTGGAGGAGAGTCCTATCAAAAATATCGGGGCAGATTTACTTACCCGGTCCATTCGCGATCCAGCGGCGCGTTCTGTGTGGAGGATTCAGGTCTTCCAGCGATTCACTAAGGCAGTTCCTCCGACGTCCACCAGGTGTCGCATTGGAACGCACTGAACTTCACCAAGCCGGGCCGAGTGCAGGTAAGCGCGTGTCCAGCGACACCCCCCCCCCTTTTTTTTTTTTTTTACATGCGACGGTTTCTCCAAATCCGTCGGGTTTTCGTTCGGCCACGGCCTCCGATTTCCGTTGCGCGCACGCTGGTGCCAATGCGGCACAATCCGATCGCGTGGACCAAAAACCCGGGGTAATTCAGGCAAAATCGTCGCAAAACCGAAAAATTCGGGTAACCCGCCGTAAATGACCCCCATTCTCTTCAGGCTCCCAGGAGCTCGACGTTTCTTATCAGCCTGGGTCTTGGTTTGGTCTGTAGCTCGTAGAAGGGACAGGCGGGTCTGGTCCCAAATAGACTTGAGGTCCTGCACCAGATCCTCTACTGCAGGAACATCAGAGGGAGTAGACAGTGAAAGAGGAGGGTGAAGAATATGTCCATAGACCAGAAAGAATGGAGCTGAACCAGTAGATCCCAAGTCCAGGGAATTGTAGGAGAACTGAGCCCAAGGTATAAGGTTAGCCCACTTGTCTTGATGGGCTGAGACGAAGTGGAGCAGGTAGCAGCTCAAGGTCTAGTTCACCCTCTCTACTTGACCATTCGACTGAGGGTGGTAGGCAGAAGAAAAGTCATGGATGACCTGCAGTTGGTTACACAAGGAACGCCAGAATTTGGACACAAACTCCTCGATCAGACACAATGTGTAGCGGAAGACCATGCAGCCGGAAGATATGTTTGAAGAACAAACTGGCAAGCCATGGGGAAGGCGGAAGACCTGGAATGGGAACAAAATGGGACATTTTGGAAAATCAGTCCGTCACCACCCAGATGACAGTACTGCACGAGGACACGGGCAGATCTGTGACAAATATGAATCAGCAGGTCGAAGCGGGAGAAGATCAATAACCACCGGGCTTGCCTGGGATTCAGGTGCTGGGCTATCTGGTGCAAGTTCTTGTGGTCAGTGTACACAGAAATGGGATGGTGAGCTCCTTCCAGAAAATGCCGCCATTTTTCTAGAGCAAGTTTGATCGCCAACAGTTCTCTGTCTCCAATTGAATAATTCCTCTCAGCTGGAGAAAAGGTCTTGGAAAAGAAGCTGCACTTGAAAGTTTGGCCCTTTGGCCCTTTCTGGGTGAGCACCGCTCCAGCTCCTACGGAGGATGCATCAACTTCAAGAAGAAAGGGTTTGTTCATATCTGGCCTAGTGTGCGCAAGAGCTATGGCAAAAGTGAACTTCAACTTGGAGAAGGCCATTTCAGCAGCCGGAGACCAGGCACCCTTCTTGGTGAGCGCCACGATTGGAGACACCAGCGTGGAGAAATGCGGAATAAACTGTCGGTAATAGTTTGCAAACCCCAGGAATCTCTGTATGGCTCGTAGGCCCTCTGGGCGTGGCCACTGAAGAACTGAAGACGGTTTCGCTGAGTCCATCTGGAGTACTCTGTCGGAAATTATGTAACCGAGGAACGGAAGGCTGTGCAGGAAGGGGCGGACTGGCCATTAGACCCACCGGCAGAAATCCGCCGCGCGGGCCGGCATCTCTTCCAGCTAGATTTGAAGGCCCCGAGCACTGCTGTGAGCTGACAACTAGATACAGTCTGCTCACAGAGACCACACAGACCCCCCCCCCCCCCGATCGTCAACCCCCCCCTTCCCTGGATCACAAGAAGAAGCCTTCTCTAAGTGCAGGATGAAGACCAGCTTTGACAATGAGAAAAGAACTTACAGGGTAAGTGGCTGTATACATGGGACTGTGTGGCTGGTGGGTCTGTTACATGGGACCGTGTGGCTGGTGGGTCTGTTACATGGGACCGTGTGGCTGGTGGGTCTGTTACATGGGACCGTGTGGCTGTTGGGTATGTTACATGGGACCGTGTGGCTGTTGGGTATGTTACATGGGACCGTGTGGCTGTTGGGTATGTTACATGGGACCGTGTGGCTGGTGGGTCTGTTACATGGGACCGTGTGGCTGGTGGGTCTGTTACATGGGACCGTGTGGCTGGTGGGTCTGTTACATGGGACCGTGTGGCTGGTGGGTCTGTTACATGGGACCGTGTGGCTGGTGGGTCTGTTACATGGGACCGTGTGGCTGGTGGGTCTGTTACATGGGACCGTGTGGCTGGTGGGTCTGTTACATGGGACCGTGTGGCTGTATGTAGCTGTGTTACTGGGGATGAGGCGGCTGTATGTGGCTGTGTTACTGGGGGCGAGGCGGCTGTATGTGGCTGTGTTACTGGGGGCGAGGCGGCTGTATGTAGCTGTGTTACTGGGGGCGAGGCGGCTGTATGTAGCTGTGTTACTGGGGGCGAGGCGGCTGTATGTAGCTGTGTTACTGGGGACGAGGCGGCTGTATGTAGCTGTGTTACTGGGGACGAGGCGGCTGTATGTAGCTGTGTTACTGGGGACGAGGCGGCTGTGTTACTGGGGACGAGGCGGCTGTGTTACTGGGGACGAGGCGGCTGTATGTAGCTGTGTTACTGGGGACGAGGCGGCTGTATGTAGCTGTGTTACTGGGGACGAGGCGGCTGTATGTAGCTGTGTTACTGGGGACGAGGCGGCTGTATGTAGCTGTGTTACTGGGGACGAGGCGGCTGTATGTAGCTGTGTATTACTGGGGACGAGGCGGCTGTATGTAGCTGTGTTACTGGGGACGAGGCGGCTGTATGTAGCTGTGTTACTGGGGACGAGGCGGCTGTATGTAGCTGTGTTACTGGGGACGAGGCGGCTGTATGTAGCTGTGTTACTGGGGACGAGGCGGCTGTATGTAGCTGTGTTACTGGGGATTCTTGTACATAGGGGGCAGTATTCTAGTAGTTATATTCTTGTACATGAGGGGGCAGTATTCTAGTAGTTATATTCTTGTACATAGGGGGCAGTATTATAGTAGTTATATTCTTGTACATATGAGGCAGTATTATAGTAGTTATATTCTTGTACATAGGGGGCAGTATTATAGTAGTTATATCCCTGTACATAGGGGGCAGTATTATAGTAGTTATATTCTTGTACATAGGGGGCAGTATTATAGTAGTTATATTCTTGTACATAGGGGGCAGTATTATAGTAGTTATATTCTTGTACATAGGGGGCAGTATTCTAGTAGTTATATTCTTGTACATAGGGGGCAGTATTAAAGTAGTTATATTCCTGTACATAGGGGGCAGTATTATAGTAGTTATATTTCTGTACATAGGGGGCAGTATTATAGTAGTTATATTCCTGTACATAGGGGGCAGTATTATAGTAGTTATATTCCTGTACATAGGGGGCAGTATTATAGTAGTTATATTCCTGTACATAGGGGGCAGTATTGTAGTAGTTATATTCCTGTACATAGGGGGCAGTATTATAGTAGTTATATTCTTGTACATGTTGTTTAAGACCTTCTATAAACAGTTTGTATGCAGTTTAGTAACTCCACCTACATCACATGGCCACGCCTACTTGTTTTGACCCCACCCACAGAATGGGCCACTTTACCAGTTTTTTCCAGGGCCACTTTAAATTCCCAGTCCGCCCCTGCATAGAGGCGATTGGCACGAAGACCACCAAGAACTCGTCGTACATGTGGCAGGTGGGACTCGAGGTTTGGAGAGTATACTAAGGTGTCATCCAAGATGACTACGACGCATGTATGAAAAAGGTCCCAAAAAATGTTGTTCACAAACTTCTGAAAGACAGCAGGGTCATTACACAGTCCAAAGGGCTAAATACTCAAAGTGCCCGTCACGGGTATTAAACGCCGTCTTCCACTCGTCACCTTTGCAGATCTGGATCAGAATGTAAGCACCACAGAGATTTATCTTGGAAAACACCTTAGCACCATGCAGGCGATTAAACAGTTCGGTAATCCCTGGCAGGGGGTAGCGGTTTTTAACCAAGATCTTGTTCAGTCCAAGATAGTCTATACAGGGACATAAGGAGCTGTCCATCTTGGTAAAAAAGAAGAAACCTGTGCCAGCAGGAGAGAAAACATCAGAAAAGTCCCGATAACAAGCTGGCAGACCCTCCAGAGACTTGAAAGACAACGTCGAAGTCCTGACAGGTAGCGGACAAGGAATCTCCTTACAGTGTGAGGAACAATTCGGACCCCAATGGAGAATTTCCCCAGAGGACCAGTCCAGCACACGAGCATGATGTTGCAACCAAAGGAGACCCAGCAGAAAAGCAGAATTGCATTGGGGTAGCACAAACAAAGTCTCTCTTTGTGTAGAGCACCAACGTGCAGTAGTAGGGGTTCTGTGCGGAACCAGATCGGTACGGAAAGAATCTGGCCACTGACTGAGGCAGTGGACAATGGTTTCTCAAGACAAACCTGGGAAGTGATGCTGGGAAACCAGGGCAGCATCCACAAAGTTCGCCGTAGAGCCCAAATCCAGTAAAGCAGAAACATGGAAAAAACATGGTCACCAAAACCAGAGCCGAGCAGTATGGGAATGTTCAATCTTGGCGAAGCCTCTGTTTCACCTAGGGATAATTCCCCCATTAATCCTAGGTCAAAACGTCCTCCCGGACACTGGGGAAGAACAGGACACGTTTTGAGCACAATATAGGCAGAGGTTCTCCAGCCGTCACCGGGAACGTTCTTGTGGAGAAAGCCGGGGTTGTCTGGGTTCCTCACCAGAAGGGAAGACCGGAAACTTATAATAAACCCCACCTTGGACCACTCAAAGACAAACTGTGAAGGCATAAGTTTAATATGCAGAGAGCACTGGGTGATGAAGCCCCTGCACAGTTTGGGATCCCCGTCATAATTGGACGGTAAGGAAAGTCTCAAAGTGGGTTCAGCGGGAGGCAAACAAACAGAAGAAACTGGAGGAGCTGCTGACGCTTGCTGTGGTGGATGTGGCTGGGAAGTCCATAGATGTCGAAGCATGGCAGTGATCTGGTCCAGCAGCTAACCTTGCACGTTGATCCGCTAGGAACTTAGGGAGTGGAACCTCAGCGGGATCCATGGCCGGATCTTACAGTCAGGATTCAGGAACAGTAGATCCTCTGGACCACCGTGGGAGGTGGTACAAGCCGACACCTGGGACCAGAGTCTAAGTGGCACCTGGTCTTCACCAGAGCCTGCGCAAAGCGGGTTGGACTTGCTGCGGCAGGGTACCACCAGGTCGTTCCACAGGTGCGACTAGCCCGCGGTGGCAGCTGAGGTTGAGGTACCTTAATAGGAGACAGTCTTGTGGTCAAGTCCAAATCCGGGGTCAGCAACGGGAGGTCCAGGCATAAGGGAATGGGAGGACAGGCACATGGGACACATGAACACCGCAACACGGAGGGACTCTGGTAACACAGAAACGCAGGAATACACAGTAAGGAATTTTGCAGAGGAGCTTTCACAATGGAGTAAACACACAAAAATCCAGCAGGGAATGGTGGGAGCCGCAGGATTAAATGCAGAACAGGAAGTACTGCCGCGCGGGGCCTAGTCCGGACAGGAGTGGGAACCAGAAGAGGTGCCCACGACATTACTGGTGGGTGAGGCAGCTGTATATGGATGTATTACTTGGGCTGAGGCGGCTGTATGTAGATGTATTACTGGAGGGATAATAGATAGTGAGAAGGAGGATGGGTACATATTCTAAATTCAGTGGGGGCCTCCAACAGATGTTGTTGCCCAGGGTGTGTGTGTGTAATATATATATATAATATTACTGCAGGAGGAGATGTATTATCTTTTATATTGTTCCAGTATATAACATCCTCCATCTGTACATCTATGCTATGGAGGGGAGACGGTATATGACAATCTGATATATTAAGTTGAGTGTGTATGCGCGCGCAGGTGTATGTATGTATGAGTTGTTGCCTGTGACTCAAGGAACATCTTAGATGATGTTTTGAGCTGAAATTTTCACCCTGCGCTTTCCAAAATCCACTTATTGGCTGCTATTCTGCCACAGGTCATTAATATGAGCTCTGAGCTTTGATTGGTTACTATAGGCAATAAGTATAAGACAATTATGTGTGAGGTAAGCTGGATAGTGATACAGAGATAGGGGCAGATTTATCAGACGTGTTCCAGTTGCCCAGGGAAACCAGCTATTGGCTGTAATTTTATAAACAGCTGTGCAAAAATGAAAAGAGCTTCAGTTCTGCTCTCAGACACTTCTGATAAATCTCTCAAAAGACAAAGTGACAGTGAGAGACACAGACAGTCGCTGGAATGAGGGTGCCCGAGACCGACAGTCGCTGGAATGAGGGTGCCCGAGACCGACAGTCGCTGGAATGAGGGTGCCCGAGACCGACAGTCGCTGGAATGAGGGTGCCCGAGACCGACAGTCGCTGGAATGAGGGTGCCCGAGACAGTCTATAGATACATATAAAGTATTTTTGTTAACCATTTTTTTTACAGCAAAGGGCAGTTATTTACTATCCCGGGGAACACCGGGAGCTACAGCTAATATATCCTATCCTTTTTGTCCTTCCTCATCCCTGCCTTTAGCTCCTTTTGCGCCATCCTAATCTCCTCCTCATTATTGTTTTTAAATGCTCTGTTCTTCTTGTCCAGAATACATTTTAAATCTAGCATGATCCAAGGTTTATTATTTTGATAAACCTTCACCTCCTCCTTTTAAACTAGCATGTCAACACAAAACATATACAAAACACATATAGGAACATATACAGAAATTACATAAACCAGATTAAACTCCCACGGGAAGTAATAAGGACGAAGAGCTACCACCAGAATTTTCGACATCTGATCCACAAAATCTTTCCCTTACTACCACATGACCACGATAACACCACTTAGTACTGATGTATAAATCTAGTCCACCCCCTGACTTTTTACCAGGCAAATTTGGATCCCTATCCGCTCTGACCATCTGAAATCGAGGAAGCATTGCATCTTTCCTCACCCTAACCAGAGCCCTAAGTTCATCACTCTTATTAACAATTGACCTCACATTCCGCCTAATTATTGATGGAATAGCAGGTTTAAACAGCTTTCTAACCAACGTCTTCTTCCTACCAGCCTCTGAAAGGTTTCCTCATCTTCCTCTCCATGCCTGGACATCTTATTTTTAACCGAAAGGTGGCTCTCCCAAGTTCTAATAATGTTCTCTTAAAATACCTAAAACACTTTCCACTGTTGGCACCCCGTACATAATCATCATGATTTGCATCAGACCATCCCTGATGATATCTACATATTTGAAATGCAGAGATAAAAAATAAATACCAGCATGCAATCACATTTTGTTTCATAATTACAGCATTGTACATCCATAATAATGAGCTGACGGCCCCCGCTCCAATTGTCTATTTGTTCTCAGGGCACACTACCCATCATAGTCAATGGGGCACGTCACGATCCTCGATCCGGAATGTCCGACAAGGAATCGGAACACCGGACCGCCACAGGAACATCGGACCGCCACAGGATTACAGGATTATGGCAACACCACAGGAATCACGGAAGCATCTGGAAACGCTCATGAATCTTCACTTCAGTTAGAATGACTTGAAGACCCGGCCGGGAATGGTGGGAGTCGGCAGGCAATATAGCAGAGCCGGGAATGCCAGCGCCAATTAGTAGGACGCTGGCCCTTTAAATTCCTGGAGAGTCGGGTGCTCGCGCCCTAGTGAGCGGGGCCTAGTCCTAGAGCAGGATCGCCACCAGACAGGACCGGAGCCAGGAACCCGGAGAGACCCGGGGGAGCAAGGACCACAGCAGCAGGTGTGGCCTAGTCCAAGAGCAGGAGCGGCCCCAGACTGGACCAGAGCCAGGAAACCGGAAAGGTGAGTATGGACCCGTGATAGGTACCGAGGATCGCAGGTGTAACCGTGACAGTCGCTTCCCTGCTGAGGTCCGCCAGAGTTCACCATCTTCTTCCCGGTCTATGTGAGTACTGATCTTGCAACACAATTTGAATATTAAATTCTGCGGTTTGTCTGAATTAGTCGGGTCATCCGACGGCCAAGCCCCCCGTTTTGTGTCGCATGAAAGCCGATGCGCCTCTATCCGATCACGTGCACCAAAAACTCAGGGTAATTCAGCGCAAATCAGAAATAGTCGGGTAATGCTTACAACGGACCCTTAGTAAATGTGCCCCAATGGGTCCATCTTCAATGATAATTTGTCTGTGCACCAGACAAGTGAACAAATAATTATTAATATCCATAATCTTTGGGTAGAAGCAGAGGGGGAAATGCAAAACCATTATGGCATGCTAGTCATGAACCCCACACTGTGCCAACCCAGAGGCAATTGTGCAGGAGAGCATAGAGACACCATGGGTCCCAGCGGAGCAGGACCTGTTAGGCCACAGTCCAGCAGCAACCAGTAGATTACCAAACCACTGGTTGCCCACTTTCCTATACCCCATATTTAGTATCATTTTGACCACTTCCTCCTATGCCCAGCCAAAGATAACAACAGAGTCAATGACTTACCAAACGCAGTTGGTAAGCACACCCCCAGTGTTCCTTTTCCTGCTGTAAGGACAATAACACATTCCAGCTGTATTAATCACAGAGTCTCCGGAAATTCCACTGCCAGTCCTGTTGTACCAGCAGACTTCAAGCTGAGCCACACAGTCAGCTGCAGCTATCTTCCTCCGCTCCCATACAACCCGGTAACAGCATCTCCAACTCCAGCCCAGCTCCATCCATCTCATCAGCGGCTTGTCACACCAACAGACTTACGGAACAGCACAACTCTGGCATAGCACAGCCCATCTCCGTCCCTCCTCTCCACCGAACTCATTACTGAGTTGCAGCACACCCCCAGTGTTCCTTTTCCTGCTGTAAGGACAATAACACGTTCCAGCTGTATTAACCACACAGTGACCGGTAATTCCACTGCCAGTCCTGTTGCACCAGCAGACCTAAAGCCAAGCCACACAGTCAGCTGCAACTATCTTCCTCCGCTCCCACACAACCTGGGAACAGCATCTCCAACTCCAGCCCAGCTCCATCTCATCAGCGGCTTATCACACCAACAGACTTATGGCACAGCACAACTGTGGCATTGCACAGCACAGCTCAGTCTCTCCTCTCCACCGAACGCTGTTGCTTGCCGAGTTCTATAAACATCCCCACCTTCCTCACATGTCCCGGCAGCCCAGGGCACCCGAACAAGGAGCAGACCCCGAACAGGAATAGCTGCACACAGAAGACAGGGCTGCATGGAGCATATCAATACCGGGGGAGGCTGCATGGGGCATATAATTACTGGGGGAGGGCTTCATGGGGCATATCTTTACTGAGGGGGTCTCCACGGGGCATTTTATTACTGGGGGAGGCTGGCTGTGTGGGGAATTTCATAAGGGAGGGAAAGCTGCTGTGCATTTCGTAGGTGAGGGAAAGCTGCTGGGAATTTCATCATTTGGGAAGGCTGTGACCAATGCATTTCCTGCCCTAGGCTTATACACGAATCAATACGTTTCCGTTTTTTTGTGGTAAAATTAGGTCCGCTTAAAATCAAACATATATGGTAACTATAATATGTTGCAGTTAAAGGTCACTTTATTAGGTACACCATGCTAGTAACGGGTTGGACCCCCTTTTGCCTTCAGAACTGCCTCAATTCTTTGTGGCATAGATTCAACAAGGTGCTGGAAGCATTCCTCAGAGATTTTGGTCCATACTGACATCACACAGTTGCCGCAGATTTGTCGGCTGCACATCCATGATGCGAATCTCCCGTTCCACCACATCCCAAAGATGCTCTATTGGATTGAGATCTGGTGACTGTGGAGGCCATTTGAGTACAGTGAACTCATTGTCATGTTCAAGAAACCAGTCTGAGATGATTCCAGCTTTATGACATGGCGCATTATCCTGCTGAAAGTAGCCATCAGATGTTGGGTACATTGTGGTTATAAAGGGATGGACATGGTCAGCAACAATACTCAGGTAGGCTGTGGCGTTGCAACGATGCTCAATTGGTACCAAGGGGCCCAAAGAGTGCCAAGAAAATATTCCCCACACCATGACACCACCACCACCAGCCTGAACCGTTGATAAAAGGCAGGAGGGATCCATGCTTTCATGTTGTTGACGCCAAATTCTGACCCTACCATCCGAATGTCGCAGCAGAAATCGAGACTCTTCAGACCAGGCAACGTTTTGCCAATCTTCTACTGTCCAATTTCGATGAGCTTGTGCAAATTGTAGCCTCAGTTTCCTGTTCTTAGCTGAAAGGAGTGGCACCCGGTGTGGTCTTCTGCTGCTGTAGCCCATCTGCCTCAAAGTTCGATGTACTGTGCATTCAGAGATGCTCTTTTGCCTACCTTGGTTGTAACGGGTGGCGATTTGAGTCACTGTTGCCTTTCTATCAGCTCGAACCAGTCTGCCCATTCTCCTCTGACCTCTGGCATCAACAAGGCATTTCCACCCACAGAACTGCCGCTCACTGGATGTTTTTAATTTTTTGGACCATTCTCTGTAAACCCTAGAGATGGTTGTGTGTGAAAATCCCAGTAGATCAGCAGTTTCTGAAATACTCAGACCAGCCCTTCTGGCACCAATAACCATGCCACGTTCAAAGGCACTCAAATCACCTTTCTTCCCCATACTGATGCTCGGTTTGAACTGCAGGAGATTGTCTTGACCATGTCTACATGCCTAAATGCACTGAGTTGCCGCCATGTGATTGGCTGATTAGAAATTAAAGGAAACCTACCACTTCTGATGGTAGGTATTAGATGTAAACACCGGGCACCAGCTCAGGGTGAGCTGGTGCCAGAGCTTACCTTAGCTAGTGTTTTAAACCACTATATCGCGATTTAAACACATTTTGATTTACAGCCCCGAGGTAGCTTCGGCGCGTGCCTCCATAGGAAGTGCCAGAGGCGTCACGCGCGCACGGCCGCGCGCAGCGCTGAAGCTACCTCGGGGCTGTAAATCAAAATGTGTTTAAACCACAATATAGCGGTTTAAAACACTAGCTATGGTAAGCTCCGGCACCAGCTCACCCTGAGCTGGTGCCCGGTGTTTACATCTCATACCTACCATCAGAAGTGGTAGGTTTCCTTTAAGTGTTAACGAGCAGTTGGACAGGTGTACCTAATAAAGTGGCCGGTGAGAGTACATACCTACACACATTTACTCAGTTTTGCTATATTAGCTCATATTAATCCCTAGGCTTATCAGTGCAAAATTCCAGGGTGTGGGCAGGGACTTTCTAAGCAGACACGTTATGATCCATCTACTTCTGTGAGCTGAAAATGTGGTTAGATTATCAGGGTACAGGTTATATACACTTTCAGTTAACTTTTGAACATTGTACTAACAACAAAGAAAAAGAGATGAGAGCAGATATGTACCTGCCTTTCCCTTCCGCAGGATAACTTATCTGCCCGTAGCTTGCAGCTTTTCTCTCTCACAATGTGCTGTTTGCTGACAGGAAGTTAGTGAGTGTCTTTGAGCTCTGTCCTGGACTGCAGGGAACAGAGACAGCAAGACAAGCTCTGTGAAGTTAAATTCAGAAGTTAAAGGGTCGTGTCTAGGGGCAACAGAAATTGTGTACATTAGGACTGATAGAGACAGGTTGGACTTATATTTGTGAAATGCTGTATTTTTTTTAATAACATTGAATTAGAGAATATGTTATTGTTTTTTTATCCAGAGTACATTTAAGAAACTTGTATTCTTTGGAACACCCCATTAATATCTAATCTCACACACCCTGTACCCCTAGGCCCCTATCCTTCTCACACAGCTTCAACATCCAGGCCCGCTTCTCCTCACACAATCAGAAACCTATTTCTAACACAGTCTTGCCCCCAAAGCATGTTGTTTCCAGACATTAAGTGAGCACTAATTAATAAAAGTGCCTTATAAAGAGAAGTAGATTACATCTTATAACCAAAGACAGGAACCCAGGCAATAGTTGAGGATTGTGACTTAAGTATATAGCCATCATTACACTGACTGAACTCTAGGAAAGAGCCAAATTATAGAAATATGTACATTTATTCATAGGATATCATTCATTGTAGCTGTTACTGTAATATCACACACTGTTACTTTTTGAAATCCATGGAAATTTAGCTGCAAAGAAAAAAAGTAATCTTGGTAAAATTAGCATTTTTTATTGCTAGGTCTGTCGGCATGTTAAATGTGTTCTTAAGTATTGTGATGCATAAGAAATGCTACCAAGCCAAGTTATATTCTTAGTTAGACCCAATTTCCCATGTGTGCATTTAGTAGAATTTGTCATCTGATTTTAGAAAACGACTGGAAAATCCTAAATGAAATGTATATTCTGTAAGTGACACAAGTATCAGGAAAATGACATCATAGCATATAAACATATTTCTGGGAAAATCAACAATTTGCAAAGAAACTGTTTGAACACAAAGAATGGCTGCAGTGTAGTAAATCATGAGCTGGAAATACTGTTTCTGTTTTTATAAATATTACACATGGCAAATGATATCATGTTCCAAGAGAATACAACTCACAGAATTAAGTTTTTTCATTGAAAAATAACAATAACTTACGATATAATCCAGTTTAATGTTACGTGGAATGCAACATTCATAGGTCTTGCTGTCACTGACAGCTGGAAACTCCTGGGGAAAAAAATGGCAAAGGGCTTCCTGCGTAATTCCTGACCCCAGGAAATCAATGCTTAGCAAAACCCCCACAACCATAAGCAAAGTTCATCCAAGCAAGCAGTCAAATACAAATAATTTCCTGTCTCTATTCTTTGTCCTATCTAGGTCTATCTAGAAAATCCATGTCTAAAGTCACAACAGGAAAATAGTCAAAACAACATAGCTCAAATTTAAAGGAGATTTCTGTCAAAAAATGTAAACTTTGCCTACACACACAGCTGTTCAAATTTACACTGACAGTGATCTTTGCTGACACCCAATGGCCAGAATAAAGAATATAAAAGCACATATAATTAATTTCACTATTATAAAGTAGACAAACAATATTTCCAAAAATCATTTTAATAGGCATCTTTTCATATATGAAAATTGTTTGCACAGCTATCTTGCATCACTAGTGTCCTGCCCCCACTTCACGTACCCCTGGGGACTATGCAGAGCTCGACAGGCAATTAAACGCCTTCCTACAGTTCAACAAATGAGACTGAGTGAAACTGAGGAAAAACAGGAATGTACAAGCTATTAGAATAGTACAATAATATAACAGGAGCATGTTACATAACATTAGCATATAACAGGAAACAAGCTGATACGTATACAGTCTGGGACCAAATATGCCGACCATAAGGTTGGGCCTATCTGTGCAATTACAGATCTATACATTACACTTCATATAACAAACTTTATACATAGTGGTCCTATAACTGCTAGTAGCTAGAGATTCTTATAGACAGTCTTCTTACCGGCTATACTACAACAAGGGTTAAGATGGATGAATATAGGTCTTCTCTCTGTGTAGACATGAAGGGAACTGCCCTTCTCCTACCCACAATCCGTTGTATCTGCTAGTGGGTGGGGAAAACAGAATGTAAGTACCGTATATACTCGAGTATAAGCCGACCCAAATATAAGCCGAGGCCCCTAACTTTACCACAAAAACCTGGTAAAACCTATATATTTTTTACTCGAGTATAAGCCGAGATTGGGCTTTCAGCACATTTTTTTGTGCTGAAAAACTAGGCTTATACTCGAGTATATAAGGTAATTATTAACTTTGGCCATTAAATGGCGCCTGCAAACAAACATATGTTACATAATGGACAAAATTATGAGCTGCATAACATTTGCCAGTGGGCAGCACACTCCCTGCCTGGCGTCAATTGATGCCACCATAAGAGTCCTCAGATGAAAGCAGTAAGATTAGTTCAGTTACTGGTCTGAAGAACATTTTGGTTTCATTCTGATCATGGACCTTGACTTCAACTTTGCGGACGTTCTCCTCCTCCCCTGATAAAGTTTTAGTAATAAGAGCCAAAGGCCACGCGTTTCTGTGTAATTGGCAGTCTTTCATCAGCACAACATCACAGACTTTGAGGTTGGGTTTGGTTTTCTGCCATTTATTTCTTGGTTGTATTGTGGAGATGTATTGCTTTTTCCACTTATCCCAAAAGGTATTGGCAAGACTTTGTACTTGCCTCCATTGGCATTTATAGAGGTCTTTGGTAGTAAATTCTGCGGCTGGAGAACAAGTGGCGTTAGTCTTCTGAGTAAGCAATCAGTAATCATCAGATCATCAGGATCGCTGGTAACTGGAATTAGTGGTCTGGCATTGATGATGGCTGATACTTCTGCCATGAAAGTAGTTAGGCACTCATGGGTTAGTCTGGCAGTACCCACTTGTAAGAAAATAGAGTCCAGAATTCTATGGGCTATGCCTATCATTCTCTCCCAAGCTCCACCCATATGAGAGGAATGTGGCGGATTGAAAGTCCAAGTGCAGCCCTGTTCACATAGGTATCTGTTTACACTGACAGTATCCAGGTTTGTAGGAATCTGTAACTCTTTGACTGCTCCCACAAAGTTGGTGCCTCTGTCAGAGCTAATGTGTTTCAAAGGTCCCCTAATGGCAATAAAGCATCTAAGAGCATTTATGAAGCTTGAGGTGTCCATGGATTCAATCACTTCTATGTGCACAGCTCGGACAGACATACAGGTGAACAAGACTGCCCAGCGCTTACTGCTTGCTTGACCTCCTCTGGTTTATCGGGTAACTACAAACCATGGACCAAATACATCAAGCCCGACATTAGTGAAAGGAGGTTCTGTACTCAGTCTGTCAGATGGAAGATTGGCCATCTTCTGTGTTTTGAAAATACCCTGAAGTTTGCGGCATGTGACACATTTGAAAATGAACTTGCTCACACATCTTTTTGCTCCAATAATCTACAGTCCAGCAGTTCGTAAAGCCCCTTCTGTGAACAACCGGCCTTGATGTTTTACCTGTTCATGGTAATGTCGGACAAGCAAATAGGAAATGTGATGATGCCCAGGATTTAATATCGGATGTTTTCCTTCAAAGTCTATTCTTGCTTCCTTGAGGCGGCCTCCAACCCTTAATAGGCCATCTGCATCAATGAAGGGATCAAGTTTCTTTAAGACACTGGGGCAGATTTACTTACCCGGTCCTGTCGCGATCCAGCGGCGCGTTCTCTGTGGAGGATTCGGGTCTTCCAGCGATTCACTAAGGTAGTGCGCCCGATGTCCACCAGGTGTCGCTGCTGCGCTGAAGTCCGTCGGAGTTCACTGGAGTTCACAATCCGTTGCTGGGTGCAGGTTAGCACGTGACACTTTTTAAAAAAAAAAAAATACGGCGTTTTTTCCGAATACGTCGGGTTTTCTGATGGCCATGCCCCCCGACCGATTTCCGTCGGGTGCATGCCGGTGCCAATGCGCCACAAACCGATCTTGTGCGCCAAAACCCGGGGCAATTCAGGGAAAATCGTCGCAAAACGGTAATATTCGGGTAACCCGGCGGAAAAACGCAATTCGGGCCGTTAGGAAATGAACCCAACTATCTTTAGAAATAGGTCTGTGATTAATGATACTGTCAATTTCTTTAGCATAAACTTCATGTTAGACAGTCCAAATGATTACATTCTTTGACTGATCTAGTTCAGTCACTGCATGGACATTTTTGCAGAGTTGCCAGCCTTTACAATCCTTAACAATAGCAAGCTTAATATTTTTGAAAGAACGAGCTATGTGGGTTAAGAAAGTGATGGCATGAACAAGTGATTTCCAGGTTGAGAACCTGCTGAATACTGCAGCACAAAGTTCTAGTCTCGGTATATCCACTGGATATGTGTAACGGTGTTAAGCGTTTTCGTGGCGCTGGGACGACCCAAAAGCGCTTCTTCTGGTTCATAATTGTACATAAGAATGTGATACTATTTAAAGAGATCAGTGTCATCTGATTGGTTAATGACAGTTTCCGGTAACTTACGTGATTATATAAACTCAATTGAGAACGATACAGACATTAAAAATACATACAGCATATCACATATAATTAATAAGAATACCTGGTGGTAAAACATAATTTAAAACTAATAGTATTATAAATACAGTTCATTAACGTAATACCCGGTCATTTAGACACTATAGAACTGTAGATGAACTACAAGTACGGATAATGGGAAGGGACATATCGAGACGTGTAGTGAAGATGGCGCTCGGCATGGGACTACAACTACGGTAGCCGATCTGGGAAAAAAAGGATGGGACGAAACTACCCAAACCGAGGTAACTGGATAACAGAGGAAGAGAAGAATAGCGGCAGAATGTGAGAGTGTTGTAATACAGATTTTTAAAGAATGGTCTCATTGGCTTGATTAAGGCTATTCGGGGCGAGGGTATTGAGTGTGTATATCCAATACACCATGCGCCTACAGAGCAGTTGAAAACAATTGGGCGCAGTCTCAGGTATATGGTCTATTGGCATGATAAATAAGGGGAATTTTACTTGGGGATGAAATACACTGCAGTGCTTAGATACACCTTGTAACAGATATTTCTTTTTTACATTTTCCTTGTGTTTATTGAGACGAGTACATACGGCCTGAACTGTCCGCCCAACATACTGAAGGTGACATATTTGACATTCTATAATATAAATAACATATTTAGTTTTGCAGGACATGCTTAAGGGGATGGGGAATGTTTTTTTGGTAGAGTTGCACATGAATGAAGAACCTGTTTTTAATAGAGAGAGTGGTGCAAGTTTTGCTTTGCCCATGACGAATCCTACCCTGTTTCCCCCAAAATAAGACATCCCCCGAAAATAAGACCTAGTACAATTTTGTTCAGGTTTAGAAATATAAGGCCCCCCCCTGAAAATAAGAACTAGCGGCAGCCATTGCGGCAGCTCCCCTCACACCATACGTTGTGACATGGGGAACAATTCATGGAATTAAATCACTGGCTGTTGTGCTGCAAATGTGATACCAGCAACCTCCAGGATAAGAAGGGTCATTTATGGGAAGAGCTTTTACTAAACATGAGAGATTGGGGCCAATTATTCTAATAGAAATGGAGTCACAAAAAATACAGCATGAAATTCAGAGTTTGGACAGTTATAAGAATGTTCGAGAAGTTGTTTTTTTGTTCAACGATAAATGTAGATTCTTGTTCATGGAAAAATAAGACGTCCCCTGAAAATAAGACCTCCACTCTTCCACTCTTTCGAAACGAAAATTAATATAAGACACCGCCTTATTTTCGGGGAAACAGGGTATATGACATTGTCCTTTAATGTCTACTGTTTTAAGAAAGGCCACAGCAGCAATGGCTTTGATAGAAGCATCTTTGTAACTGAACTTCTGTAGATGGCACAGGGGCATATGAGCGTGCAACATGTAGATGAGAGAGATTTGTTAGAGAGTTCTTCCACTCTACCCACAGGCCTTTCTTTTCATTGGGAAGTTGTTCATCCCAGTCAGAGGCATGAGTCAAATCTCTAAGTATTGCTTTACCTTGATGGTAACAGGACCTGCAAAGCCTAAAGGATCGTACAAGCTGTTTATAGCAGATAGTACTCCTCTCCAAGTAAAGGGTTTCTCTTCCTCGCTTACTTGGAAGGTAAAGGTGTCAGACTTTAAGTCTCAGAGCAGTCCATGACTACGTTGCATTGGAAGAGTGTCAGTACTTAAGTCCTTTAAATCATTGCTGTAATCATGAGAAGGAAATGCTTCCATTAATTTTTTGCTGTTGGAGGCAATTTTATGGAGTCTTAAGTTTGAATTAGCAAGCATTTCTTGAGCTCTCTTAAGAAGACTGATTGCAGACTCATTTGTAGGTAATGATTTTAAACAGTCATCCACATAAAAGTTCCTTTTGATAAACTGTGTAATGTCTGAACCATATTCTTTCTCGCCCTCCCTGGCTGAATGTTTAAGACCATATATAGCCACTGATGGGGAAGAACTGTTACCAAAGATGTGCACATGCATCCAATACTTGATGGGCGCTTCCAAGGGGTTGTTGTCTTTGAACCAAAAGAACCTTAGGAAATTTTGGTGTTAGGTAGATACCAACATTCCTCTGAGTCTTTTAAGGTTGGAGCTATCTCTACATGGGAGTCCTCAAATACTCTTTCCATTTCATATCAGGCCTCTTCTGAAGATTCTGTCTAAGGGAAGCAAAGCATTTATAGACTTGTCCTCGAGGGAAAAGGTCTATTTGATTCGTCTTTAACTATTCCTTGCTCCATTATTTCTAAGAACAGTCTATCCTCAAAGGACATTGCCACTTGATTGTCTTCTTTTGTTCTCTGGAAGACTGTGCATCCTAAGTGGTTATGGTCACTAGTACAGGTATGGTTGTCACAAAGGTTGCTAGTGAAAGGACAGGGTAGAGGAACGTTGTGTGGTAGCTCTTTTATGAAGATGTTACTGTAACATGGTTGAAAGAAAGAAGGGCGTCCATTCTCTAATGTGCTGGTAAGCATGTTGTTCACCGAAGTGGGTCTGTGCACACCACCTATACAAACATCACCTACAATCACCCACCCTAGGTCAAGTTTCTGGGCAAATGGAGCATTGTGAGGACCATTAATTTGATGTCTAGGCATGTGAACTTGTAAGATATCCCTACCAAGGAGCAGAATTATTTGAGCTTGAGATCTACTTTTGGTATGAGATGAGCTATGTGCCTCAAATGGGGTTGGTGTTTGGCAACATCTGGTGTAGGGATTTCAGACCTGTTATCAGGGGTCTGGTTACACTCGATTATGGTTGGTAAGGTCAGACAGGTGTGACCATCTATAGACTCTTTTGTGCACCCAGTAGCTCTTCTCCCCGCCGTCTCAACAGTGCCTGCACAAGTCTTTAGGGAGTAGGGAGAGCTGGGTCCCTTAATGTTGAAAATGTCAAAGAAAGTAGATCTAGCCAGAGATTTATTACTTTGGTCATCAAGAATGGCATATACTTTGAAGGCTTTGTCTTTGCAGCCCGTTGGGTAAACTCTGACAAGATAGATTTTTGAGCAGGACCTGCCACCTGCAAGTCCTTTGCAGACCTCCGTGCATTGAGAAGTAAGTCTGGTGTCTCTGTTTCAGTATTTCCCTCCTCTCCACCTTGTTCCTGGCCACTTTCTATACGAGACGAGGCCCACGGTGGTGGCCCAGGGTGTAAAGCAAAGCTGTGATCTGTACTGTCACATTCTGTACATTTAACACTGACCTTACAGTCCTTTGCGAAGTGTGATGTTGCTAAGCAACACTTGTAGCAGATTTTGTTCTCCCTGAGGAAAGCTTTGCAGTCCTCTATGGACTTCTCCCTGAAGCCTCTGCATTTCAGTAGGGAATTTGGCTTCTTGTGCAGGGGACACTGCTTACTTTGATCTGTGGATCTTCCATCCTGGTGGGAGAAGCTTTAAGGCCTGTAAGAATTACTTTTAGAAGAAACATTAGTTTTGTGAACTGCTTCCAGCGTTTTATGTTGTTTAAGACCAGATGGAGTAGCACAGGGTAGAATAAAATCAAAACTGGGATCATTTCAGATTTTTCCTTGCTGAGTAATAAATTCCACAAATACACTGAAGGGTGGAAACTGTACATCATGGATTTCCTTGTACTTGGAACCATGATTGACCCACTTATCTTGTAGGTTGTAAGGGAGTTTTTGCACTATAGGGTTGACACCTCTGTCAACCGCTGTGTCAAGAAATGCAAGTCCCATTAAATCTCCTTCTTCTTTGGTGACCTATAGTTCAGTTAACAGATCACTTAGTTCCCTAAGTTTTTTGTAGCCCTTACTGGCTATTTTAGGGAAGTCATCAATTCTTTTAAATAATGAATTTTCTATAACCTCTGCTGAGCCATAACACTCATCGAGTCTATCCCAGATCATCTTTAAGCCTGTTTCTGGATAGTTTATGTTAATGGATCTGAACCTTTTCGCATGCTCAGCAGATTCATCTCCAAGCCATTTCACCAGTAGATCTAGCTCTTCCCTAGAAGACAAGTCTAAGTCTCTTATAAGACTCTGGAATGAGGATCGCCAAGCCCTATAGTTCATTGAACTTTACATGTCCTTTGGTGACAAGCTCACATCGAGCAAAGAACTTAGCAAAGTCTATTGTGGCTTGGTTTGTGCTGATATCTTCACTGGAAAAACGGAAATAAGGATAAAACTTAACTTTTATTTCGACGTCTATAAATAGAAGGAACACAACCAAATTAAAAGGCCATTGTCAAAAGTTACATATAATGGCTATTAAAGGATATTAATAGCAAAAGCAATTCACTCACTTCCTTATCTTACTACTGGGTGCCGTACAGGTGTGACTATAACACCTCTGGCATGTGGAGCACAAAGTGACTAGGGAGTAAGTAGAGAAAGTAAATCATGTGACACTCTCTACATATATTATGGTCAACCAAAAATATGTGATTGAATGACTATCCCACTAGTCACTTACAGCAGTACTAAGTCTCTCAACGTACAGAGGTATCAATTGTGTATCAGTTCTGCATGTCCAGAAGATTTAAGTGCTGCCAGATACACGTTTTGTCCCATATTAGTGTGTGTTTCAGTACTTCTGCTGGTGCACACAAAAAATGTTTACTCTCACATCAGTGGGTGCTCAATACATATCACAGTTGTGCATCACAGTTGTCAGATGCACCAAATTCTTCATCTCACCACTAGGTGTCATGCACGCCCAGCTATGACATCTCTAACTAATGAGGTGGCTAGGTCGTATAGTGGAGACAAGGATAATGATTCACATCACACTCGCTGGGAATATTGTGATCAAGACTAGTAATATGACTCTAGTCACCTACAGCACTACTCACATGAACAAATTTTGGTATGTCCTGAAAAAAGATGGGGACATTAAAGATAAGCTGGAAAGCCGTCCATCCATTACATACAGGAGAGGACGCAACCTAAAGGATCGTTTGGTCCATAGTTTTCTCACCCCCTCTGTCTCTGATACCACTTGGTTGGGGAAGTGCCGGATCAAAGGTACCTTAAAATGTGGGAGGTGTAACGCCAGGGACAAATCTCCACTCATGTAAACCAATATCACCAGGGTGACCCTAAGAGTGCGTTCACACGTTGCAGTTAAAACTGCATCGCAATCAGCTTTGAGGTGGTTTTAGGTGCAGTTTTGTCAATTGAACAGGTGAATGAAATTTGTGGAGCAGGTTTTCCTTTCAAAATCAAATTCACTTGCTCAGTTCATGTCTTTCACCTGTTCAATTGACAAAACTGCACCTAAAACCACCTCAAAGCTGATTGCGATGCAGTTTGAACTGCAACGTGTGAACGCACCATCAGGTGATTTTCCAGGCAATGGAAAAGGTAAGGCAGTCTCCAAGAAGAGGTGACTGGGACAACCAAATTCTGAGGAAAGAGGCGCAGTGGATTTTTCGTATGAACAGTGTTAAACCAGCGGGATTGAATGATGGTATATCATTCTCCCCTTTTATTGACTGATTCATTCCTCTTTTCCCCCCGCCCCCCCTCTATTTAATTGACACCATGGTGTGAGTAGGGTATATGATTATACTGGTTCAACCTCTGTATGTGTCCTTGGTTTGGTTTTAGTATAGAAGGATATGCCCATATATAATTCTAAATATACATGCACACCGCACATTTAGTATGGCCCATATGTCTCAAGGATAAGATGCTGCCCATTCTAGGGCTAACAATAGGGAATACTCTGATTCTTATTATACATCTATCTAGTATCCCCTTCTATAGTTGTACATCACACTATGACATATACCCATATATAATTCTAACAGTTTTGTCACTTCCCAGTAGCATATACCAAGTATTTTATTGTTTTATGGAATACCTAGGCATTTCAACTAATGCTATATGTCATATGCCATTTAACGTTGGCAGAGCATGACGCTTGTCTTGCAGAGAACATATTTTATTGTGCAGACAGTGTTGTTCTCGGCCAGTAAGTATTGAGTATATGTCTGCATGAAGCATAATGTATTTTGGTGCTTCTAGGACTTGTTAAGGGGATCTAGATGATGAATATACCGTATATTCTGGCGTATAAGAAGACCTGGTGTATAAGACGACCCCCCTACTTTCCTGTTTAAAATATAGAGTTTAAGATATATTCGCCGTATAAGACTACCCCTTTTCCAACGCATACAAAACACCGGTAAAAATAAAAAAAAAACAGATTTGAATTTAACATGGTCGTTTTTTTAATTTAAATTCTTATGACATGCCTGCTATAACTATATAGCAGGAAAACTGTCGCTCATAAACATAAGGCATACAACAACATTACCATCGTCCATTTTACTGTAAATGTTACCATACTGTACCTTAAATTTTTATTTTATTAAATATTCCATGCCATGTACTCATAAACGGGAAAAAAATTCCAAATACAATGAAAATGGTGAAAAAACGCATTTGCGCCATTTTCTTGTGGGCTTGGATATTACGTCTTTCACTGAGCGCCCCAAATGACATGTCTACTTTATTCTTTGGGTCGGTACGATTAAGGTGATACCAAATTTGTATAGGTTTTATAATGTTTTCATAAATTTACAAAAATGAAAACCTCCTGTACAAAAATTATTTTTTTGATTTTGCCAACTTCTGGCGCTAATACCTTTTTTTTACTTTGGTGTACGGAGCTGTGCGAAATTTGATAATATTTTCAATGATATCATTTTTAGGACTGTACGACCTTTTGATCACTTTTTATAGATTTTTTTATATTTTTCAAAATGGCAAATAAGTGCCATTTTCGACTTTGGGCGCTATTTTCCGTTACGGGGTTAAACGCATTGAAAAACCGTTATCATATTTTGATAGATTGGGCATTTTCAGACGCGTCGATACCTGATGTGTTTATGATTTTTACTGTTTATTTATATTTATGTCAGTTCTAGGGAAAGGGAGGTGATTTAAAATTTTAGGGTTTTTTTTATAAATTTTTTTTTTTAAACTTTTTTTTATTTTTATTCATACTATTTTTCAGACTCCCTAGGGTACTTTAACCCTAGGTTGTCTGATCGATCCTATCATATACTGCCATACTACAGTATGGCAGTATATGGGGATTTTCCTCCTCATTCATTACAATGTGCTATCAGCACATTGTAATGAAGGGGTTAAAACGAAATCTTCCGAAGACCCGAGGCTTCCATGGAGACAGATCGCAGCCCCCGATGACGTCACGCTTTCTTTTTGAAGCTGACGGCAGCTTTGCCAGAAGCCATCGCTGTGAAAACAAAAGCAATATGCAGCAAAGACTTACCGGCTATGGAGAGGGCTCAGCCCGTGAGCCCTCTCCATGCAGAGCGATCCGACCGCCGCCGTGAATACACGGCGGGCGGTCGCGATTACCGGCGTATAAGACCCCAGACAAGACAGAAGATTTTTCTGTCTTCAAAAGTCGTCTTATATGCCGGAATATACGGTACTTACCCACACATCCTTAGTACATTTCCAGTGTGTTTATCATTGGGATGGCATTTCTGATATAACCCCTGCCCACCCTCTCAGGTGATTGGCTACACAGCCTTAACCAATAGGCCAAGCGTGCGGCCTCCCTGAGATGGGTGTGTGGGGGGCATGGCCTGCCTCCTTTTAAATATCGGCGTCTGAGCACCGTAACTCGCGACTGACTATCTCACCGCCAGCGCCCACCATCAGGAACCCAACATACAGATGGGGGAAGCGCGTAGAGAGACTAGACAGAGACAGCAAGATGATACAGAGACAGGGTTCATGAATACCCAATGTGCATGGAACAGCTACAGTGTGCATGATAACCTAATGTGCATGAAACAGTTACAGTGTGCATGATAACCTAATGTGCATGAAACAGCTATAGTGTGCATGATAATCATAAGTGCATGGAACAACTACAGTGTACATGATAATCGTATGTGCATGGAACAGCTACAGTGTACATGATAATCTTATGTGCATGGAACAAGCTGTGTGAATTGGGATGCATAACCAATCAATGCACTCAATACTATAATGGTGTATCTGAAAAACTGTGATGCACAAATGTGGAAGCTTACACGTATTGAGCACCCACTGATATGAGAGTGATCGTTTATGTCTATGCGTGTATCGGCAAAAATAGCAAACACATACTAATGCAAGACAAAACTACCTCACAACATTTAAACTCCTGTTCATTAGGCATATGGAGCTGAAACACTAATTTTGTCTCTGTATGTGAATGACTGAGTAGTGTTGTAGGTGATTAGTGGAAGAGTCATATTATCGTCTCCACTATACGACCTAGCCACCATATGCCTCATTAGTTAGAGATGTCATAGCTGTGCGTGCATGACACCTAGTGGTGAGATGAGGAATCTGACAACTGTGATGCACAACTGTGCAAGCTGATATGTATTAAGCACCCACTGATGTGAGAGTAAACATTTTTTGTGTGCACCAGCAGAAGTACTAAAACACACACTAATACGGGACAAAATGTCTATCTGGCAGCGCTTAAATCTTTGTCTCCTGGACATGCAGAACTGATACACAATTGATACCTCTGTACTTTGGGAGACTTAGTACTGCTGTAAGTGACTAGTGGGATAGTCATTCAATCACACATTTTTGGTTGACCATAATATTTGTAGAGAGTGTGACGTGATTTACTTTCTCTACTTACTCCCTAGTCATTTTGTGCTCCACATGCCAGAGTTGTTATATTCACACCTGTACGGCACCCAGTGGTGAGATAAGGAAGTGTGTGAATTGCTTTTGCTCCTTTAATAGCCATTGTAGGTAACTTTTGACAATGGCCTTTTAATTTGGTTGTGTCCCTTCTATTTATAGACGTCGAAATAAAAGTTAAGTTTTATCCTTAATTCCGTTTTTTCCAGTGAAGATATTGTCGATATATTAACGATAATAATCATCATTATATTCTGTGAGACATTTGGTTTGTGCTGAGGTTGGGAAATGGTTGCCATGCTGAGAGTGGTTTCACAGTGCCACACTGTCTGAGAGTGTAGAAACTTCCTGGATGCTGGGATGAAGCATGGGTTCTCTGGTAAGCAGGGAAGTTGACTTGAGCCGTGTCATTCTCTTGCTTGCAGAACTGTGGTCTGAGGTCCCTGCGGAGTCGGAACACAGTACAAAAAACATACCCTCCCAGACCATAAATATATCCAGTAAGATATTATCCCCTGAAGAACAAAGAGTATTAGATAAAGGTTTATCGTTCGTACCTACGTCTGACTTTAATATATTCAAATGGGTAAAGGACCTCCATCTATTTGCCAGACGTATACACTGGCGTAAGCACTTCAAAAGGATGGATGAGAGGGAAAGCTGGGAACTCGGGATACCTACAAACATGTTAGAAGATGTAAGATTGCTCTACCAACTGGGGGACACTACTAACCTTGAGGGTAAAGGACCTTTCACCGACTTAAGATTGGGGAGCACAAAAATGCCACCCAAAGGGGAGGTCTCTTGTATGGATGTATTTGTTGAGGTGGTTACAAGGGACCTCGAAAAGTTGGCGAACAAACACATCAGTAAGAGATTTAATATGTCCGAGGGAGAAATGCAAGCCCTACAGGGACTTGAGAGGGACAAGAATTTAATCATTAAACCCTCAGACAAAGGGGGTAACATCGTCTTACTCGATGCCCCCCAATATAAAGAGATGTGTTTGAACCTATTGGAGGATAAACAGTGCTACAATCCACTAGATAGGGACCCCACGGAACGCTTCTCAACGGAACTGAAACAGATTCTGTTAGAGGCAAAAAGAGACAAACTCATTACTGATGCTGAATTTGAATTCATGTTCCCCCGGACTCCAACATGCAGCACCTTCTATGCCCTACCGAAGGTGCATAAGGGCCTTGATCCACTGAAAGGCCGCCCCATAGTGTCGGGGGTGGGATCGTTATGCCAAAACATCGGCATTTACGTAGACAAAGTCCTCAGACCATTTGTACTGGCACTCCCTACCTATATAAGGGACACGACTGACCTACTTAAACACGTAGGAGGCATCAATATAGGGAGCAACTACCTCTTAGCCAGTATAGACGTAGAGGCTCTCTATTCGTCTATCCCACACGACAAAGGATTAGAGGCAGTGGCATTTTTTCTTTCAAGTCGAGGCACCCAGTTCACTAAACACAACCGGTTTATTTTACGCTTGCTTGAATTTTCATTTAAACATAATTTTTTTCTGTTTAACGGCAAGATCTACCACCAGCTCAGGGGCACGGCAATGGGGAGCCCGAGTGCCCCCACTTATGCCAATTTGCTCCTGGGCTGGTGGGAGAACACGGTTTTATTTGGTGACACCCCATATCCAGGGATTGATGGAGCGGAGATATTTCTCCGCTTTATCGACGATATATTTATACTATGGAAAGGGGATAAGGAAAGCTTCAAAAATTTTGCAGAAAGCCTTAACAGGAACTCAATAGGGCTGCGGTTCACCTATGAGACAAATCCTGACAGACTCCCGTTCTTAGACGTACTTTTAACAAGAACTAAGGAAAACACGCTTGCAACAACCATCTATCGCAAACCAACTGCAACAAATTCCCTCCTGCGGTGGGATAGCCATCATCCTCTCCCACTTCGCAAAGGGATACCCAAAGGCCAATATCTCCGCATGCGGAGAAACTGTAGTGACAACAGGGAATACAGTAAGCAAGCGGGTGACCTTAGGAAACGGTTCAGGGAAAGGGGATACCCGGACAGGGTACTCCGCTCCGCTTACCAACACTCCTTACGGTTTAATCAAACAGAACTATTTGTGAACACCACCAAAAACAATGAGGGGTCTGCAACATTGTCCCGACTAGTTACCACCTTTGACAATGGAGCAAACGAGGCGAGAGCCATACTTGAACAACACTGGCCAATACTAATGCTAGATGAGGACATTAAGGGAATGGTTGGCCCCAGACCGTTAATCACCTTCAGGAGAGGACGATCCATAAAAGACAGGATTGTCCATAGCCATTTCTCTCCTGCGAAACCAGAGGGGTCATGGCTTAATCGTTGTCCTAAAGGTTGTTTTAAGTGTGGGAAGAAACTGTGTCGCTTGCCCCTACATCAAAACCACCAAAACTTTTTACAGTAATGTAATTGGTAGAACCTTTGATATACGTGGCTTCATCAACTGCCGATCGAAGGGTGGGATTTACAAGGCAACGTGTAACTGCGGACTTGAGTACGTTGGAAAAACTTATAGGGAGTTTAGGAGAAGAGTTGGTGACCATCTAGGGGACATAAGGCATGACAGAGACACACCAATAGCCAGACATATGCATCAGATTCATGGGGGGGACCCTAAACAAATACAGTTTGTGGGTATTGACATAATACCATACCATGAGAGAGGAGGGGACTGGAACAAGAGGATTCTGCAAGTAGAGGCCAAGTGGATCTACAGACTGGGGACAGTGACACCAAGGGGACTAAATGAACAACTACAATTTACATGTTTCCTCTAAAAATTGTTCCCCACAAGATCCAACTACAGATACAACATTACATCTCCCCACCTCCGGGTAAGGACTGGGCCCCCTCAACAGCGCCGAGATTAACCACCAGCCCAATAATCCTAGTAAAAATACCTTATGACTAATTTGTATTAGTAAATTGTATTAGTAAACAAAGGAATAAATCTAATTTTTTTTTTTTTTTTTTTTTTTAAATAAAGAAGGATGGAAAAAAAAAAAAAAAAAAAAATTCACTTATTCAGACACTTGTTGCTCAGCCGATCTGGTCGCTAAGTTTTACTAGCCATTTTAAACTGTGTAAGGATCATCAGTAGAGAGCTGATGCTCTCACAGATGACAGCGTCATGCACTCATGACAACCACATTAGATACACCCCGAGCGGTCATGTGACCGGATCATGTGACTGGTGATCACGTGACGGTATCACGTGACCGGAAGTTCCGCCGGCATGTGAGGGCAGCTCGTGTGGTAATTACAGAACGTAGCTGGCACCACAGACGGACATGTGTGTGATAGGATCCCCGATTGGTGAGTGATCCACAGGGGGATGTACTAAGGAGAGTATATATTATCCGTCAGTTGATGGGGACAGTTATTCCTACACCATCAGATAGGGATCAACGCCTGGGGCTCCACACCAGGGACCCAGTAGATGACCCTACACTTGGGTTTATCAGACTATTTACTACACCCCAAGGGATGCTCCTCTACATTGGAGACCCCATGTTTTATTGATTCCACCGCAATCCCTCTGAAGAACCTACAGCAGGAAGAAACGCATCAGGGAAGGGGAATGCAGGGTGTTTTTTTTTTTGTTTTTATTTTTTTCTAAACTAGGGCAAGTTATTGGGACTGCCCTTGTCAGGGCGGGAGCTAATCACACCTGGGGACAGGGACAGTTGTAGCCTTGTTACAGTTCGTGACGTTTTTGGTTCTAACATATACAGGTATGTCCTTTACCATCTTAATGCTCCCGTCAATACAAGTACTTTGGAAACAGCACAGCTGACCACTGGACACAACTACAGACCATTACCAGTTGTGGTAAGAACCATCTTTTATTTCCTCTTTGCAAGGTACTTTTTGGATGGTATGGTGCATGGCACCGTGATTTGCAGGTACGTGGTATCCCCATTGTTTGATCCACAACCGTTGGGGGTTGTGGTGATCAGTATAGTCGCCTAGGTCGGCGTCTATAGTACGGATTGTTGTTGTTGTTTTTAGAATTCACAACCTGTGACCTTTGTATATTTTAAGGTATATCTAATAAAAATATAAGTTTTAGTTCACAGCCATGCTGATAAATTTTGGTCTGAGGTCAGTGCATTGACATAAAATACCTTTGTTTCATGTGTAGTCTTCTAAGTCCAGAAAAGCCTGTTCTTGTGCCCTCTGCTTCTAAGGAGGCTTGTTGTAATTTCAACTGCATCTCTTGTTCAGCAAAGGTAGCCCGTGTCCTCGCTGCTTCTGCTTTTGCGCGGGCGATGGCGGCTGCATTGCTAGTGGTAGATGCTTTTGAGGAACTGGCCCGTGATCTTGTCTTGATAGAAGACGCTTGGCTTTGTGACATGCTTTGACCGTTTAGAGATTGCTGTGTTGCCTGTTTGCAGGTGACTGCGTAGACAGTAGCAGACCTCTGTTTAGTCTAAATCTTTCCCGCTTGTTTCCAGCAGCCGTTTCACTGTCCTGCGCTCACTTCACGTACCCCCGGGGTCTATGCGGAGCTTGACAGGCAGTTTAACCCCTTCCCACAGTTCAACAAATGAGCCTGGGTGAAAGTCCGTAGCTTTATTAAACTGATGTAGGATTAGGGTGAAACTGAAGAAAAACAGGAATGTACAAGCTATTAGAATAGTACAATAATATAACAGGAGCATGTTACATACATAACATTAGCATATAACAGGAAACAAGCTGATACGTATACAGTCTGGGACCAAACATGCTGACCATGAGGTTGGGCCTATCTGTGCAATTACAGTGTAATTACAGATCTATAGAATACACTTCATATAACAAACTTTATACATCTGGTCCTATAACTGCTAGTAGCTAGAGATTCTCTTTACCGGCTATACTACAACAAGGATTAAGATGGATGAATATAGATCTTCTCTCTGCGTAGACATGAAGGGAACTGCCCTTCTCCTACCCCAATCCTTTGTATCTGCTAGTGGGTGGGGGAAAACAGAATGTAAGTAATTATTAACTTTGGCCATTAGATGACGCCTGCAAACAAACATATGTTACATAATGGACAAAATTACAAACATCATTTAACCCCTTAACACCGAAGCCACTTTTCACCTTCCTGACACGGCCCATTTTTTCAAATCTGCCCTGTGTCACTATAAAACTTTGAAACGCTTTAACATATCCAAGTGATTTTAAAATAGTTTTCTCCTGACACATTGTACTTCACGTTAGTTGAAAAATTTTGGTGGTATGTTTTGCATTTATTTATGAGAAAATCAGATATTTGGTGAAAAATTCTCGATTTTCGAACTTCAAAATGTTCTACTTTTTCCACACATAGTCATAACAGCAAAAAAACTTAATAACTAACATTCACCGAATGTCTACTTTATGTGGACATGGTTTTTTATGCATACTCTTATTTTTGTCGGATGTTATGGGGCTATGAACGTTAGGTGCGATTTTTCACATTTTCATAAAAAACGCAAAATACTGCTATTGAGGGACCTGCTCAGGTTTCAAGTCACTTTGAGAGGCCTAAATCAAAGTAAAACCCCGTAAATTACCCCATTATAAAAAAAAAACTACACCCCTCAATGTATGTAAAACAACTTTTATGAAGTTTGTTAACCCTTTAATTGTTTTACAGGAGTTAAAACAAAATCGGATACAATTTTGAAAGTAAATTTTTTTTGGCTAAATTAATGTGTTTTTCAAAAAATGTACAAATTCTCAGTGGATAAAATACCAAAACGCTCCACAAAATGTGATGCCCAGTCCCTCCCGTGTATAACAACACCACATATGTGGTGGTAACCTGTTGAATGGGCACACACCAGGGCATCGAAGGGAAGCTGCTCCATTCCTAGCAGATTATGCATTGTCACTTTTTATTGGCTGTACAATCTTTATTTTTTTGGCAATTTGGACATATAAGGGCTTATTTTTTGCGACATGAGATGCACTTTACAAATATTTCATGTTAGTGAGTCATTAGCTTATTGATAAGATTTTATTAACTTTTGAATGTATGGGTGAAAAGAAAATTGTCAATTTTGGTTCCCTTTCTTTTTGTATTTTTTGGGGGTCGTACACCGTACACTAAAAATACTATATTATCTTTATTCTACAGATCACTACGATTAGGGTGATACCTCATTTATATAGTTTTTCATTTATTTTTATAATTTTACTGGAACAAAAACTAATATAGAAGAAATCTCATTTGTTTTTGCATCGCCATCTTTTCGGGGACGTAACTTCAATATTATTTGGTTGACAGAGCTAGTTTAGGGCTTATTTTTTACGTTGAGTTGTCCTTTCAATTTGTACCATTTTGGCGCACATAACTTTTTTTGATCACTTTTTAAAACATTTTTGTAAAGAGATTTTATGAAAAATTTACATTTTTGGTGAGTTTTTCATGTTTTGTTTTTACGGCGTTCCCCAAGCGGGCCCAATAATGTTTCTGATTTATTGCACAGATTGTTGCGGATGCGGCGATAACAAATATGCAGGGCTTTTTGGCGATTTTGTTGGTTCTTTACTTTATTACATGTGTATAGGGAATGTTTATGTTTAGGGGACTTTAACTTTATTTAATTAATTCTTTTTATTAAAAAATGTGTTTATTCAAGTTTTTAACTATCTTTATTCACTTATACAGGAGCCGGGGCCAGAAGTTTGACGTAATAGTACTGCATTTTGCGGGAACGCACCTCCCTTGATGCAGTTCTATTACATCAAATGTCAAGAAGGGATTAAGCTGCATAACATTTGCCAGTGGGCAGCACAACTAGGACTGTTGTTTTTAAAATTAGATTTTGTGACTCGTGTCTGCTGTTTGTGACTCTTCTCTCTCTCAGGCTGCCAGTGAACCACACCCCATTATTCTGACTGACTGCTCCCTGTGCAACATCCTCCACTGGGGGTGTTGAATGTTCTTAGCAGTTCTTGATTTGACAAGAAATGCAGCGAGTGAGCTCAGATATAATATAAGAGTTTAAGTTGAATTAAAAAAATGGTTTAATTAGCACCAAAAGAAAAATATTACACAGTATTTTAAGAGATAAAATAACACAGCAAAAAATAAGAGACAATAAGAAATTCTAAAGGAAAATAAAATAGAGTTCCCAAAATACAAAAATGTATGTGTGAAGTGTGCAAGGTAAAGCTCCCCCCAGACCCCTTGAATAAGACCCCTTTTTAAACCCTAAACTCCCATAGACTTGCATTGTAAGTCAAATTCATCCATTGGCCTTGTTCACAACCATATGTGGTAACATTCCTAGGACCCTTACTCTAAGACCAGTGGACCTAAATGGACCCTTATATGGTAAAGGCTAACTTGCCATATGGATGTAGTTTGGGGAAGGAATGATTCCTTCCATTGAATTTTAAGTATATATCAAGAATGTACATACAACTCGAGTTTTGGCCATATATGGTCCTGATCTTGTGGCCCTGGAGGCATCAGGGGCCCAAAATGCAGGAGTGGCTGGCTATTGTGGCCTAGGGCACGCAGTTGTCACAATGCTTGGTATGGAGACCGGAGGGCTGTCCTACAGCCTGGCAGATCTCCAGCAGGTGGGGTGTGAAAGAAATATGGAGGGAGAGGCTGAAGTACTTGTTTCTCCCTGGGGCAACCCCTGAGTGTCTGTAAGATTGGTCCATGGGTAATGGATGGGGAAGCCGTGGTGGTAGACAGCCATACCCAGGGATAAAACGGAGGCAACATTGTGCAAATCAACTCACGGTTCTTTATTGAACAACGGGTAGCAGGCAATGGGCCAATCGGTTTAACAGCAGATTTGGATTCTGGTACTGGAGTGGTCGTGGAGAGTGGTCCGCAGGAATAGTGCACCAACCTGATGGTATATGCAGGCTGGGATAACTGAGATGGAGCTGTGTCCAAACTGTGGAAGCTGCAACTCTGGTTAGTCTCCTGAATCAGTTCCTGGGATTGTTTTCTGTTACAGCACTAAAGGTGTGCTGTACACTCTCTCTCTCTTCACTCAGACCATGTGGTCTGGACTGTTGACAGACTCTGAGACAGACCACGTGCTCCCACTGCACAAGGGTTTTATAATCACACTCCAGCTTACAATACAGCCACATAATTGGTAAGTTACTTATACCCATTTAACTGTTGCCTTTCCAAACAGAATCTACAGCTGCTCACAATCACAATGCCCAGATTCTAGAAACTTCATAGAGGGTTTGCGACTCAAACTAACAGCTCCTGACCTGGAGAGGGTGCTATTTGCAACTACCAGCCTGACTATGTATTGGCAGGGGTGTTGCATGTGCCTCTTCAAATCACTGCCTTGCCTCTTTGTCCTTTGTCCTGTCTGCTAATATTCAACTATAAACTACAGTTAGACAGCCATGGACTCAATTTTTTTACACGGTGCCTTGTGTTACATTCATGGCATGTGACCATTGACATCATCGTAGGTCCTTTAGCCTTCTAAGAATAGCAAACTGTATGTGTATGTGATTACATGAAATCACAGCAGCCTCCATGGAGGATGGAGAGGAGTAGAAATCCATGGAGGCTGCTGTGATTTCATGTGGCCAGATACATGCATGGGCTACAGTTTGCTATTATTAAGAGATTAAAGTACCTGAGATGATGTCACGCTGGTCACATGACATGAACTGTGACCAGTAAGGAGGCATAAGGCATGGGGAGGATTAGATGGGAGGGGCCGGCTGAGCAGGACATGCCCCCCTCTGATGCCAGGTAATATAATATAAAAGGTGATTTATGTGGATGTAAGCAAAACTATTTTTACCTAAAAGAAGGGTGTCAGTCAGTGAATAGGCCTCTATAGGAACCTGTCACTGGCTGTATAAGTGCAAAGGTGGTGATAGGTTCCCTTTAAGGGATATAGCTTAAAGGAAACCTACCACCACAAATCTACCTATAAAGGTAGATTGGGTGGTAGGTGGATCAATGGGACGTGAGGATAGCCCTTTTAAGGGCTAATCCTCGCGTCCCCGCACTTTTTTGTAAACTTTCATTACCCTAATATGTTAATTTTGTTATGCGGCTACTGGGGCGTGGAGTAGCCGCATCTGAGGTTACACGAGGCGGCTACTCCACGCCCCGGTAGCCACTTTACCCCTCCTACTCACCATGTTCGGCGCGCAGCTGCTCGTAGCTGCGCGCCCTCGTCCGCCGATCCTGCCGTCTGCGCATGCGCAGGACAGCAGGCCCGCGCCTGCGCGGTCACTGCTCTGAAGCCAGGGGCTGCACAGGCGCGGGCCTGCTGTTCTGCGCATGCGCAGACGGCAGGATCGTCGGACGAGGGCGCGCAGCTACGAGCAGCTGCGCGCCGAACATGGTGAGTAGGAGGGGTAAAGTGGCTACCAGGGCGTGGAGTAGCCGCCTCGTGTAACCTCATATGCGGCTACTCCACGCCCAAGTAGCCGCATAACAAAATTAACATATTAGGGTAATAAAAGTTTACAAAAAAGTGTGGGGACCTGAGGATTAGCCCTTAAAAGGGCTATCCTCACGTCCCATTGATTCACCTACCACCCAATCTACCTTTATAGGTAGATTTGTGGTGGTAGGTGCCCTTTAATGTGAATGAATGCTGTTTTACACAGCACAATAAAAGTACTGTCAGTGCTGACACTTAATGTGTACATGGGCCTCCAGTCCAACTTCATCATCGTGATGTACATGGAAGATATACATAAAGAGTAGAGATGACCGAGCACTAAAATGCTTAGGTGCTCGTTATTCAATACAAACTTTTCCCAATGCTCGAGTGCTCGTATCGAATAACGAACCCCATTAAAGTCAATGGGAGACCCGAGCATTTTTTCACTGAAAGAAAACATTAAAAGAACAGTGCAGAATAACACATTACAATTGTTTACAGATGTATTCCTTGTAAGAACACATTGAAATAACACTTCTTCACTTTGCATGTGTTTGCGCGTGTCTTCCGCTAAGTTAGGAGATGTGCGTGCACATATGGAATGTGAAGAATAGTGTTCTTTCAATGTGTTCTTCACTTAAATGGTGTTGTGTTCACTGTTTTCACTGTTTTTATTCTATTCTTCACATTGCAGGTGTTCGCGCGTGTCCTGAACACAGGACCATTTAAGTGCAGAACACATTGAAAGAACACTATTCTTCACATTCCAGATGTGCGCGCACATCTCCTAACTTGGCGGAAGACACGCGCGAACACCTGCAAAGTGAAGAATAGTGTTCTTTCAATGTGTTCTTACAAGGAAAACATCTGTAAACATGTGTAATGTGTTATTCTTCACTGTAAACACTGTTCTTCACTATCTTTTTTTAATTTAATGCTCGATCTCGAACCGGCGAGATACTCATCCGAGCAACGAGCTGGTCCGAGTATGCTAATACTCGACCAAGCAGTATACTCGGACGAGTATACTCGCTCATCTCTAATAAAGAGTAATAGAATTCTGTTTTGACCACAGAACAGCCATGTACCAAAGAGACACATGTAAATAAACAATTTCACCTATTATTTTCCCCATTTGTGGCTGCAATCCGTGAGACAGCTTTCTGAATGTGAACTTTAGCATATTATATATAACATGTGCAACACCCCTGCCAATGTGTAGGCAAGGGAGTGCCCTCCACTCGTAGGCAAGGGAGGCCCTCCATCTGTAGTATCCCTCTAGAGGAGTCTGATCAACTCGATTTTAGGGTAACACAGTCTCTTAGAGTTAATTAGACGTAGATTCTGCATAGACAGGAAAGGAATAAAACAATTTAATGTTGTTATCCAATGATGTTCCACTCTGTAAACTGGAGTGTGATTGGAGAGTGAGCATCACCTGACCAGGGAATAACAAAACCCCTGGACAGGAAGGGGCAAGTTCTCTTTGAATCCAGCTCCTGACATAGGAGCATCTCTTTAGGCAGCCCACCACTTGAGGAGCTCCAAGGCCTCAGCTCATCAACATAGGACACACACTGAGTGACCAGAGACTAGCACAGACACCCAGAACACCCAGGACAAAGCTGCAGCTTCCAGCATTGGACACAGCTACCTCTTAGTCTGCACATACAACCAGGCTGGTGAATCTACTCCTGAGGATTACTCTCCATGACCACTCCAGTAATCTGGAATCCCTCCAGTAATCCGGCATCTGTTCTGAAATAGTTTGGCCCGTTTCCTGCAGTTGTTCCAATAAAGAACCGTGAGTTACTTTCGCACAACTTTGCCTCTGTCAGGTCCCTGAATACGGCTGTACCTTCAAGGGCTCCCCCATCCATTACCCAGGGACATATATTACGGACACTAATGGTTGCCCCAGGGAGATTCAGTACATCAGCCTCTCCCTCTCTACATTTTCTTGCACACACCACCTGCTGGAGACCTGCCAGGCTGTGGGACAGCCCTCCGGTCCCCATACCAAGCGTGACCACTAGAGATGAGCGAACATACTCGTCCGAGCTTGATGCTCGTTCGAGCATTAGCGTACTCGAAACTGCTCGTTGCTCGGACGAATACTTCGCCCGCTCGAGAAAATGGCATCTCCCGCCGTTTTGCTTTTTGGCAGCCAGAAACAGAGCCAATCACAAGCCAGGAGACTCTGCACTCCACCCAGCATGACGTGGTACCCTTACACGTCGATAGCAGTGGTTGGCTGGCCAGATCAGGTGACCCTGGAATAGACTAGCCCCTGCCCGTGCTGCTCGGATCATTCTCTGTCTGGATGCCGCTAGGGAGAGAGCTGCTGCTGGTCAGGGAAAGCGTTAGGCTGTTCTATTAGAATAGTGTTAGGCAGGAGTGATTCTACAAGAACCCAACAGCCCTTCTTAGGGCTACAATAACGTTTTATTTTACTTTTTTTTGTTTGCTTGTGGCTGGGCTTGCTGGCATTAGTAGTGCAGCTGATTAGAATTAGGCAGAGTCTGCTGATTTATTTTTCTTTACCTTTATTTCTTTTTACAGCTCAAAGTCATATTGCAAAGCAGTGTGCTTTCACTGTAGGCTAGAAAATCGCCATAGGAGAACCCCAACGGCTTACTTAGGCCTACAATAGCGTTATATTTTCCTTTCTTTTGTTTGCTTGTGGCTGGGCTTGCTGGCATTAGTAGTGCAGCTAGTACCATATTGTGAGGAATTTGCAGGGAGACTTGCTACCGTTGTGTTTAGCTCTTAGTGACACGCATATCCACCTCAAACACCGAAGTGGGACAATTTATTAGGGGTTTGATTAGAATTAGGCAGAATCTGCTGATTTATTTTTTTTTACCTTTATTTCTTTTTATAGCTCAAAGTCATATTGCAAAGCAGTGTGCTTTCACTGTAGGCTAGAAAATAGCCATAGGAGAACCCCAACGGCTTACTTAGGCCTACAATAGCGTTATATTTTCCTTTCTTTTGTTTTCTTGTGGCTGGGCTTGCTGGCATTAGTAGTGCAGCTAGTACCATATTGTGAGGAATTTGCTGAGTGTATTACTGAGTCAGCTAAGTGCGGGCATTGCCCAAACATACGAAGCGCTCACCAACACATAGATTGGGATTAATAAAACAGTAATACTTTATTATTGAAAATTACATAAAACCATATAATTATATCCTTATCACTTAATTCTTATAATCATGAGAAGCAAACATCAATATATTTACCGGATATTGTAGCATCACTTCCCTATTATTCCCTATTCCCTATTATTGTATATCTGGACTTATCAAAGGCATTTGACACCGTGCCACATAAAAGGTTGGTATATAAAATGAGACTGCTGGGAATAGGAGAAAATCTGTGTATCTGGGTAAGTAATTGGCTTAGTGATAGAAAACAGAGGGTGGTCATTAATGGCACATTCTCAGATTGGGTTGATGTTACCAGTGGAGTGCCACAGGGGTCAGTATTGGGGCCACTTCTTTTTAATATTTTTATTAATGACCTTGTAGTGGGTTTACACAGTCAAGTTTCAATATTTGCAGATGATACTAAGCTGTGTAAAGTAATAAATACTGAGGTCGATAGTTTAGCATTACAGAGGGATTTGTGGAAGCTTGAGGGATGGGCAGAGAAATGGTTGATGAGGTTTAATGTAGATAAATGTAAAGTTATGCACTTGGGCCATGGAAACAAAAAGTATAATTATGTTCTAAACGGTCAATTACTTAGTAAAACTGAAGCTGAAAAGGACTTGGGCGTATTGGTGGATGGTAAACTTAATTTTAGTGACCAGAGCCAGGCGGCTGCTGCTAAAGCAAATAAAATAATGGGATGTATCAAGAGAGGAATAGATTCTCATGATAAAGACATAGTTTTGCCCTTATACAAATCCCTGGTCAGACCACACATGGAATATTGTGTACAGTTTTGGGCACCAGTGTATAAAAAGGATATAATAGAGCTGGAACGGGTGCAGAGGAGAGCAACCAGGATTATTAGGGGAATGGGGGGATTAGAGTACACTGACAGATTACAAAATTTGGGATTATTCAGTTTAGAAAAAAGACGACTGAGGGGAGACCTCATTACAATGTACAAATACCTGAACGGACAGTACAAGGATCTCTCCAAAGATCTTTTTATACCTCGGCCTGTGACCAGGACAAGGGGGCATCCTCTACACCTAGAGGAGAGGCGATTCTACCATCACCATAGACAAAGGTTCTTTACTGTAAGAGCAGTGACACTGTGGAACTCTCTGCCGCAGGAGGTTGTTATGGCCGACTCTATGTACATGTTCAAGAGAGGCCTGGATGACTTTCTGGAGAGAAAAAATATCACGGATTATGGGGATAAAACATTTATTTAATTCTTGAAGGTTGGACTTGATGGACTTGCGTCTCCTTCCAGCCTTATATACTATGATACTATGATACTATTGGGGGACCTCGGCAGAGGAAGGCAGTTTCCCGGCTTGCATCACAGACAGACGTGCGTCCACTTGTCCCGTCTGGAAAGTCCCTGCCCCCTGTCAGGATCCCCTTGCTTTTATAACATTTCATAAACAAAGGCATTATCTATATTAGATACTGCCGCATCATCATTTTGTATCATATATGAACATGAAATGAACAAAGGCATTATTCGTACTAGATACTGTCACATCATCATTTTGTAACATATGTATCAATGATCACGCGCTGGTATGTGCAGAAGACTTGTTATTGTCCTGTGCAGCGCGTGATTCTCGCTTTTAACACTGCGTGATCACATCATGGATGAGACAAAGGACAAGGTTTTACTCCATTTTGTATAGTCCTTATTAGAAACTTAATAGGCCACATTGTCACATTCTAATTGATGTAATTATCATTCACACTCCAAATGCGTCACATTTGTATCACAATCGGTCCTTGACAATGTAGACTATTTGATGTTTCTGTAGTTTACCATGACAACTCGTGGTCTGGTAAACAATTTATAAGCCATATAGCAATAATAGCAATTACAAGCACAGGATGTATCAATCAATTTAACATCCTCTCTGCAGATGGAGAATATCCAATGAAAATGTCCCACCAGTGATGTGATGTAGCTTCTTGGATGGAAGAACCCATCTTAACTATTTTATCAGCTACTATAGTTGTTGTGACAGTATGGTATTGCACACTCTTATTCAATTGTTGAATCAATTGTTGTCCAAACTCTGAATGTTGGATCAATTGTTTTAACTTAGTCAAATTCAAAACCTATGACTGCACTTCTAGAGGAAGTGAGTCCATTTTATATCTTTGGATATCATGTGATCATGAATTAACAAGAAAGTTTCATTATTCCAAACTAACACAGATACATTTTTCATGCATCCTACAAAGGGCATTTCCATTCTTGGAATAACAGGAACATTAGGGACCACACATATTTCTTGAGGGGCTACTTCAACTAATAACTGATAGGTTAATGGCAATATAGTGAATTTACATACATTAATAGAACCCTGTAACAAGCATGATTCATAAGTCTTGGATTGTAATCTACAAATCTTTCCCTCTAATGTGTCATCACAAAAAGATAAATCATGAGTATAATTCTGTAAATCTATGTAGGTCTCCTGGAACTTTAGCATCCAATAGTGCTGAGATCCTGGGGGCCCCAACAGTATAGGCATTACTACAAATTTACACATAGTTTTTACCTTGGTTAAATTGTATACATTGATTATACCAGCGCAATATGTTTCATTACTAGAGATGAGCGAGTATACTCGTCCGAGCTTGATGCTCGTTCGAGTATTAAGGTACTCGAAACGGCTCGTTGCTCGGACGAGTATTTCTCCTGCTCGAGATCGAGCATTTAATTAAAAAAACACAGTGAAGAACAATGAAGAATAGAATAAAAACAGTGAACACAGTGACCACAGGATCATTTAAGTGAAAAACACAGTGAAAAACACAGTGAAGAATAGATTACAGATGTTCGGCACATCTGCTTACTTGTCGGGAGATACGCGCGGAACGGTGCGAACAAAATAGTATGTGAAGAACAATATATATGTGTGAAGAACACATTGCAGAACACGGTGAGCAGGACAGAGACAACGAGGAGCAGCACAGAGACACCGGGGAGCAGCACAGAGACACCGGGGAGCAGCACGGAGACATGGGGCAGCGGCAGCACGAAGACATGGGGCAGCGGCAGCACGGAGACATGGGGCAGCGGCAGCATGGAGACATCAGGCAGCGGCACGGAGCGGCACGGAGACATCGGGGCACGGAGACATCGGGGCACGGAGACAGCGGGGCACGGAGACAGCGGGGCACGGAGACAGCGGGGCACGGAGACAGCGGGGCACGGAGACAGCGGGGAGCGGCGGGGAGCCGCACGGAGACATCGTTGCACGAGACATCGGGGAGCGGCACGGAGACATCGGGGCACGGAGACATCGGGGAGCGGCACGGAGCGGCACGGAGACATCGGGGCACGGAGACATCGGGGCACGGAGACAGCGGGGCACGGAGACAGCGGGGCACGGAGACAGCGGGGCACGGAGACAGCGGGGCACGGAGACAGCGTATCTCCCGACAAGTAAGCAGATGTGCCGAACATCTGCAATCTATTCTTCACTGTGTTTTTCACTTAAATGATCCTATTCTTCACTGTTCTTCACATCTGCTAACTTGTCGGGAGATAATATACGCGCGGAACAGTGAAGAATAGATTGCAGATGTTTGCATACATCTGCTAACTTATCAGAAGACATTCTTTTTCAATTAATTAACACATTTTATTCCCGAACCATGGTCCCTTTGAAAAATGCTCGAGTCTCCCATTGACTTCAATGGGGCTCGTTATTCGAGACGAGCACTCGAGCATCTGGAAAAGTTCGTCTCGAATAACGAGCACTCGAGCATTTTAGTGCTCGCTCATCTCTATTCATTACACATCATTTTTGCAGCATCAATCTTGAGCCAGGACTGACTCGGTATAGCGGTTTTAAACACCTCTCGCCACACTGCTTCATTCCCAGTCATCAACTTAGTTTGCATAGCATCACGTTATTGTATATAGTATACTACTTGCATAGTACATAGAGTGAAATTCAAAACTGTGCCAGTATTAACCTCTAAACCCTCTAAAATATTATCAATTCTATTAATAGTCCTTAATAGAAAAGTGTCCACATCAATGGCTTATCGCCCAGGGTGCCATATGGTAGGCATCCATTGTCCCCGTAGCGTCAATGCATCTTGAATTGCTTTTCCAGCTTGGCTTAGCTTGTTGGCTATAGTCTCAATATCAAATCCATTGAGAGTACCGGTTACTGCACTGTATACTCCCAGTAAAGTGTCATGCCAATGCTCTTCTTTTTCTTTTCTGGTTAGAATTAGGTAGAGGAAGAAATGTCACTGCAGTAATTATAACAGTTTTTTGTGTTTGTGTTCCCACTTTGGCACAAGTAGAGGGTATTCTTTTAATATGTCCTGGATCTACTTTTGTTATTAGGACTAGCCGCTTGTCACTCAATGGCACATGGCTAATTTGCTAGCTGTTCACAACATTTTAATTGTACTTTAGAATCAATGATTGTATTCAAATTGTCCTGGTACATCAAATACCAAGGCCTAAATAGGTTGCTGGAGGATTCCGGTGGTCCTCTCCAACCTTGTCCTTGTTCAAAAGATATATCAGCAACCAAACATGTTTTCTTTGCAAAACAGGTGAAATTATCCTAGGTTCGATTAGTAGGATTTCCTTTCCAACTCCATCCTAGCGTGGTGATGTTAGTCTTTTCCAATAAGGCACCAGGCGTTCAGGTTTTACTTCCGGCCAAATACCCGCCTCCAAGGATTCCAATAGTTAGGTACGTCTAAGGGAAATAAACACAAACATTATATTTCCTCATTCTCTCAAGTAACATTTTTCCTGTGGAACATATTCCCATTTTTCTACTCCAGGTCTCATGATCAACAAGGTTCTAGCTTTCCCCACTGCTATCACTTCTGTGGGAGAGGGCGGTCCTTGGTTATTTAGAACCCATATTTTAGCTCCAAAATTGGTAGCATCAGAAGAGCCAAAACTTTTATCTCCCCTTATGTTAACTTCTAATGGGACAGACCCTTCTTTTGGAGTAGCATTATTGATGGGAATAAGCAATAACTGGGCAATTGTTTGGTTTTTCTCTGTACCCAAGTTGATCATCTCACCCTGATAATCTTCATCAATTACGCCTCCCAACACTACACATCCTTTCAGAGCTAAACTAGATCTTGTGACTATTTGCTCATAGTGAACTTTTGTAATTTTACATCCTAAACAAGTGGCTATTTCCTGAACCTTACCTGAGGAGATAAGATTTACCTCCATTGAGCTGAGATCCAAACCTGTCGACAGTGGTGTAGCTCGAATGGGTGTAACTGCATTCTCCTGAATTTTCTTATACAGCAGTGAATCTACTATATTATTAACTTTTAAAGTGATATTAGGGGTCAGCATCCTCATTAAAGGAGTCATTGAATCAGTAATGGGCCTATTATTTAAAATCTGTAGAGCCTCACTAAGGTGATCCCTCCATTGCCCATATGCACTGTCTGACGGGTTTTGCTTCTTTAGTGTGCTTTTAAGCAACCCATTCATCCTTTCCACTAACACTGCTGCTTGAGGATAATAAGGCATATGATATACCCAGTGGATGTTGTTGTTCTCGGTATACTCCATTGAGTGGCAGATTTACAAGGAAATCCTACCATCAATCCTGAGTATGTATCCACTGCTGTACACAAATACCTGCATCCCCTGCTTTCTGGCAGAGGGCCAATGAAATCAATTTGCCAAATTTGAGCTGGTAGTTGTCCTCGACCTATGTGTCCCATTACTGTGTAGGGCACTTTTTTTCTGGGTATGTTGACATATTGGGCAATTCTGGATGGTATCTTTAATTATGTCAAGGGTTAGAGGAATTCCTCTCTCTTGGGCCCACCTGTAAGTAGCTTTTTCTCCAAAGTGCCCACTTTTGTTGTGTACCCTGAAGCCATGATTGCTTTTCTTTTTGGAAGAAGTGTCTGCTGTTCTGATCGCTGCTTGTTTATCTGCTTTGGAATTAAACAAACGTTCAAGTGAATCAGTTGGTACAGCATCAACATGAAAAACAGTAGTAGGGGTGTATTCAACAATTTATTTGTATCCCCCGGGAATTCGATACTGTTTCAAGGCAACTAGTTTAGAAGCCGGGAGAATATGTATTGGGGGCATTTATACCTTCCCTACCAATACCGGACATGCTTAATTTTCCGTTTTTCTTACCCCAAATGCAAATTTTCCTTCTTTCAAATGTAGTGTTATCCCTTTAAGAATATCAATGTCAATAATGTATTCTGGTATCGGGACCACCAAAACGGGGTAGTTTCTAATGGGCAAGTTACCTATTTTAAGGGCCACTTTGGTTTGTACCCCTGTAACCACCTTACCACCTAATCCTGCTATTTGTACTTTAGGACCTTTAAATTTGTAGGGATTTCCACATATTAAAGTAGCCTCCGTCCCCGTATGAATCAAAGCTGGGACTCTTTGAACATTACCCCCGTTCCAGTGGATGCTAAGATTAACATAGGGGTGATCATCTCTTTTTATAAACACAGGGGTTTGGCTAGCTACTCATGCTGTTTTATTATCTGATCCTAAATCAGTGATTTAATGACTTTTTCTACATTTCTTGTGTTACATTGGTTGCAACCGTGGCCGCCAGTTCCTCCCAAGGATACACAGCTTGATAATCTGTCCAAGAAATTTCCTATGGCTTAAGAACGTCCTTCTTTTAGGGGCTTTCCTGTGCTAGCCTTTTTTACTGATAATACTTTTTGTTTATACATATTCTATAATTCCTGAGTTTCCTTCCCATCGATATGTTCCTTTTTCACCCCAGCTTTCAGCAGAGCTTGGAACATATCTTTCCTCAAGACCCTACTAGAATCTCCTTCTTGTTTTTTCCTCCAGTGTTTGGGGGCTGTAGGCTCTTTCGAATCTCTCATATCTTGCAACTTTCCCATTCTGGCCAACACTGTGCTAATAGCTTCTCCAGTCATTGCTACCGTAAGGGTTAAAATGACTGCTTTATATGCTGGAGGTGTGACTATTTCTTATGCTGGCTGTGAGAGGGTAGTTCAGAAAATCATCTTCCATCCCTAATACAGATAAGGCGCTACGCATTGCCTCCTCTTTTAGTCTCTCAAGACCATCCCTTATAGTATACCAGGGTTTCTCATTCAACGGCAAATCTAACTCTGCCGGATACCTGTTCTGGAAACAGTGAGCCAGAATTAAAAGTAAATTCTGCACCCTTATCCCGGTAACCACAAAGTAGGTCTTAAAAGAACACTGTGTAATAGGGTCTTTGGATAGAGTGATAAACTTTCCCACATCTCCCTCATCCAGCATGACTCCCGTTCCTCCATATTCACTTACTCTGACCAACCACTGCATCTCACTTTCTCCTGTTCTCTCTAATCTTTTTCTGATAGGTTTGGCTAACACACTCGGGGGGTCTATTACAGGGTCTGGGGTCCTCCCATTCTGAATTAGAGGAAGAATACCACACATCCCCATCCCACTTATCTGGATTCCAATCTACGGATGCTGCAAAAAATGTTTCCACCTTGTTTTTAGTAACTTTGCTCTCTCTTTTCCTGTATTTATTCTGGGCTATTTTTACAGCAGTATTTTCTGCAGTGCTCTGATAATGCTGTAGTTTATCATTCAGAAGGCGGGTATTACATTCCAACTCCACCTTCTGCCCTCCCAATTTAGTTTCTGCTCTAACTGAGACTTTCCTTTGAAGTTGTTGATTTCGCTCATGCATATGGCTGTAGGCACTTGCCAATATCCAACAACGTCTGCCTAAAGCAACTGCATCACCTGACCTAACAGGGACCTCCTCTAGTATGTGTACTAGATGAAGGGGTTACTGCATCACCTGTCCTAACAGGGACCTCCTCTAGTATGTGTACTAGATCGAGGGGTTACTGCATCACCTGACCTAACAGGGACCTCCTCTAGTATGTGTACTAGATCGAGGGGTTACTGCATCACCTGACCTAACAGGGACCTCCTCTAGTATGTGTACTAGATCGAGGGGTTACTGCATCACCTGACCTAACAGGGACCTCCTCTAGTATATGTACTAGATCGAGGGGTTACTGCATTACCTGACCTAACAGGGACCTCCTCTAGTATGTGTACTAGATCGAGGGGTTACTGCATCACCTGACCTAACAGGGACCTCCTCTAGTATGTGTACTAGATCGAGGGTTTACTGCATCACCTGACCTAACAGGGACCTCCTCTAGTATGTGTACTAGATCGAGGGGTTCTGACCCTTTTAATTTTGCTTCCCATGGTTCCAACAATCCTGAACTACACAATTCCTGCACCACATTATCATACGGAGCCCGGGACGTCTGCATGTGGCGTGGTTTTGGTATCTTTCTTTTTCCGGAACATCTTGGCACCGTGCCAATTGTCAAAAATTTGCACTAATGTACGGTGTCCAATATGCTTCCACCCTATGTAGTTAGTTTTAGGATATCCCCTATGGTTCTTTAGATATCGCTTCCGATATCCTGCCGACTACGCCAATTTATGTATTACTGAGTCAGCTAAGTGCGGGCATTGCCCAAACATACGAAGCGCTCACCAACACACAGATTGGGATTAATAAAACAGTAATACTTTATTATTGAAAATTACATAAAACCATATAATTATATCCTTATCACTTAATATTCTGACTCAATAACCTGGCTGTAAGCAGGTGTCTATAGATAGTCTTATATCTTTGTTTTAACCAGTACTTACACCGAAATCAATCGTCAGATAGTGTCAACTCCATCGAAGAAGCATGTGGGAAGATTCCAGCTTTATTTAGTGCAGAAATCTTGAAGAAATGCTGGTTACAACGGTGTGAAAAGGATATAATTTGCCAGGGTAGCAGAGACATTCAGATATACACTTTTCCTGACAAAGATGGCTGCATACATGAGGGAGAGGGGAGGAGTTACAATACTGCAGCTAGGGGACAGGAAGACAGGAGGGTCAAAAGGCAAAGCAGTATAACACACATACATGTCAATGAATAGAAACAAGTCCTGGGACATGACACTCCCCGTCTGAAATCTTAAGATTTCATAATATACCAAAATTGAAAGAATGTTGTATGAGTCCAAAGGTTGTTCTTAAAACCTGTAAACAAGAGAAAAAACAACATGCAAACAATAACAATAAGTCCAAATCTTGGGGTTGAAGATTTGAAATCGTGATGCGAAACTGTGAAGAAGTTCAAGTAAGCCCATCTTCGGATTGGGGAAGACGCAATCAGCAAAACTTCCACCAACCCACACTGTAATCCACAGGTGATATCATAGTCTATGGCGGTATGCTCCCCGCCATAAGCTGAGTGGGTGTCCAAGTCACTCATGTGGCTTCTTCTTTTGGTAGCAGAAGCACTAGCTCATGGATAGGACGGAAGAAAACCTTTGCGGAACCTCCCTTTGTTACCTTGACTTCCACTTTGCGAATCTTTCCATCGTCGCTAGGCATAACTTTAGCGATGAGACCCATGGGCCACTCATTACGATGGGCTTCTTTATCCTTTAATAGAACAAGATCGCCTTCCTGGAGGTTGGGTTTTGAAGTCTGCCACTTTTGACGGCTTTGAAGCATATGTAGATACTCTCTCTTCCACCTATGCCAAAACACATTAGACAGATGTTGCACCTGTTTCCACTGGCGTCTGTATATGTCACTGTGGTCAAAGGTGCCTGGAGGAATATCAGGAGTTCCGATCTTCTGAGTAAGAAGTGTTGCAGGAGTAAGAATGATTGGAGAATCAGGGTCTGAGGAAACTGGAACTAAAGGCCTTGCATTGATTATGGCTGATACTTCAGCAAGGAAAGTGAACAATGTCTCATGAGTAAGCAAGGAAGACTTGTCCATTAGCATTGATTCAAGTATCCTGCGTGCAATTCCAATCATGCGTTCCCAGGATCCTCCCATATGGGATGAATGTGGAGGGTTAAACACCCAAGTACATCTATTGTTGGTCAAGAAGTTTTCCAATTGTAGTTCCTTGCAAGCTCCCACAAAGTTGGAACCGCAGTCGGACCTCAACTGTTTGACAGGTCCACGGATGGAGAAGAATCTTCTAAGAGCATTGATGAAGCAAGAGGCATCCATGCATTCAATTACTTCAATGTGTACTGCTCGAATGCTGAGACAAGTAAACAGTACTGCCCATCGCTTGCTATTTGCAGCTCCACCACGGGTTCTACGACTAACTACTGGCCATGGACCAAAGACATCAACCCCAACATAAGTAAATGGTGGATCAGCACTTAGACGGTCTGCGGGTAGGTTTGCCATTTGCTGCTGTTGCTTTCTTCAACTTAACTTGTGACACTTAACACATTTGTGGAGTACAGAGGAAATACATCTCTTCATGCCCACAATCCAGAAACCAGCTGACCTGATGACACCTTCAGTAAACTGCCTGCCCTGGTGCTGTACTAGCTCATGATGGTGTCTGATCAGCAATGTAGCAATGTAATGTCCACCTGGTATTATGATAGGATTTTGTTCCTTGTTACACAGGTCAGATCTCTCTATCCGGCCGCCCACTCTCAGTAACTGGTGGCGATCGAGCACTGGATTGAGTTTGTAGAGTGCACTACTCTTGGACAAACTGTTTTTTGAGATAAAATTTATCTCCTGATGATACACTTCTTGTTGAACACAACAGATGAGGACTTGTTCAGCATGTTCAAGGTCTGAAGCAGTAGGGTGTTCCTTACACGTATGCCACCCATGACACTGTGATGGTGTGTCCTTAGCAAAGCAGCGAGAGATGTGAACCAATCTGGCAATAGCTCGCACAATGGATGACCAAGTTGAGAAACGCTCGAAGCGATGTGACTTCAGCTTGACCTTTGAAGTTACAGAGGTGTACAACGTGGAGGCTGTGGGCCTGATTTCCTTATCAGACTCAGGATCAATTAGCTCAAAGACATCATTGGATGGAGTCAGACAAATTTCCTCACACAGAAACTTTGGAGGAGATAACCACATGTGATCTAAAAGACGTGCAATTGGTGCAGGTCTTGTTCCTCGATCAGCAGGGTTAAGTTCCGTGGAGATATACTGCCACTGTTCAGGCATAGAAAAACTCCTGATGCATTCTACTCGGTTGCTGACATACATGTAAAACTGTTTGGTTTGGTTATGTATATAACCGAGCACAACCTTGCTGTCAGTGTAAAATGTAAACGAATCAATTGAAATGTCTATTTTGTCTCGTATTACTTCAGCTATTTCAACTGCTAGCACGGCTGCGCAAAGCTCAAGTCTCGGTACAGAGTGTGCGGGTTTTGGAGTAAGTTTTGCCTTGCCTAAGACAAATCCGCAATGTGTCTCAATGCTGGCTCCTGTGGTCTTCAGATAGGCTACTGCAGCTATGGCTTCCACTGATGCATCAGAGAAGATGTGGACTTCCCTTCTGATGGCTGTTGAAAGGGAGCTGGTTGAATAACAACGCGGAACTTGGAGTTGCTCTAACACTTCCAGAGACCTTTTCCATTTTTCCCACCTTAGTTGTTTCTCAATAGGTAGCGGAGAGTCCCAGTCCGTATTTTCAGTGGTAAGCTGTCTTAGCAGTATCTTGCCTTGGATGGTGATGGGCGCAATGAATCCAAGAGGATCATAAATACTGTTCACAACAGATAAAACTCCTCGCTTGGTGAAAGGTTTATCACAAGCAGACACTTGGAAAGTAAAAGTATCTTGTTCAATGTTCCAGAGCAACCCTAAGCTGCGCACAGGATTAGCATCAGAACCGAGATCAAGACTCTTCAAGTTGATTGCATGATCTTCTGAGGGAAAGGCTTTCATTACCTCATGGTTAGTGGAGATGATCTTGTGAAGTCTGAGATTCGCTGCAGACAGCATCTCTTGTGTTCTGGTAAGAAGATCAACTGCCTCTTCACTTGTGGGTAAAGACTTAAGTCCATCATCAACATAGAAATTCCTCTCAACAAACTGACGAGCATCAGAACCATACTCCTTCTCACCTTGTTGGGCTGTCCTTCTGAGTCCATAGATTGCTACAGCAGGAGATGGACTGTTGCCGAAGACATGCACCTTCATTCGATAATCTATGACTTCCTTGTTGACGTCATTGTCCTTGTGCCAAAGAAACCGAAGATAGTTTCTGTTGTCTTCTTTAACAATGAAGCAATGGAACATCTGTTGAATGTCGGCCATTATTGCAACAGGTTCTTGTCTGAAGCGCATTAGGACCCCTAGAAGACTGTTGTTGAGGTTAGGACCAGTGAGGAGCATATTGTTGAGAGACACTCCCTCAAACTGTGCGCTAGAATCAAACACTACTCTGATTTGGTCTGGTTTCCGAGGGTGATACACACCAAATGATGGCAGGTACCAACATTCTTCTCCTTCCTTTAGTGGTGGTGCAGGTTCTGCATGGTCTCTATCAAACACCTTCTGCATAAAGTCTACAAAGTGTTTTTCCATCTCTGGCTTTCTCTTTAAGGTACGCTTTAAAAAGGAAAATCTTGAGGCTGCTTGCTGCAGATTGTTTGGTAGTTTTGTTCTTGGAGTACGGAAAGGTAAAGGTGCTACCCAGCTGTTGGAATCATTTTGAGTAAATTCCTTATCCATTACTTTGAGAAATTCTTTATCTCCTCTAGCAGGTGCCAACTTGTTGTCATCACTTGTGGTGTTGAACACTGTAGATCCAAGGCTATCATCCCATGGAAGGCAAATGTTAATGTCATCTTGCTGGTCATGCTGCCCCTTACAGTTACTCATCTTTTCTTTCACCTGATAATGACATGGGCATGGCTGAAAATAAGTGCTGCGACCATTTGGCAATATATGAGTCTTAAATGAGGATATCTTGGTAGGCCTTTTCATTCGGTCAATGCAGACGTTGCCTATAATAACCCAGCCTAAGTCCAGGCGTTGGGCAAATGGTGCATCATGTGGACCATTGATTTGCTGACGTATTTTGTGCACTCTGAGAATGTCCCTTCCCAGTAAAAGCAGGATCTCTGCATTTTTGTCCAGAGCTGGTATTTCACTGGCTATGGTCCGTAGATGAGGATGATGGAGAGCAGCTTCTGGTGTAGGGATCTCCTGTCTGTTTGATGGTATCTGGTTGCAGTCAACAAGTGTGGGCAAAGGTACCTCTAGATTTCCCATTAGAGAAGCTACTACAAGTCCACTGGCTCTTCTGCCTGAAACCTCTGTAATGCCACTACAAGTGCCCAAGGTATATGGGTAAGCATCCCCCTTTAGGTTAAACAGATCAAAAAGTTCTGACCTTGCAAGTGATCGGTTGCTCTGGTCGTCCAGGATGGCATACACCTTTAAAGTCCTTTCTGGCTGACCATTAGGGTACACCTTGACCAGGCATATTCTTGCGCAGGACTTGTCACAAAGATCTTCTCCGCAGACTTCTGTACATGAAGAGGATACTGTAATAGGCCTTGCTGCTTGATCTGTGTTCTCCCCGCCATGCTTTGCCGGAGGAGGGAGATCTGCAGGTGGTGTAGGGCTGGACTGAGAGGGGTGAAGAGCTTGTACGTGGTTCTCACTGTCACATTCTATGCACTTTATAGTGGATTTACAGTCCTTAGCAACGTGTTCAGTGGAAGCACAACATCGGAAACATATTCCAAACTTCTTTAGCAGCTCCTTTCGCTCTTGAAGTGGCTTCTTTCTGAAGCCAATACACTTCTTGAGAGGATGCGGCTTCTTATGAATAGGACATAGGCGATTGGGGTTCTCAATCTTTTCACCTTGGTTGATCTTACAGCTGAGCTCCTCAGAAGCTGATGAGGTAGTGGGAAGAACATCAGTCTTTTTTACTGACACCGGACCTCTGTGTTTTCTGTACTCGGAGTGTGGGCTGTCATATTTAGAAGGTGGTGAACTGAGCCCGCTGGACTCACTGTAGAAAAAGCTTGGGTCATTCTTGGACTCTGCAATGTTGCTGACAAACTGACAGAAGTAGTCAAATGGAGGAAAACAGACCTCATTCTCTCTTTTGTATCTTGACCCAACTGTAGCCCATTTTTCTTGAATGTTAAGTGGCAGTTTGGCAACTATTTGGTTTACCCCACGAGAAGTATCCAGGTAGCTGAGACCAGGTAGGTGAGGGTCTGTCTTGGCTAGTTGGAGCTCTGAAAGTAGGTCACTAAGCTCTTGAAATTTTTGGTTGTCCTTGCCAGATAGCCTTGGGAAACTTTGCAACCATTTGAAGAGAGCACTCTCAATTGCTTCAGGACTGCCATAGGTTCGCTCTAGTCTCTCCCAGGCAGCTGTAAGACCTGCTGCAGGATTACCAATGTGAACAGACCTGAGTCTCTTAATACGTTCTGAGGACTGTGGGCCCAGCCATCGGATCAACAGATCTAGCTCTTCAGCAGCAGTGATGCCGAGGTCACTAATTGCAGATTTGAAGGCACATTTCCAGCCTCTGTAGTTCTCAGGCTGGTCATCAAACCTTGTGAGTCCGGTCTTAGTAAGTTCACGGCGTAACATGTATCTTGCAAACTCTGACATGTCTGTTCGTTCTGAGCTTGGACAAGGAAATGCTGGCTGGGTAACGTTGGTCACATTGTTCTCGGCGTTCTGGCTAAGAAGCACTGGTGAAAATGAGGCTGCATAGGCGTTTAGCCCAGGAGGTGGCTTACTGTCCATAGGATTAGCTGTAGCTTGGTATGATGCAAGGCCATTGTTAGGGTTTGGCGTTCTAGCTTGTTGAGCGTGCTGGGGTGTAGGGCCGTGGTGATTCATGTAGAGTGAAGGATCAGGATGATGAACAGGCAGAGTGTTGTACTGACCTTGTCTTTGGGATATTGCAAGAGGAATTATGTGTTGTCGCTGTGAAGACATATCTGGTTTGTCAGGAACGGTAATAGCAATCTGGGGTTCACTGCTTTGGCTTAACACATAGTCTCTAGTACCCTTGAGAGGATCCTCTGCATCCATTCCGCTCAAGGCAACACTGTCTCTTTCACTCCCACTGGCTGCTTCTTCCAGAACCTTCACCCTTGCCATGACTGTAGCATGCTCACATTGTTTCTGAAGAGCTTCTATTTCTGCCTTTCTTTTTGCTGCTTCTGCTTCCATTTCAGCTTTCTTCTGCGCAAAGGCGGCCTGAACCTTAGTCGCCTCGGCTTCTGCACGCGCCTTTATAAGCTGCTCACTGAGTGTTGAATATTTTGAAGATTGCGACCGAGACGTGCGTTTAGAACGTCTTGTGGACTCAGAAGTACAAGATGTTGTTTCTTGAAGTTGCACAATTCTTGCCCTTGTTTTTGACAAAGTTTCATATATTAAGCCGTCTCGTTCAGCATTAAGATGCTGGAAGTTTTGCAGTTCTTCTAGACTATCTTGTGTATTGATTCTTTTCAGAATGCTTTCATATTCTTGACACTTCAGTGTGTAATGCTCATGCATAGTGGACAGTGTCTCTAGGGCTCCCTCATTATGTTCAGGCAAGGAAATGGTGAAGACATGTGCCTGTAAATTTTTCCACAGATTCATAATGTCTGATGAAAGTTCATGCTGGAGGCTTTCAAGGTTCTCTCTAACCTTCCATGTAGGCTTAACAGAGCGTTTGTCCTTATCACTGGACTGCAGACTGGGATCCATGCCTCCCTGTACTGAGTGTCCCTCAGCCATGATGATGGAGTACACACAGGATGGGTTACTCTGAGGAGGGATGGCTGCTATGACTGTAGCTGTAGCTGAGTTTCTGTCCCCACGGCTGTGACTGGAAGTCTATGATCCTTTTCACTATTCTGACTCAATAACCTGGCTGTAAGCAGGTGTCTATAGATAGTCTTAGATCTTTGTTTTAACCAGTACTTACACCGAAATCAATCGTCAGATAGTGTCAACTCCATCGAAGAAGCATGTGGGAAGATTCCAGCTTTATTTAGTGCAGAAATCTTGAAGAAATGCTGGTTACAACGGTGTGAAAAGGATATAATTTGCCAGGGTAGCAGAGACATTCAGATATACACTTTTCCTGACAAAGATGGCTGCATACATGAGGGAGAGGGGAGGAGTTACAATACTGCAGCTAGGGGACAGGAAGACAGGAGGGTCAAAAGGCAAAGCAGTATAACACACATACATGTCAATGAATAGAAACAAGTCCTGGGACATGACACTTAATTCTTATAATCATGAGAAGCAAACATCAATATATTTACCGGATATTGTAGCATCACTTCCCTATCGGGGGACCTCGGCAAAGGAAGGCAGTTTCCCGGCTTGCATCACAGACAGACGTGCGTCCACTTGTCCCGTCTGGAAAGTCCCTGCCCCCTGTCAGGATCCCCTTGCTTTTATAACATTTCATAAACAAAGGTATTATCTATATTAGATACTGCCGCATCATCATTTTGTATCATATATGAACATGAAATGAACAAAGGCATTATTCATACTAGATACTGTCACATCATCATTTTGTAACATATGTATCAATGATCACGCGCTGGTATGTGCAGAAGACTTGTTATTGTCCTGTGCAGCGTGTGATTCTCACTTTTAAAACTGCGTGATCATATCATGGATGAGACAAAGGACAAGGTTTTACTCCATTTTGTATAGTCCTTATTAGAAACTTAATAGGCCACATTGTCACATTCTAATTGATGTAATTATCATTCACATTACAAATGCGTCACATTTGTATCACACTAAGAGACTTCCGACCGTTGTGTTTAGCTCTTAGTGACACGCATATCCACCTCAAACACCGAAGTGGGACAATTTATTAGGGGTTTGATTAGAATTAGGCAGAATCTGCTGATTTATTTTTTTTTACCTTTATTTCTTTTTATAGCTCAAAGTCATCAGGCACAGCACAAAATCCAGTTGTGTGCTGTCAGTGTAGGTTAGAAACTAGCCATAGCAATAGGATAGCATCGTTTTGTTTAAAAAAAATAAATAAAAAACACAAAAAAAAAAAATGTAAAGTTTACACTTTAATTTGGAAAATGTTTAACCCGAGGGCTATGGGTAGAGGACGAGGGCGTGGACGTGGGCGTCCAACTACTGCAGGGGTCAGAGGCCGTGGTCCTGGGCGGGGTGAGACACCACCTGCTGATGAGGGAGCAGTCGATCGACGCAGAGCTACACTCCCTCAAGAAGTTACTGGGACTCGTAGTAGAGCACTGTTGAGGCCAGAACAGTGCGAAGAGGTGATGTTGTGGATTGCGGACAATGCTTCTAGCCATTTGTCCACCAGTCAGTCTTCCACGCAGTCCACCCATGTCACCAAAATCAGCACTCCTCCAGCTCCTCCACCTCAGCCTCCTTCCCCCCAGTCTGCCCCCTCCCAGGAAAATTTGGCATTTGAACCGGCATACTCTGAGGAACTGTTTTCTGGACCCTTCCCACAGTCACAAACCACTTGTCCGGTTGCTGCTGAGCAATTTTCCGATGCCCAGGTTTTCCACCGGTCGCAGTCTGTGGGTGATGATGACATTATTGACGTAGTGGAAGAAGTGTGTAAAGAGGTGTCGGACGATGAGGAGACACAGTTGTCAGACAGTGGTGAAGTTGTTGTCAGGGCAGGAAGTCCGAGGGGGGAGCAGACTGAGGGATCGGAGGATGATGAGGTGACAGACCCAAGCTGGGTTGATAGGCCGGGTGAACACACTGCTTCTGAGACGGAGGCGAGTCCTATAGCAGAACAGGTTGGAAGAGGCAGTGGTGGGGCCAGACGGAGAGGCAGGGCCAGAGCTGGTGCATCAGTGCCAAATGTTGCCCGTAGTCAAGCTCCCGTGGCGAGGGCTAGATTTTCAGAAGTCTGGAGGTTCTTTAAAGTAACACCGGATGACCGACGGACTGTGGTGTGCAACCTTTGCCAAACCAGGATCAGCAGGGGTTCCACCACTACTAGCTTAACTACCACCAGTATGCGCAGGCATATGAATGCTAAACACCCCACTCAATGGCACCAAGCCCGTTCACCTCCGGCCGGGCACACCACTGCTCCTTCCCCTGTGTCATCTGCTAGTCAGCCCCCTGCCCAGGACCACGGCCCAAACACCTTCCGTGCGAAAACCCCATCTTCACCTCCACGATCCTCCACAGCATCCACCAGTGTTCAGCTCTCCATACCCCAGACGCTGGAGCGCAAAAGGAAGTATAGCGCAACCCACCCACACGCCCAAGCCCTCAACGTCCACATCTCCAAGTTGCTTAGCCTGGAGATGCTGCCCTATAGGCTGGTAGAGACCGAGGCCTTTCGAAACCTCATGACGGCAGCCGCCCCTTGGTATTCGGTCCCCAGCCGCCACTACTTTTCCCGATGTGCCGTCCAAGCCCTGCACAAGCACGTGTCAGAGAACATCATCCGTGACCTGACTAACGCCGTTTCTGACAAGGTCCACCTGACCATGGACACGTGGACGAGTGCTGCTGGGCAGGGCCACTATATATCGCTGACGGCACATTGGGTTAACTTGGTGGAGGCTGGGACAGAGTCTGACCCTGCTCATATACTGCCGACGCCGAGGATTGCGGGGCCTACCTCGGTCCAGGTCTCAAAGGCCTACTATGCCTCCTCCTCCTCCCACCCCTCCTCCACCTCCTCCTCTGAATTACCATCCGTGGGCATGGCGCCATCAGTCGGTAGCTCTAGGCACAGCAGCAGTGCCATCGCTAAGCGACAGCAGGCGGTGCTCAAACTGCTGAGCCTAGGCGATAAAAGGCACACCGCCCAAGAGCTATTACAGGGCATCACGGCGCAGACTGATCTGTGGCTGGCACAGCTGAACCTGAAGCCAGGCATGGTTGTGTGTGACAACGGCCGTAACCTGGTGGCGGCTCTGCAACTCGGCAGACTGACACATGTGCCATGCGTGGCCCATGTGTTAAATCTCATAGTTCAGCGTTTCCTCAAGACATACCCCAATCTGTCTGATTTGCTCACGAAGGTGCGCCACGTCTGTGCGCATTTCAGGAAGTCCAGCACAGATGCTGCCACTCTCAGGGCAGCGAAGCGCCGCCTCCAACTGCCCTCTCACCAACTGTTGTGCGACATGCCCACGAGGTGGAATTCAACATTAACCATGTTATCCAGAGTTTACCAGCAGCGCAGAGCGATTGTAGACTGCCAGATGTCAACTTCCACCAGAACTGGTAGTCAGGTCAGTCAGCTTCCTCAAGTCTACAATGAGGAGTGGACGTGGATATCTGTCAGGTGCTGAGTAACTTTGAGGAGTCAACACAGATGGTCAGTGGCGATGCCGCCATCATCAGCCTCACCATCCCGCTGCTTGGCCTGTTGAAAAACTCTCTGGTCAGCATGAAGTCGGAAGCTTTGCGCTCGTCACAAGAGACAGGGGAAGAAGATTCCCTTGTTGATAGCCAAAGCACCCTTAGGTCTGTTTCTCAGCGCATATCGGAGGAGGTGGAGGAGGATGAGGAGGAAGAGGAGGAGAATGTTGGCGAGACAGAAGAGGGGACCATTGTTCAGTCCTTCACTGTTCAGCGTGTATGGGCAGAAGAAGAGGAGTTGGAGGAGGAGGAAATGGGCAGTCAGGCCAGTGAGGGGAGTGAATTCTTGCGCGTTGGGACTCTGGCGCATATGGCAGATTTCATGCTAGGCTGCCTATCCCGTGACCCTCGCGTTCAAAGAATTTATTCCAGCACCGATTACTGGGTATTCACTCTCCTGGACCCACGGTACAAGCAAAATCTTTCCACTCTCAACCCTGGAGAGGAAAGGAGTGTGAGAATGCATGAATACGAGTAGCGAGGGAGAGTAGGCGAGCAGGCAGCTTTTCCAGCACTGGCAGGGGTACACTTTACAAGGCCTTTGCCAGTTTTATGTCACCCCAGCAAGACACTGTCACCTGTCCCCAGTCTCGGCAGAGTAGAGCTGATCTTTACAGAAAGATAGTGAGGGAGTATGTAGCTGACCATACCATCGTCCTAAATGATCACACAGCTCCCTACAACTACTGGGTTTCAAAGCTGGACATGTGGCACGAACTGGCGCTGTACGCCTTGCAGGTTCTTGCCTGCCCTGCCGCTAGCGTGTTGTCCGAGCGGGTTTTCAGTGCAGCTGGTGGCATCATCACCGATAAGCGTACACGCCTGTCGACTGACAGCGCTGACAGGCTGACGCTTATCAAGATGAATAAACCCTGGATTTCTCCGGATTTTCATTCTCCACCAGGTGAAAGAAGCTCAACCTGAATAATGTATGCACTCCTCCTCCTCATTGTCCTCCTTCTCCTCCTCTTTGTACACTAAAGCATAGGAAACTGGCTATTTTTTACCAGGGCCAACTGGCTCTAGCTATAGTACTCTATGTATTTAATTTTTCTGGAGGGCAACCTGCCCGGTCCTCTGTTTTAAGCAATACAGGCACTCAATTTATTTAATTTTTCTGGAGGACCACCTACCTGCTCCTCTGGTTTGAAAACTTTTTTGGACTGCCACATACAGGCACTATCCAAATTAAATTGTGGCTATGTGTCCATAGCAGCCTCCACATGTCGTCTTTTTAGCTGGCTCCACACGTTGTCTCCATTGCTACCTCCACACGTCATGGCCATAGCTGCCTCCAAAAGTCGTCCATATAGCTGCCTCCATACATGGTCCCCTTATCAAACGAACTGTGTAAGGCAGAATTTTGGGTTGTTTTCATGGCTTCCACATCAAACTTGTTAACTTTGTCGCCACCCTGCTGTGTAATCCACAAAATATACTGGCAAACTTTTATCATTTACCGATATTATTTGAGCGCTTCTTGCGCATCTGTTTACATTCCCCTCACCCGCCATATCCCAAGCTTATAAGAACGCTACTACACTTGATCTTATACAAAAGGTTCTTAGAAGTGCTGTTTGGGGAGTAGCCTAGAGACAGGGGCTTGGATTGGCGAAAGCTCGCCTGGCAGCGGAGCGCCAGCTCCATCTCAAAATCCAACTAACATAGTTTTAACTGCAGCACCTTTAATCTACTACTAGTTCACTGCCTCCATACATGGTCCCCTTATCAAACGAGCTGTGTCAGGCAGAATTTTGGGTTGTTTTCATGGCTTCCACATCAAACTTGTTAACTTTGTCGCCACCCTGCTGTGTAATCCACAAAATATACTGGCAAACTTTTATCATTTACCGATATTATTTGAGCGCTTCTTGCGCATCTGTTTGCATTCCCCTCACCCGCCATATCCTAAACTTATAAGAACGCTACTACACTTGATCTTATACAAAAGGTTCTTAGAAGTGCTGTTTGGGGAGTAGCCTAGAGACAGGGGCTTGGATTGGCGAAAGCTCGCCTGGCAGCGGAGCGCCAGCTCCATCTCAAGATCCAACTAACATAGTTTTAACTGCAGCACCTTTAATCTACTACTAGTTCACTGCCTCCATACACCGTCCCCTTATCAAACAAGCTGTGTCAGGCAGAATTTTCAGGTGTTTCACCAGATACATTGTGGAAATCGGCCCATCTGTCGCCGCCATGCTGGAGACCTGAAGTTGCAATCATAGCGCAATATGGATGCCCCATACTGTCGCTCTTAATCATGGAACCATTTCCGTAAAAACAATTAAAAATAGAACCACTATGCTATTCCATTATTCCTAGGTGAAATATTCAAACGACCCGGCCTGCTTTGAAAATTATAATTTTTTCAAAGTAAACGCTTCTGGCCCCCAGGCCCATTTTGGGTGGGGAGGAGCCGAGAGACAGGGGCTTGGACAGGTGAAATCTCGCCTGGCAGTGGACCGTCAGCTCCATCCCAAGATTAGGCAGCCTCAGAGGCATCCATGCATGCTGCCCCTGCTGTTTCCTGTCCATTTTGCCTCCACGATCCTCCACAGCGTCCACCAATGTCTCATTTCAACTCTCTATACCCCAGACGCTGGAGCAATAGAGGATATGCAGCACATCATCCCCTTATCAAACGAGCTGTGTCAGGCAGAATTTTCAGGTGTTTCACCAGATACATAGTGGAACTCCGCCCATCTGTCGCCGCCATGCTGGAGACCTGAAGTTGCAATCATAGCAGCGCAATATGAATGCCCCATACTGTCGCTCTTAATCATGGAAGTCGTCTCCATGGCTGCCTCCACATGTCGTCCCCTTATCAAAAGAGCTGTGTCAGGCTCATTTTTCGGGTGTTTCACCAGATACGTTATGGAACTTGGTCACTATGTCGCCACCATGCTGTGTTATCGACTAAATATACCGTCAACCTTTTGTTCACATAGGAAATCATTTCACCTCCTTTGGTGAAACCTGAGTCCATTTAGGGTATGTCGCCATGACACTCTCTAGCCTGCCACTGCTGCCGCTGCCTCTGCGTGCCGTCCCTTATAGTGTCAGGGTCAATTATTGGATGTTTTAGATGCTATCTAGCCTCATTTGGTCACTCTGTCATGGCCATGCTGTTGCCCATAATTTTGGCATAATGGTGCGATTAAGCAGTCTCAGAGGCATCCATGCATGCTGCCCCTGCTGTTTCCTGTCCATTTCCGTGTTGTTTCCATCCTTTTCTGAGGTTTCCAGGTGTTTGGCCAAGCTTCCCTGTGCAGACCCTTGGTCCCCTTGAAAAATGCTCGAGTCTCCCATTGACTTCAATGGGGCTCGTTATTCGAGACGAGCACTCGAGCATCGGGAAAAGTTTGTCTCGAATAACGAGTACCCGAGCATTTTAGTGCTCGCTCATCTCTAGTGACCACAGCGTGCCTAGGCCTCAACCACCAGCCACTCCGGTATTGTGGGCCCCGGCTGCCTCCAGGTCCCAATAAAAGGCTAGGCCCCGGTGGGGGATGTTGCAAATGTGTTCTGTTATTATAATAACATCTACCAAACTCCATAAAAGCTATCAGATCGCCTAAGGTTTAAACACCCTGGAGGGTCTGCATAGATGTTACATTTACAAAAAATATACATACATTTGTGCTTCGGATCATGTTCGGGAAAAAAGTGACAAGCTGGTTGATTGCTTAGCATCCAATCAACCCACTTGCAGATCCTTAACTACCATTGGCATGTCCTCTTTAGGCATGGCAGCAATTGACCTGGTTAACCCACTGACGTCACATGGAGCGATGATCTCAACAAAGAAGATGATTTTTTGGTGTTTTGTCCACAGCAGCTCATGTTTTTTTTTCCAGGGGCCTGGTCATACATGTGGTGCTCTGATTATTGCTGGCTACCTCATCTGAACTATCATTGCCTTTGAGCCATGTTGGGTCTACAACGTCATCATCAGCCCCCAGATCTTCTTCCACAAATCCTTTTCCGCTGCCCACCTTTGTCAGCAGAAGTTGGCACTTTGGTTCACCCTCATCATCATCATAATGGCTATCCAGCAATAGTCCGCTGGCCACATGCAACACAAGCTAGGCATCTGGGAACTCTATGGGGCAGATTTACTTACCCGGTCCATTCGCGATCCTGCAGCGCGTTCTGTGTGGAGGATTCAGGTCTTCCGGCGATTCATTAAGGTTGTTCCCCCGAGTCCACTAGCTGTTGCTGCTGCGCTGAAGTCCGTCGGAGTGCACTGGAGTTCATGATCGATTGCTGGGTGCAGGTAAGTGCGTGTCAAGCAACACTTTTTTTTAAAAAATGCCAAAATCCCGGGGGCAATTCAGGGAAAATCGACGCAAAACGGAAAAATTCGGGTAACCCGCTGGAAAAATGCAATTCGGGCCCTTAGCAAATGACCCCCTATGTCTGCAACTGGGACAGGGACAGGTGGATGACCGATGGAAACACCAACCTGCAGTTATCATGAAGCACTAGTGACTGCTCCATGACCGGAGTCATTCTTGCTGTTTTGAACAGGGGGGAGGTGAAGGGCTTTGTAATTTGTAAAATAACTGAAAAATGCTGTAACTTTGCCTGGACTCTCCATTGTGGGTATAAGCACGCAGTATTCAACTCGTCTCCAAAAGGAAAACTATTTAAAATTTCTAGGTGGACTTGGCAAATTCCACGCTGCCACATTGTTAGTAGATTCAAATGGCACAGTAATGCCTTCTATATGCAAGAATATATATCCTAGTATAATACTAGTATATAGTATAATAATCCTCATAAATAATATTTTATCTAGTATAATACTGCTTATATGTACAAGAATATAACTACTATAAATAGCATATACTATAGTATAGTATATATAAAGTATATCTACTATACTTCTATGAAATCTGATCCTTTCTGCCATTTACTGCAATGCAGTGGATTAGAGGTGACCTGTGCATTACAGGTCTAATAGAGACTCCAGTCTTTGTGAAGTCATGGAGAGTAATGATCCTTCCAAGACACCGCTGGGGATATAAATGCTGCTGGGTGGACCACTTGCTTGTGTTTCCAGTGGGTATTTGCTGCATAATGCAGCAAACACCCGCTATGTATAAAGAGGGCTCAGCTTGTGAGCCATCTTCATACATCATTTAATCCCTTCGATCTGTATAAAGTTTTGGACTTGAGTAAAAATATAAAAAATACCAACATATACTCACCTACACTCCCCTTCATCCCGAGCCTGTGCTTGTCTTTGCTAATCTTGACACATTGGGATCACCTGAAAAATAGAGTTATAAAAAGCAGCATGAAGATAGGATGTCCTGTGCTAAGAAACTGGTAGATATCCTTTTGAAGACAAGGCCTCATTTTTCAATTCATACATGAATACATAACAAGTGGTTATTTGGAACACGTCAACATATCAAGGAAATTTTGAGATTGTGCATTCAATTATTTTAAACATTTGGATGATATCTTTTGGGTTTAGTTATGAAAAAAATGACATTTTAACTTTAAAAACTTTAGAAGTGGCCCCTTTCTGTGGATGGGGGTCACAAGAAGAAGTTGTGGTCATGGGATGTGGGAGTTAAAGAAAGCTACCACTCAATAAAAGTTTTTAAAAACTCATGCATTAACTCTTCATCTTGATTCAGGCGCTAGTCTTCTTTAAGCTTCCATTTCACCTGAAAAAAAAAAGACTAATAAAAAGCAGGATGGACTGCTTATTATTCATGCCTTTTCCAGTTCCCTTTCCCATGTTAGAGAGGGAGGTGACGTCACGCAAGAGGCTTGAATAACTAGCAGCTCAAAGCACCGGATATTGCGTCCAGCCACTCCAGTCTGCTTTTTATAAGTCTATTTTTCAGGGGATCCCGGCATGTCAAGATGAAAGAAGACTAGCACCAGGATTGAGGTGAAGCGGAGAACAGGTTACTATGTGTATTTTTTTTTTAATGAATGGTAGATTTCCTTGAATAAACATCTACAATGCAAATAAATATTCCTTTTCCTTTTCTACAGGAATAAAACTACTATATCCCTACAATACAGAACTTCGAAAAACAATAATATAACCAATATATTACTGCCCCCTATGTACAACATGACTACTACAATATTATGTTCCGCCTTCTCACAGAGAACCCCCCTTCCCCTCCTCATATAGATACCACGCCTTTTCCCATAAAATCCCCACAACAGAATCTCGTCAATATCTTCCCCTCCAGGTCAACTGCCCATGAGGTCTGTCGTCACACAGAATCTCCTCCCTCAAGTTTGCCCCCACTTCCTCCTCACACAGAATCCCCCAGGTCCAGTTCACCATCCTTTACCTCCCTTCTCACTGTCAGAAGCCCTGTTACTTGGCTGATGTATAATGGAGAAGCCGGAGGGTCATGAGATGGCTGGCAACAATGAGATAAAATCTCAGGGGATCCGATCCTCTTTAGGGCAGCACCATGGTCTGCTGACTGGCCTGGGCAACCTAATTATTCCTCCAGTCAGATCTGACTGCATACACTGCCCTACAATTTGTTGGTATTGCAGAGCAGTGTCTTGGACTTGAACCAACAATGCTGTGTGCTGTGCAAGTCCATGTTTGTATACAGTAAAAAATGAAAACTTTTTAAACATTTTTAAAATAAATAAAACATAGTTCCCTAAAATTACACATTGTCAGGATCAGTGGTAGTGGATCCTCTGTACCACCGCGGATGATGACGTAATCCGACACCTGGGACCGGAGTCTAAGTGGCACCTGGTTTTCACCAGAGCCCGCCGCAAAGCGGGATGGACTTGCCGTGGCAGGGTACCTCCAGGTCGTTCCACAGGCGTGACTTTGTCCGCAGTGGCGGCCAAGGCGAAGTACAGAATCGTAAGGCAAACTTGTGGTCGGGGACAGGCAGGTGATCAAGACAAGCAACACAGGATCGAAGTTGTGCACATAGTGGTAGGTCAGGACTGGCAGCATAGGATCAAAGTCAATAACGGAACCGGCTCTCAGCGGTAATTTGGAAAAACAGCAAATCGCATGAAATAGCTTTCTCAGAGGCACTAGGCACAAAGATGCAGCCGCCTTTTATGCAATTTCCTGGGGATGGCCAGCAGTGGTGTTCTTGCACTTTAAACATTTGAGCACCGGCACACACGTGCCCTAGGAGGTGGAGACGCGTGTGCCAGGCTGCTGGAGTTGGAACAGGAATGAGGACAGGTAAGTGGCACAAGAACGGCACCAGGTTGCAGCGAGGGGCACGGGTGAACCTGCAACCCATATCACCCCTGACAGTTTTGTTGGGCTGGAGAAATATTTTTGCAAGAGTTCATGGTCCACGATATTGTCCTCGGGCTCCCAAGATCTTTCATCTGGCCCGAACCCCTTCCAGTCAATCAAGGAGAACCACTTACCTCTCACCGTCTTCATGTCCTGGAGCTCTTTCACCTCATAGACACCGGTGGAGTCTAACACCAAAATTTCCTAAGGTTCTTTTGGTTCAAAGACAACAACCCCTTGGAAGCGCCCATCAAGTATTGGATGCATGTGCACATCTTTGGTAACAGTTCTTCCCCATCAGTGGCTATATATGGTCTTAAACATTCAGCCAGGGAGGGCGAGAAAGAATATGGTTCAGACATTACACAGTTTATCAAAAGGAACTTTTATGTGGATGACTGTTTAAAATCATTACCTACAAATGAGTCTGCAATCAGTCTTCTTAAGAGAGCTCAAGAAATGCTTGCTAATTCAAACTTAAGACTCCATAAAATTGCCTCCAACAGCAAAAAATTAATGGAAGCATTTCCTTCTCATGATTACAGCAATGATTTAAAGGACTTAAGTACTGACACTCTTCCAATGCAACGTAGTCATGGACTGCTCTGAGACTTAAAGTCTGACACCTTTACCTTCCAAGTAAGCGAGGAAGAGAAACCCTTTACTTGGAGAGGAGTACTATCTGCTATAAACAGCTTGTACGATCCTTTAGGCTTTGCAGGTCCTGTTACCATCAAGGTAAAGCAATACTTAGAGATTTGACTCATGCCTCTGACTGGGATGAACAACTTCCCAATGAAAAGAAAGGCCTGTGGGTAGAGTGGAAGAACTCTCTAACAAATCTCTCTCATCTACATGTTGCACGCTCATATGCCCCTGTGCCATCTACAGAAGTTCAGTTACAAAGATGCTTCTATCAAAGCCATTGCTGCTGTGGCCTTTCTTAAAACAGTAGACATTAAAGGACAATGTCATATACCCTGTTTCCCCGAAAATAAGGCGGTGTCTTATATTAATTTTCGTTTCGAAAGAGTGGAAGAGTGGAGGTCTTATTTTCAGGGGACGTCTTATTTTTCCATGAACAAGAATCTACATTTATCGTTGAACAAAAAAACAACTTCTCGAACATTCTTATAACTGTCCAAACTCTGAATTTCATGCTGTATTTTTTGTGACTCCATTTCTATTAGAATAATTGGCCCCAATCTCTCATGTTTAGTAAAAGCTCTTCCCATAAATGACCCTTCTTATCCTGGAGGTTGCTGGTATCACATTTGCAGCACAACAGCCAGTGATTTAATTCCATGAATTGTTCCCCATGTCACAACGTATGGTGTGAGGGGAGCTGCCGCAATGGCTGCCGCTAGTTCTTATTTTCAGGGGGGGCCTTATATTTCTAAACCTGAACAAAATTGTACTAGGTCTTATTTTCGGGGGATGTCTTATTTTGGGGGAAACAGGGTAGGATTCGTCATGGGCAAAGCAAAACTTGCACCACTCTCTCTATTAAAAACAGGTTCTTCATTCATGTGCAACTCTACCAAAAAAACATTCCCCATCCCCTTAAGCATGTCCTGCAAAACTAAATATGTTATTTATATTATAGAATGTCAAATATGTCACCTTCAGTTCAGGCCGTACGTACTCGTTCCCATTAAACAAAAGGAAAATGTAAAAAAGAAATATCTGTTACAAGGTGTATCTAAGCACTGCAGTGTATTTCATCCCCAAGTAAAATTCCCCTTATCTATCATGCCAATAGACCATATACCTGAGACTGCGCCCAATTGTTTTCAACTGCTCTGTAGGCGCATGGTGTATTGGATATACACACTCAATACCCTCGCCCCGAACAGCCTTAATCAAGCCAATGAGACCATTCTTTAAAAATCTGTATTACAACACTCTCACATTCTGCCGCTATTCTTCTCTTCCTCTGTTATCCAGTTACCTCGGTTTGGGTAGTTTCGTCCCATCCTTTTTTTCCCAGATCGGCTTCCGTAGTTGTAGTCCCATGCCCAGCGCCATCTTCACTACACGTCTCGATATGTCCCTTCCCATTATCCGTACTTGTAGTTCATCTACAGTTTATATAATCACGTAAGTTACCGGAAACTGTCATTAACCAATCAGATGACACTGATCTCTTTAAATAGTATCACATTCTTATGTACAATTATGAACCAGAAGAAGCGCGCGGTCGGAACTATTACCGCTATTTTTATAGATTTTTATTTATTTATTACCTTGTTAAGAATTTTTTTAAATTAAAGAATCTCGAAAAATTATAATTTTGGGTCGTCCCAGCGCCACAAAAACGCTTAACACCGTTACACATATCCAGTGGATATACCGAGACTAGAACTTTGTGCTCCAGTATTAGCAGTTGAACTAGCTGAGATGATCACAACAGAGATGTATTTGGAGATCAAAGATGCTGCGTTTTACACAGACAGCCAGGTAGTCTTGGGATATATCTACAACGAAAGACGACGCTTCTACGTGTATGTCAACAACAGGGTTCTACGAATCAGGAGGTCAACTTTGCCAAAACAGTGGCATTTTGTTGCTACTGATCAAAATACTTCAGACCAAGCAACTAGATCTGTTGCTGCCAGCTGTCTTAATGACACTACATTGTTTACAGGTCCTGCCTTTCTATACAGCTCTACGGATCTTAAAACATTTGAACTTGTGGGTGCTGACAAGGATGCAGAAATCCGTCCCAAGGTGTCAATTCTACACACAGTGACTTCAGACCTTAAGTCTCACGGATTCAGCAGGTTCTCAACCTGGAAATCACTTGTTCATGCCATCACTTTTTTAACCCACATAGCTCGTTCTTTCAAAAATATTAAGCTTGCTATTGTTAAGGATTGTAAAGGCTGGCAACTCTGCAAAAATGTCCATGCAGTGACTGAACTAGATCAGTCAAAGAATGTAATCATTTGGACTGTCTAACATGAAGTTTATGCTAAAGAAATTGACAGTATCATTAATCACAGACCTATTTCTAAAGATAGTTGGGTTCATTTCCTAACGGCCCGAATTGCGTTTTTCCGCCGGGTTACCCGAATATTACTGTTTTGCGACGATTTTCCCTGAATTGCCCCGGGTTTTTAGCGCACACGATCGGTTTGTGGCGCATTGGCACCGGCATGCACCCGACGGAAATCGGTCGGGGGGCATGGCCATCAGAAAACCTGACGTATTCGGAAAAAATGCCGTATTTTTTTTTTTTTTAAAAGTGTCACGTGCTTACCTGCACCCAGCAACGGATTGTGAACTCCAGTGAACTCCGACGGACTTCAGCGCAGCAGCGACACCTGGTGGATATCGGGCGCACTACCTTAGTTAATCGCTGGAAGACCCGAATCCTCCACAGAGAACGCGCCGCTGGATCGCGACAGGACCGGGTAAGTAAATCTGCCCCAGTGTCTTAAAGAAACTAGATCCCTTCATTGATGCAGATTGCCTATTAAGGGTTGGAGGCCGCCTCAAGGAAGCAAGAATAGACTTTAAAGGAAAACATCCGATATTAAATCCTGGGCATCATCACATTTCCTATTTGCTTGTCCGACATTACCATGAACAGGTAAAACATCAAGGCCGGTTGTTCACAGAAGGGGCTTTACGAACTGCTGGACTGTAGATTGTTGGAGCAAAAAGATGTGTGAGCAAGTTCATTTTCAAATGTGTCACATGCCGCAAACTTCAGGGTATTTTCAAAACACAGAAGATGGCCAATCTTCCATCTGACAGACTGAGTACAGAACCTCCTTTCACTAATGTCGGGCTTGATGTATTTGGTCCATGGTTTGTAGTTACCCGATAAACCAGAGGAGGTCAAGCAAGCAGTAAGCGCTGGGCAGTCTTGTTCACCTGTATGTCTGTCCGAGCTGTGCACATAGAAGTGATTGAATCCATGGACACCTCAAGCTTCATAAATGCTCTTAGATGCTTTATTGCCATCAGGGGACCTTTGAAACACATTGGGGCACATTTACTTACCCGGTCCAGTCGCGATCCAGCGGCGCGTTCTCTGCTCTGGATTCGGTTCCGGCCGGGATTTATGAATGTAGTTCTTCCGCCGTCCACCAGGTGGCGCTGCTGCGCTGAAAGTCATCTCATCGCGCCGGAATGCACCACCTCGGACCAGGTGAAGGTAAGCGCTCCCCAAGCGACACTTTTTCGGTTTTTAAATGCGGCGGTTTTTCCGAATACGTCGGGTTTTCGTTCGGCCACGCCCCCCGATTTCCGTCGCGCGCATGCCGGCGCCGATGCGCCACAATCCGATCGCGTGCGCCACAATCCCGGGGCAATTCAGGTACAATCGGCGCAAATCGGAAATATTCGGGTAACACGTCGGGAAAACGAGAATCGGGCCCTTAGTAAATGACCCACATTAGCTCTGACAGAGGCACCAACTTTGTGGGAGCAGTCAAAGAGTTACAGATTCCTACAAACCTGGATACTGTCAGTGTAAACAGATACCTACGTGAACAGGGCTGCACTTGGACTTTCAATCCGCCACATTCCTCTCATATGGGTGGAGCTTGGGAGAGAATGATAGGCATAGCCCGTAGAATTCTGGACTCTATTTTCTTACAAGTGGGTACTGCCAGACTAACCCATGAGTGCCTAACTACTTTCATGGCAGAAGTATCAGCCATCATCAATGCCAGACCACTAATTCCAGTTACCAGCGATCCTGATGAAGCTGCCAGGATTTTAGTTCCCTCATTGGCCCATTATGTCGACTATATATATATATATATTAGCTTTTTTGTTATTGGGTTTTTTAGTAGGTTTTTTTTAGCAGGATGAGACGCTTTTTCCAGTGTTACTATTTTGGGGTTGGTATCCCCTATTGTTGGAAATGTATGAACACCAAAATACGGTGAACACCAAAAAAAAAAGTAAAAAATCCAGTACAGAATTGATGCTTTTTTGGAGGGAGTAGAAAAGCATCAATTCTGTACTGGATTTTTTACTTTTTTTTGGTGTTTTTTGTAGCCTAATAATCAGGCTATCTTTGTTCTATAGGTCATTATGATTATGGGGGTACCATACTTGAATATTTTTTCTTATATTTTACTAAATTTGCCAAATAATACCCTAATGTGGGGAAAAATCTATCAATTGTTCATCGCCGTCTTCCAAGTGGCATAACATTTTTACAAATTTTTGGCTACAGAGCTGGTTAATGGCTTGGTTTTTGCAGGGCATGTCGTACTTTGCAACAGTATCATTGTGGTGTACATATGTTTTTTTGATAACTTTTTAATGCATTTTTTGTGGGAGTAAATAGATAAAAATCATAATTTTTGGTGGGTTTTTCATTTTTTTTTTACGGCGTTCATCGCATGGGTTCAATAATTGTTTACTTTTATTCTACAGGTTGTTATGGACGTGGTAATACTATATTTGTGGGCTTGTGTTATGATTTAGTTTTTTTTGTGCATTATATTGTCACGGGAGACCCTGGCTCTGTAAAATTTAAAGGGCCAGTGCACCGATAATTGGCGCTGGCCAGCTGCCTTTACTGATAAATTCCCAGCCCCTTCTGTGTTCCCTGATGGATCTTTGTGTCACACAGCCTTAGAAAAAGCTTGTTCCTATGTCCTTTGCATTTATAGTGATTTCCCGTTGTGACCTTGATTCTTTTCCTGACTACGCTCCTCTGCTGCCTGCCTTGACCTATTGCTACGTCCCCGACTCTGATCCCATGCTGCCCGTCCTGACTTCCTGCCTGTCCCAGACTATGATTTATCCTAATGTCTGTGTACCTTGCCTTGGCTGCCACTACGGACAAAGTCGCACCTGTGGAACGACCTGGTGGTACCACGCCACAGCAAGTCCAACCCACTTTGCGACGGGCTCTGGTGAAAACCAGGTACCACTTAGACTCCGGTCCCAGATATCGGCTTATGTAATCATCTTCAGTGGTTCAGTGGGTCCACTACCCCTGGAGCCTGAAATATATGTCTCTTTATATGTTATGGGGCTTAAAGGGGTTTCCCCTAGCAGTGTTAAACTGCTACTTTTATTGGAACATATCGATAAAGCTAGCAAACACTGCACTACCAAAGCCTTGGAAGCCAGACCAAGCTTACAGAAGTCAGGCCTATTCATCATTGTATTTTCTGTATCTTCTCCCCTGGAGCGCCTCTCCCACACTGTATTGTTGTTCAATGAAATATAAATTCATAAATGAAAGGGGTTTTCCCAGGAAGGAAAGTTATGCTCTATCTTAGACCCCTCATCGCTCCATCAACTTAATGGAGCAGACGGGCACGCATGACTGTTCTGCTCCATTAATTGCTATGGAGCTGACAGAAATTGCCTAGCGTGATCGTGAGACCCCAAAAGAGAGTTAAAATGCAGTGGCCAAGCCCACTCCGACCGCGGGTGTTACTCGGAGATGTCAGATGTTACTCGTGTGAATCGTGCAAGCCTGCGCCGTAAGAGGTTAAGGGATAGCTGATATTTTTTCTTGTTGTTTTTTTTTTTTACTTAATTGTTTTTTTTTTCTTTACATTTGACTTTGTCCTACAAGGGGATGCTGTTATGAGATAACTTTTATCTCTTATCTCTACTTATGTAGTGCAGTATATTATTGATATATTACATCCTATATAAGATTCATCTATTAGGAGAGTCCTCCTGTCTGGTCTTATAGATCACTAAACTAGGCAGCCCTGGGGTCCTTCACTGGCCCCTGAGCTACCATGCAACACCTTAGGCGCCCTGCAATTGCAGTCACAGGGTGTTGATGGGTGGCTGAGGGAGCATGCTACCCTCTGCAACCACTTAGATACCACAGTCCATGCTCGACTGTGGTGTCTAAGGGGTTAAACACCCAGGATTGAAGCATTTACTGCTGAACCTGTTGTCCTTCAAACTTCTTCAAACACTGTGCCGTAGAAAGGCATCGCATCAGAAGAAGTACCTGTAATGACCGCCATAAAAACCCAATAAAATTAAGGGGTTAGTATATGTAAATGTATCCTTCATGCTGTCACCAGAGCTGAAGAAGGATGGCAGATACTATAATTATGGAAAGAAAATAGAAAAAAGTGTACAATCATAACACAAAAACAGATTAGAAAAAGTGATGCATATTCTAATCAGGTTTAAAAATGGCAACACATTCCCTTTATTTTCCTATTTCCTCCCAAATTCCCAATTTCTTTATTTTATTATAGATTCCAGCTGGTTTAACAAAGCTAAGATCAGAACTGTTTATATATCAGAAGCATTTTGACTGGCTGAAAAAATCGTCACATGTTGGTCGTCCCTTAGATCATGAATTTAATAGCATCTACAATCGGATCGACAAGCTAGTGAAAAAAATTGACTTCTTGGTAAGTACATACAACACTGTGCTTTACATCTTCATATGCAACACCCCTGCCACTGCGTAAGGCAGAGTGGTTGTGAATAAGCCCCTGTATCATTCGGTACATCTAGAAGTAATTAGCAGCAGTAGTTACTGCCTGGACAGGCAAGGGTTAACCTTATTGAATGTGATCATCCAATTACATGTTCTGATACACAACAATGTTAACTGGAGTGTGATTAGAGAGTGAGCCACCACCTGACCAGAGGGAGTAACAAGACCCCTGGACAGGAAGTGACAAGCTCTTGAATCCAGCTTCTGACAGAGAAGCATCTCTCAGAGCACATGCTCTGACCACAGGCCTCCTAGGTCTCAGCTCCCACTATAGAGCTACAGAGTGTTAGCCCACCTTCAGGGCTAACACTGAACCGTCACATGACAAAGCTGCAGCTTCCAGCATTGGACACAGCTCCATCCCAGCCTGCCTCTGCAACCAGGCTGGTGACCAAACTCCTGAGGTTCTCTTCAAGATCACTCCAGTATTGCCTTTGTACAGAATCGTTTGGCTTGTTGTTCCCGAATAAAGAACTGTATGTTACGTTTAAGCACAACATTGCCTCCGTCTGGTCCCTGCTATGGCTGTATCACTATCAAGGGCGCCCCATTCATCTACCAGGGACACATACTACAAACGCGAAGGGCTGCCCCAGGGAGAACCAGTACATCAGGCTCTCCCTCTATATCATTTCTTGCATACACCACCCGCTGGAGACCTGCCATGCTGTAGGGCAGCCCTTCTGTCCCCATACCAAACACCGTGACACTAGCGTGCATAGGCCGCAATCGCCAACCACTCCGGTATTCTGGGCCCCGGCTGTCTCCAGGCCCTAAGAAAAGGCTAGGCCCCGGTGGGGGATGTTGCAAGTGGTGTAACGAACAGTATTTCTACTTCTGTGCCTTATTCTAGCACTATAGACTGTCCTTTATTACAAATTTACTGTGCTGCCTAACCCTGCTGCCATCCGGTTTTAGGCCAAAGTCACTTTGTGCTTTTCCACATTGACTTTGTTACTGAACTTGCCACGTGCTGTCGAGCATCGCTCTAGCACTCCGGAGGTTAATCTGTCACAAAACTCTGCCAGCTCTGCTACATCCGGCGCTGCTGCGCCTGAAGCGTTTACCTCACAAGGCTGTGGCGCAGCACGGAATTCCAGCCCGCCAAATCCTCACTGGCGGGAACCCCAGAGGCATCACCAAGCCCCACCCATTGCGCGTGTGAAGGAGTAGCCAGAGCGTGAGCGGCCAGCAACGAAGAGGGTTAATCGTCCATCTTGGATTTCAGCGCAGGCCGCGCCTAAACCCGTCCACAGCATGCGCATCATCCGGAGTCCCGGCGCACGTGTCCTGTTACTTGAGGAGAGCACCGCTGTGCAACACCGAGCCTCTGATGCCTGCCAGACATTGGGAACGGAGTCCTTCGTGCACCGGAGCTGTCCTGTCACTGCGGCTAATCATGAGTGAGTGCCGCTGGGGAAGTTAAAGGGGGGTAGAGATTGTTTCCGGCTCACCTCCCAGGGAATAGTGAGTGTGCTTTAAAGTGCCCAAGTCCCCATTACTGGCCATCGCCCATAGCAATGGACATTGTGTATCCCTCAGCCCTCATTAGGCTAGCTCAATCATGTCAGCCCAAGACGAAGACAAGGAACTGGGGCAATTCCGGTCCTCCGGTCCCTTCTCAGGGTATCGGAGCATGTTAAACCCACCAGAGAGCCCCTTCAGCCCTGTTGCAGCCAGTGTCCCCGGGACTCCCACCATTATGCCCCTGACTATGCCCTACTATCTGGGGGCCCCTGGTTACCCCACTACGAAGGAGAATTACACACTCTCTCTGAATTCAGCGCCAAGCTGTTAGCTACCTTCGCCCTGTATCCGATCACAGAGGAGCAGAAAGTGGGCATTTTAACCGGGCAATTAAAGGGACCCGCTCACCTGGAAGTCAAGTCTTGGCGCCGAGAACAGCACCAGAATGTGGCCCAAATTCTCAATAGGCTGCGCAACACCTTTGAAAAATGTACTGCCTCAGAGTTGAAGCAGAAGTTCTTTGGAAAAAGACAAAAGCCTCAAGAGTCCCTCAGAGACTTTGCCCTCTCCCTACAGGAGACATGGAAGGCCATAACCTGCCTTGACCCCAAAGAAGCGGAAAACTCTGACCAAACCCTGAGGGAACAATTCATTAATGGTCTTGTTGATAGAAATCAAAGATTCTCAACATGCCCAGGCCTCCTTTCTTGAGTTCAAGGAAATTGCCATTGACATATTAGGGGACCGACTGCCCACTGGGCCGCATAAAGATTCTGAATCTGTGGATATGGAGGATACTGCTCCAGCTTGTTATCCAACGCAGCCGACATCACCGCCTCCCGCGTCTGCGGAAGTTGCTGTCCTAGCAGAACAGGTCACTACCCTGGCGGACACCATGAGTAAAATACTCGACCGATTGTCCCAGTTGGAAGTAACCGTCTCCTCCAAAAGGAGGAAACCACCAGAGGACTCTGTATGGTCAGAGCCAAACCGTGACTCCCCAGCCAAACCGCGCCCAAGGGAGGCAAAGTCTTTAAACACTTGGAGTCAGAAAGAACCTCGCCAGCGGTGCAGCTACTGCCGTAAATACGGGCATGAAGAGAATGGATGCCGTCAGTTAAACGACAAACCCTTGGAGCTATGGGACAACCTCCGAGGAAAGAGCCTTTAAGTCCCCGAGATGCCAACTGGATGCCCAGGTTCGTGGGGACCTGCCCCATGATTCATGTAACCATCGACGGAGTAACCCTACCGGTCTTAATTGATACCGGCTCTCAGGTGACTACCCTTCGAAGTGCTTCCTTCGAGAGATGCCGAAGAGGAGCATCCTTGACCCAGCCTCCCGAGGCTTACTTGAACATTATTGCTACCAATGGGAAAACCGTACCAATCCGTGGCTATTGGGAACCCACACTAACCATTAGAGACACCGAGTTAACCAGACAGGGCATAGTGGTGACACAAGTGCCCGAAGACTGTAACTTCTCCCTGGTACTGTGTACCAATGTCCTCCGCAACTGATACTCCGCAACTGAATGCATGGGCATTCAAGGTCAAGACTACTAGGCTGTGGTAGAACCTCTACCAGCTGACGAAGACCTGCACATTCTAGCCGCCAGGAACCTAGTCACTGTATCCAGAGGACAAGTACGCATCAGACTACTAAATGTGGGAGACTCCCCAGTGGACCTAGAGAAGATATCAAGCAGTAGCCACCCTCTTAAGTGTCCACCCTGAAGACTTAGTGGAAACCTCTCTGTCTGCCTCCTTACAACTGGAGGTGAAACACAGTGCTGAGGGTGAGCCTGCCAAGCAGTCCTGGTGGCAGTCCTGGTGGTATTACTCCTGTAGACCAAGTACAAGGTGTCCTGGATGTCGTCATGAACACTACCAGGCCTTCAGCAAACACCCACTGGATTTTGGGCAGACTACTCTGATCCAACATACTATCCCTACTGGCTCTCATCCTCCTATCCTCCTTCATAACACTATTTACAAGCAAACCCGGGGCACAGCCATGGGGACGAAATTTGCCCCGAGTTTCGCCAATATTTATATGGGCGAGTTTGAGAGACAGTTTATTCAAACCAACCCTGATTGGCGCAACAACATCATCTTTTATAAGAGATACATAGATGATCTCCTTATCATCTGGGACGGCCCTGAAAATCTAATCCCCACCTTTGTATCTTCCATCAACTCTAATGATTGGGGTCTAAAATTTACCCTCAGTTCCTCGACCACGGAAATAGAATTTCTCGACCTTCACCTCCAGGCAGATAAAGGTACGATCACGACAAAAACATTTTTCAAAAAAGTCGACACAAACAGTTTTCTACATTTCAAAAGCAATCACCACAAAAAATGGAAAGAAAACATACCATTCAGCCAGTTCCGCCGGATAAGAAAAAACTGTTCCGAAACCACCACTTTCATGGAACAAAGCCAAATCCTAAAGAAGAGGTTTTTAAACAAAGGCTTTCCGAAATCACTTGTCAACTCAGCTTATGAACGGTCTATGCAACTGGAACAATCCGACTGTCTGAAACCCAGGGCAAATGAAACTCTGGCAGAAAAGAAGTCTATGAAGGTAAACTTCATAACCACCTACAATAGCGGACACCGCCAGATCCACGAGATCCTCGGCAAACATTGGCCAATCCTACTCAACGACCCGTTCCTGTCCAATGACCTCCCTAAAAAACCAGGAATCATCTAGAGAAGAGCCAAAACTCTAAAAAACAGTCTGGCCCCCAGTAAACTACGAAGCAAAGTCCCCCAAAGTACAAGAAATTCTTTACTCCCCAAATTGACCGGGAGCTACAGATGCGGCCAAACCAGCTGCAAATGTTGCCTCAACATCTCAAACAAAGTCAAGACCTTTAGAAGCAACACCACAAATGAGATATTTCACATCAAATCATTTATGAACTGTTCCTCTGAATTCGTGATCTACCTTATGGAATGCACATGCGGTCTCCAATACATAGGTCGAACATCACAGCACCTAAGAACCCGTATAAACAACCATCGCAGCAACACTACCAATGGTTTCACTAAGCATAGTGTTTCCAGACACGCTCTCACGCATCACCAAAAAGACTTTCTAGCTTTTTCAATAACCCCAGTAGAAGCAATCCCTGAGGGGAGCGAACGACTTAATATACTCCGCCAGAGAGAAATGTTTTGGATCTTTAAAATTAATTGTCTGGTCCCGAATGGTCTCAATGAGTCCTTAGAAAGTAATTTTTAGAATAAAAGGAAAAGGGGGAAGGAGGGGAAGAAGGAAAAAAAAAAAAAAAAATCTAGTAAGCCACACCCCCATTTTTGGCGCTAGCCACTCCCCCATCAGTCTGTTTAAAGTGACCACACTCCCACCACACCTTTACAGCTCTGGGAAGAAACCTAAGACCTGAGCTTCTAGGTAAGAACCCCAGTCCCTCATTTATCTATTTGCCTCATGTTTCTCTGCATTGCATCATTTACTTTTTGTCTATATGACCACCAAATTCCATGAGCTATAAGTATTCCTTTGTTATCTGCCCACTTCTTTATTGGGATTCATCATGGACACTCCACTTTCCACATTCTTTTTATCCTGTCATTTGTATATATTCCTTTTTATATATTCATTGATATATCTATTGTTGTATCTATATTCACATTTATTTATTTGAATCTATAGTAATATTTACATTCATATTTATTTATTTTATATCTATATTTATTTATATTTCTGCTCAATTTCAATATATGCTTAATCCATTGTATTGGACTCTGTATCAAACTTAGTTGATGCTTTTTATGCAATTTTATGTTGACTTACCTATTAATACTTGTTATGTACGTTTTTTGTCAGTTTATACCATGCTATGATATCATGCAATGTTGTATCTACATCGCCCTGACACTCTATGGGCATTTTTATATGGATTGCTTTTATTTTTTATTTTTAATTTCTTGTCCTTTATAAACACACATTGTACCTATATATTTTTTTAGTCTCTCCTCACTTGAAAAAGGAATCGCCGCTGATTCCGAAACGCGTTGTGTTACCGAGACACCAATAAACAGTTTTGTTATGAAGTACTCTCCGAATCACTTTTGACTACCAGTGTGCGCCATAGTGACAATCACCCCATCATCCCATCCTCCTATCAAAGAGAGCTACCGGCCCATACCTCCAGCCCGTTACCAAGAGGTGAAGAAGCAGGTGCAAGAGATGAAGACAGCCAATGTTATCTGGGAGAGTCACAGCCCATGGGCTGCCCCGCTGGTCCTTGTGAAAAGGTGGATGGAACCCTTTGATTCTGTGTTGACTATAGGAAGATCAACAATATCACCCACAAGGATGGCTATCCGCTGCCTCGAATCGAGGAATCCCTCGCAGCCCTAGGGTCAGCTGCTTACTTCTCTACCTTGTTCGGGCCTGTTCGAGATCAACAAAATGCCTTTCGGCCTATGCAACGCCCCAGGCACGTTTCAGCGGCTAATGGACAGATGTTTGGGTCATTGGAACTTCGAGACTGTCCTTCTGTACTTGGATGATATCATCATTTATTCCAAGACCTACGAAGAGAATCTCCAACATCTGTCTGAAGTCTTCCAAATCCTGAAGGTAAAGCCGTCCAAGTGCCATCTATTGCAGCCTAGCGTAAAGTACTTTGAACATGTAGTGAGTGCTGATGGAATCAAGCCAGACCCAGATAAAATTGCAGCTGTCCATAACTGGCCTACCCCATCTACTATCCTGGACATCAAGAGCTTCTTGGGATTTTCCAGCTACTACAGGCGATTTATCCCGAAGTTTGCCCAGTGAGCAGCTCCTCTGCAAGAACTCTTAAGGGGAATGCCAAAAGAGGGCCAACAATCCCAAGCAGCCTTCATGGACAGCAGAACAAGAAACAGCCTTCCAAATGCTGAAGCAAAAATTAACTGAGCCACCAGTGTTAGGATACCCAGATTACAATCTGCCATTCATACTCTACACCGATGCCAGCAATCAGGGATTAGGAGCCGTACTATCCCAGCTTCAGAATGGAACTGAAAGGGTCATAGCCTACGCCAGCCGTTCACTCCGAGAACCGGAACAGAACGACCAGAATTACAGCTCATTCAAGTTGGAGTTTCTGGCGTTAGTCTGGGCTGTGACTCAAAAGTTCAAAGACTACTTAGCTGCTTCTTTCTTCACTGTCTTCACAGACAACAACCTCTTGGCACATCTGAATACCGCCCAGCTTGGAGCCCGGGAGCAGCGATGGGCTTCCAGGTTAGTGAACTTTAACTTCACTATCAAGTACCGGGCTGGCAAGACCAATGACAATGCTGATGCTCTGTCCCGTCTCGCTGATCAGTGGGAGGGACCCTCCACGGATGCTCAGTGGGAAGATGTGGAGATGGCAGTGTTTTACGCCCGGTTTGTGCGCCAAGAGGCCCAGAGAGTCTACTCCTTAACCTCAGACGCAGTAAAATCTACCACACCAGAAGAGTCTGTGCCACCGGCAGAAAAAGACCTCTGGATGAGTCTGCAGCTGGTAGCCGAGCCATAGGAGAACTTATGGACTATCTCTCTAGTGGGCGAGTGCCTGAACGGATTCATCGGAGGAGGGCCGATGGAGAATTGTCCCAATTGTGGCGCGAGAGGAAGACTCTGAGTATGCATCACTGCCTGCTGAAAAGGAGTACTCTGGATCCTATCACCTATGACCGACTGTACCAGATTGTGATTCCCTGGAGAGATGCCAAGATAGTCCTGGATATGTACCACAACCAGTCTGGACACCAGCACTCAGAAGACTGAAGCTACCTTCCGGAAGCGCTTCTACTGGGTGAACATGAAGCCCGACATCGAGATCTGGTGCCGGGAATGCCCATCCTGCGCCATCGCTCGAGGAGAGCGACAAAATCAAAGGGCCCCTCTACATCCCATTGTGAGCCAACAGCCTTTGGAGATCTTGGCTCTGGATCACGTGAAGTTGGAGCCCAGCAGATCCGGTCACACTTATGCCCTGATAATAATTGACCGCTTCACCAAGTTTGTGGTCGCAGTACCAGTCAGAGACTTGTCCGCCAGGACCACCGCAGCGGCCCTGTTGAAGAGCTTCATTCTCCCTTATGGCTGTCTGGATAAAATCCTTACGGACCAGGAAACTGCAAGTGTGTACCCTCTACGGCTGCAAGAAGCTGAGAACCACAGCTTGCCATCCTCAGGGCAATGGGCTCTGTGAGAAAATGAACCAGACTCTCATCAACATGCTGAGAACCCAGACCCATTCGAAAAGGGCTGATTGGCCGAAGTTACTACCGGAGCTAGTATACCTGTAAAATAATACCACCCATTGCTCCACAGGATACACTCCCTACTTCTTGATGTTCGGGAGACATGGCCATCTCCCTGTAGACATGGCTTTGGACATGGAAAACCCCGATTCCCAATCTCTACTCCTTCAGACTGATTGGGTTCAGGAGCATTAGAGGTGTCTGGCGGATGCCAGAGAAATTGTGGATCTTCGGGAGGAAGGAGCCCGAGACAAAAAAAAGAGAGACTTTGACCGCAATGCCTGTGCTGAGAACGAGTGTGGCTGAAAAACAACCATCTCACCAGTAAGTTAGATGGGCGATGGGAGTGTGAGCCATACCTAGTTAGGGACAGTCTCTCCCCTGAAGTCTATGAGATTTCAAGAGGAAACCGTCCATCCCTCTGGGTACACCGGAACTGGCTGAAGAGATGTCTGCATTCCTTCACCCCTGTGTCAAGTCCTCTGACCCCAACTTCAAGTCCAAGAGCCCCATTTTGATTGTCTCTTCTCCAGCGAGAGTTACTCCAGAGAGGTCATCATCCCCGCCGCAGTCTCCAATGCTGCTGCCTGTGGAGGATGACCCTGTCCCAGAACCTATTGCCCCTGTCGTCTCTGAGGAGCCTGCGATCCCTACTCCAGTGCCTGATTCCGGAGAGGACAACGATTCGCAGGAGTACCAGCTGTCCCAACACAAAGATCGGAAGCCGAAGGCCGTCTGCTTTGCCGATCCAGAGGTACTCACTGCTACTGACTGCAACTCAGATACTGAGTAACCCCTGATGGGCTGTAGCCCTTACCAGGTACTGTAAATATATTGTATATATGGCTTTGTCTGCTACTCCCAGTTGGGCTGACCGCCCATATACCTCTTAGAGCCAGAGACTTTCCTGAGACTCTTTCCCCTATTTATTTATCTCAGTCAAGAGACTCTCCTTGAACTGCTCACCAGTATTATATGCTATGTTAGCACCAACCTCTGCTGAATCAGAGATATCCACAAAGGATACTGTCCCTTTGCATCCAGAGGAGACCCTTTGCTTGCTGCACTTTTCCCCACATCAAGGGCTGTGCCCAGAAGATGGACTTTTCCTCAAAAGCCTTCTGAGAGACTTTTGCCAGTTACTACAGGGAGAAGTTGCTAATGACTTTAGTGTTGCACTAAATGCTCTTTATTTGCAGGAATGGAACATTCTTTTTGCATTTCCTATGCCTTTTTCTCCACAGGAAAATTGACATTTTGGCACTTTGCTATTGCTACCCTGAGTAGCCATCCCCATGTAACGTTTGTAACGTTCAAGCAATGTACCCATTGAGCTGCTAAAGCCAATGTGCGTTATATAATGTTTGCACAACTGTCATTTATTGTCAGTAAGTTTGCACCTAACATTTTCATAGGCTTTGCAGGTGATAGTATGACTGTGTTGGACCGTCTTTTAAATACTGACCGCAAGCTTACGCCTAGAATCTGAGCTCAGTCATTGTGTGGCTTCTGTAAACTGTGGGTCCCTAGGGAACCGGGGGTGTTTACTTAGAGACACCTAGATGTCATACACACAGGGTAAGACTGTCAGACGGCAGTTAAAGTGTACTGTATGTATTGCACGTACATAAGTGTATTGCTATTTGTCGCCAAGGAAGAAGAGTTTTCGGACAAATAGTCAGGCCTTGGTGCAAGGAATGGACTACAGGACATGACACCACAACTGTCACATATTCATTGTATTTAGTATACCTAGTCCGACACCAACCCAACTACCTGTCCCCAAGACCATGGGCGGTTTCTCCCCTACACTGCACATAGCCAGCACTTCTCCGCAAGTGCACATTTACCATCTACACCCCTACATGCTGTCCTGTGTGTGGACTCATCTGGTCCATAGCCGAGCCGTGGGCGGTTCTTTCAATTGCCCCGGGGGTATGCAACACCCCTGCCACTGCGTAATGCAGAATGGTTGCGAATAAGCCCCTGTATCATTCGGTACATCTAGAGGTTATTAGCAGCAGTAGTTACTGCCTGGACAGGCAAGGGTTAACCTTATTGAATATGATCATCCAATTACTTGTTCTGATACATAACAATGTTAACTGGAGTATGATTGGAGAGTGAGCCACCACCTGACCAGAGGGAGTAACAAGACCCCTGGACTGGAAGTGACAAGCTCTCGGATCCAGCTTCTGACAGAGAAGCATCTCTAAGAGCACATGCTCTGACCACAGGCCTCCTAGGCCTCAGCTCCCACTATAGAGCTACAGAGTGTTAGCCCACCTTCAAGGCTAACACTGAAACATCACAGGAAAAAGCTGCAGCTTCCAGCATTAGATACAGCTCCATCCCAGCCTGCCTCTGCAACCAGGCTGGTGACCAAACTCCTGAGGTTCTCTCCAAGATCACTCCAGTATTGCCTTTGTACAGAATCGTTTGACTTGTTGTTACCGAATAAAGAACTGTAAGTTACATTTATGCACAACATTGCCTCCCTCTGGTCCCTGCTATGGCTGTATCACCATCAAGTGCATCCCATCCATCTACCAGGGACACATACTACAAACGCTAAGGGCTGCCCCAGGGAGAACCAGTACATCAGCCTCTCCCTCTATATCATTTCTTGCATACACCACCCGCTGGAGACCTGTCAGGCTGTAGGACAGCCCTCCGGTCCCCATACCAAGCACCGTGACACTAGCGTGCCTAGGCCGCAACCGCCAGCCACTCCGGTATTCTGGGCCCCGGCTGTCTCCAGGCCCTAAGTAAAGGCTAGGCCCCGGTGGGGGATGTTGAACATATATAACATTTGGTAAAATGGTGCTTAAAGAGGACCTGTCACCCTAAAAAAGCTCTAGGAGCTGCTTACTGAGGTAAGTAGCTCCTAGCCCTTACCCTTATTAATATCAGTGTACCACCGAAATTTCCCCCCTTGCACTGCCTCAGTATAAGTTCTCATACCTTGGCACCACACCTGTCAGAAAATTGGAGACAGGTTTTCCTGTGTCACTCCCATACAGGTCACATGGTAATGACCTCATCAAAGGCCCTTTACCATTTCCAGCTATTATCCAGGTAGTGCAGCGCAGAAGCCACAATGAGCCATTGCCTGACACCTGTTCCCTCAGCTCTCTTGAGCAGCCCCCGGACCCCCCCCTCCCCATGCGGGGGGCATTGCGTACGAAGCCGATGTGAATTTTTTTAATAAAAATGTTCAATTTTCACCTGGTGCTGAAGTTGACTAGAACTGGGGGCAGCAGGGGAGAACCAGAACTGGGGGTAGCAGGGATGAGGGAACTAAAACTAGGGGCAGCAGGGGGGGACTAGTACTGGGGGCAGTAGGGGGAGACTAGAACTGGGGGCAGGAGGGGGTCTAGAACTGGGGGCAGGGGGGCGGGCTAGAACTGGGAGCAGGGGGGGCGTGCTAGAACTGGGGGCAGGAGGGGGGACTAGAACTGGAGCAGGAGAGGGCTGAGTGAGGAGAGAGAGAAGACCTGGGGGGCTAGGTGTCTGGGAGGGGTGAAGAGCAGTTTTATAGTAGTTATATTGTAGTACACAGGGGACGGTATTATAGTAGTTATATTCTTGTACATAGGGGGCAGTATTATAGTATAAAAACAAATCTGCACAAGGGTCAGCTCACCCCCATCCACCTGGTCTGACGTTTAGCTGCAGGTGCACATAGATTTACTATGGGTTTAAGGGTAAACCATTAGAAGAAAGTACTTCCGGCACAGTTCCACAGTAGATGAAGTACAGACAATTTTTTTTTATTGATGAAGGTAAAATACATGCATGTACATGAAAAACGACAAGCTTACCTACGCGTTTCGGCTAAAGAGCCTTATTCATGGTCTAAAATCCTAACCGGGTGGTTGTTTTTTAAGCAATGTCATATAGTCACGTGAGGTAGGGAAAAACACCCCCTCCCATTTTTTTTTCCTTGTTCAAAAACAATTAAAAAAATGTAAATAATAAATAAGAAAATAATAGGATAAAAACATGGGAAACCGCAATGCATACATAGGGGCTTATTTACTAAGGGTCCGCGGATCACATTTCTGTTGGACTGTTCATGGTATTCAGGATTTGCGCTGCTGGGACAGGTATTTAGAAGGGGATTGTGTCGCATGTGATCGGATTTTGGCGCAGTGGCGCCAGCTTTCTGGCGACAGAAATCGGGGGGCAGTGGCACATGCAGGATATCGGGCGCACGATCTTAGTAAATATCGTCACAGTGCATTGTCGTTGGACAATGCAATTTTTAGGAACTCCTCCGGACAGGTAAGTAACTATGCCCCATAAAGCTGAAAATGGTGAAAACAGGAATACATATATAGTTCCCAAGGTAATTGTAACAACCTACAGTTGAACATATTGTCCCCTTTACCATAGAGGCATGATATCTGCATTATATAGCATTACGATATAGGACCAAGTATAACAATACATAAATGCTACACTCTAATATGAACATATAGGTCCCATTTAAGCAAATAATTAATGTTGTGATATCCACAGTATATTCTAGAAGCAAGATAAAACAGCAACCCGTCATGATGTTAATTAAAATCCTATGTAAGTAACCATATCTGGAGAAAGGTATAGATTACAGGACCACAGAAATCATCAGATTAAATAAAACTATATAAATACGTAATATTCAAACCGAAATGAACATCCAATAATTTCCTCCTCTAACTAGAGTGTGAACTCTCTGTATTCCTCTTCAAGCAAACCCAATGCTAGATTTTGCATTCTTTTCTTTAAAGTGGCGTGAAATAGCTGAAATGCCCACAGAATTATTAGATATATCAGAAAGATTCCATCTTATCCAAACCTTAAGTGGTCCTGTGGTGTGTCCAACATATTGGGGGTCATTTACTAAGGGCCCGATTCGCGTTTTCCCGGCGTATTACCCGAATATTTCCGATTTGCGACGATTTTCCCTGTATTGCCCCGGGATTTTGGCAGCGTGATCGGATTTTGGTGCATTGGCGCTGGCATGCACGCAACGGAAATCGGGAGGGGTGGCCGAACGAAAACCCGACGGATTCGGAAAAACCGCCGCATTTAAAAAACCGAAAGTGTCGCGGAGCTTGCACTTACCTTCATCCAGGATAGGCCGGTGTATTTGAGTGCGTTCCGATGCTCTTCAGCACAGCAGCACCACCTGGTGGACGTCAGAGGAACTACCTTAATGAATCCCGGCCGGACCCGAATCCACCGCAGAGAACGTGCCACTGGATCGCGAATGGACCGGGTAAGTAAATCTGCCTCACTGTTTAGCATATATGGTGCATTCTGCAACATATACACTCACCGGCCACTTTATTAGGTACACCATGCTAGTAACGGGTTGGACTTCCTTTTGCCTTCAGAACTGCCTCAATTCTTCGTGGCATAGATTCAACAAGGTGCTGGAAGCATTCCTCAGAGATTTTGGTCCATATTGACATGATGGCATCACACAGTTGCTGCAGATTTGTCGGCTGCACATCCATGATGCGAATCTCCTGTTCCACCACATCCCAAAGATGCTCTATTGGATTGAGATCTGGTGACTGTGGAGGCCATTTGAGTACAGTGAACTCATTGTCATGTTCAAGAAGCCAGTCTGAGATTATTCCAGCTTTATGACTTGGCGCATTATCGTGCTGAAATTAGCCATCAGATGTTGGATACACTGTGGTCATAAAGGGATGGACATGGTCAGCAACAATACTCAGGTAGGCTGTGGCGTTGCAACGATGCTCAATTGGTACCAAGGGGCCCAAAGAGTGCCAAGAAAATATTCCCCACACCATGACACCACCACCACCATCCTGAACCGTTGATAAAAGGCAGGATGGATCTATGCTTTCATGTTGTTGACGCCAAATTCTGACCCTACCATCCGAGTGTCGCAGCAGAAATCGAGACCCATCAGACCAGGCAACGTTTTTCCAATCTTCTACTGTCCAATTTCGATGAGCTTGTGCAAATTGTAGCCTCAGTTTCCTGTTCTTAGCTGAAAGGAGTGGCACCCGGTGTGGTCTTCTGCTGCTGTAGCCCATCTGCCTCAAAGTTCGACGTACTGTGCATTCAGAGATGCTCTTCTGCCTACCTTGGTTGTAACTGGTGGCGATTTGAGTTACTGTTGCCTTTCTATCAGCTCGAACCAGTCTGCCCATTCTCCTCTGACCTCTGGCATCAACAAGGCATTTCCGCCCACAGAACTGCCGCTCACTGGATGTTTTTTTTCTTTTTCGGACCATTCTCTGTAAACCCTAGAGATGGTTGTGTGTGAAAATCCCAGTAGATCAGCAGTTTCTGAAATACTCAGACCAGCCCTTCTGGCACCAAGAACCATGCCACGTTCAAAGGCACTCAAATCACCTTTCTTCCCCATACTGATGCTCGGTTTGAACTGCAGGAGATTGTCTTGACCATGTCTACATGCCTAAATGCACTGAGTTGCCGCCATGTGATTGGCTGATTAGAAATTAAGTGTTAACGAGCAGTTGGACAGGTGTACCTAATAAAGTGGCCGGTGAGTGTATAGTATTCACTGTATTGCAATTTATGTATGATTTGATCAAGAATTCCTTATTAGTAACTGATGACCTAAACGTAGCACCTGTACTAATACACCCACAGACCGTACATATTCTGTGGCCACATTTATAACAACCAGGATGATGCAGCCATGCTGGGTTTTTTTTTTTGTTACTCTGGAACAACGATGGTGAAAGCTGGGCACCAAGAGAAGGTGCCGCTTCAGTACTGTTCTAATACCTTCTATAAGAATAGAATCAAGACTTGGACCTTGTCTTAAAATAGATTCTTAATTATTGTAACAATTGTAGAGATATGTCTGAACTGTCTACTATATATCGTGGAGAAGGTTTTTTTATAAATACATTTTTATTAACATGGAAAAGAGAGAAATTTTTACAAAGATTTCAGATCACAATATATATAAAAGTTTTACAAAAATTCTAGATCATCATATAAAAACTTTCATAGCAAACAGAATACGTATACATGTTGCCATTTCAAATACCAATTATCCGAAAGGGTGGCATCAATTTTGTGCCATTCCCTATAAGTCCCTCCTATCAAGAACCTGGTAAAGTGTTCAAATTCCTTTGAAAGGAGAGAGTTTAAAAAGTACTAAGCTTATCTTCTCCACTTCTTCCTAAATAGAGGATAGTTCTAGAATCCCCCCACGCCCACTGACAGAGAAAAGGAGAAAAAACCAAAAAAAAACCAAAAAAACTTAAACTTTAAAATTTTTACCGACAACCACAAACTCAGCGTCAGTTTAGAGCCAAAACGGCCACAATCTGTTCCATTTTTGCTCCTTTTTGACAAGGACAAGTTTAGATTGATTTTTTTTCTTATTCTTTAATCTTTAAAGATAATTTCCACCAATTCTCTTCCACCAAGTCTTAGGAGGGGCAGTATACCCCCATTTACGAGCTATAAGTGTTATTGCTATATTCATTAATTTTGCGATCAGATTTAGATATAGATTAGCTATTGCTTGCTCCTCAACCAAACCAAAAAGAGCTGTAACCATTGATAGGGGGAGTTTGATCTTAAGAGTGTTATTAATTCTCCTAAATACCCCTTCACAGTAACTCTTTATTAACTCTTTATCGCTGGGCAGGACCTTACCGTATGTACAAAATCTGATCGACCGTTTGACATTTCCAGCACCTGGATTCCTCCCTCAGCTTCGTTCTATACCGTGTCATTGGCGTGTAATACATTGATGTATAATGTTAAAGTGAATTATCCTGTGATTCCAGCTTAAGGAGCACTTTTTTGTGTTCATGTGAATAATGTCCCATCTATCTTTACTCAGTGATCCTATGACACTTTCCCACTTATTTTTAGAGTTATGTACAAAACCCTTTGAATAACTATCCCTTAAAAATCTGTATATTTTAGATGTGATTTTGCTACCGTGCACCACATTCTTAACAAAAGATATACAATCATGTGATTCTATCTTAATTACCTTAATATGTACATTGTGTTTCATGGCATATCTCAATTGTAAGTATCTAAGCCAATCTCTCCCTTTTATTCCGTGTATCCTTTGCATCGCTGAAAAGGATATAAACTGTCCGTCAAACATAATTTGTGATATGTATCTAATACCTAACCCCCACCAAAAGTATCTATCAGGTAATTCTTGTACACTGATCAAATTGGTATTAAACCATAATGGGGTGTCATGTAAATAGCCATTCACTCCCAAAATCTTCTTAAGGGCTATCCAGGACCTTATCAGAGTTCCACCTAGAGTGTATTTGTGAAAAATCTCTCCTTCTATTGAGGAGCCCTCTAGGAACTCAAAAATGGTTTCTACTTTATCTTGCACCATTTTTACCAATTTAATCATTAGCGAATTCTCCCTCCATCCTACTAGGCGCCCAATCTGGGCGGCCAAGTAGTACCCGCGAAAAAAAAGGCATACCCAATCCCCCTTTACCTATAGGTCTGTAAAGGAAGCTTATCTTCATCCTGACTTTCTTTCTTCCCCAGATCAGATCATTTAAAATTGCCTCAATCAATTTAAAGTAGGATTCTTCAATCCAAACGGGTGATGCTGATAAAAAAAATATAGTATTTGTGGGAGGAGGATCATTTTTATTAGTCCAATCCTATCCGCCCTGGATAACGGCAGTTTATTCCAACCTCCAGTTCTCTTTCTCAATGTACTAATTAAGGGAGCTAGATTTAACCTATGATATTCTTCCAGCTCTCCAGATACCTCTATACCCAAGTTTTTAAAATTCTTCACACAAGCTAGCGTAACATTATCGGCCACCCACTCTTCCACTAACGGGTCTAGGGCCATCACAATTGACTTATCCCAATTGATTTTCAAACCTGAGGGTCTACCAAAGTCCTCAACCGATGCAATTGCGGCTGGTATTGACACAGGGGAGTCCCGCAAAAATATAGCCAAATCATCAGCGTATAAGCAAATCTTGTCTACAGGGCCCACACATCCTCCACCCTGTATCTTAGAATTGTTTCTTATTTTAATGGCAAGTGGTTCAACATATATTGTGAACAACAGCGGCGATAATGGACACCCCTGTCTCGTCCCACGTCCCACGTCCCACTGAAATAACTTTGATTCAGTGGGTTCTATACGGATTCTTGCTGTGAGAGCCTTGTACATACATTTAACCAAACCAATAGAGCGATCCCCCAGTCCAAATTTTTTCATTACTTCCCAAAGAAAACCCCACTCCACCCTGTCAAAGGCCTTAACTGCGTCCAGTGACAGGATGGAGTGGAGTTCCCCTTCACCCAGGTCGATGGCCAAAAAAGCAGCTGAATACAGTCTCCTGTACTTCTCCCTGTTATAAACCCGTTTTGGTCTCTATGTATGATCTTTTTTATAACCTGGGGCCATTTAACATCTGACATAGATCACCTGATATTTTAGGAAACTATATCTCTTCCAGATATTCCTTAATTTCCCTGATGTTAGGTGTCTTTTTAGATGTGTACAATTGCTCATAAAAACTTGCTATAGTTTGTAATATACCCTCCTGATCATTAACAATTTTTCCATCTTTCCTCCTAATTGCTGTAATAAAGTTCTTTTTATCGGATTCCAGAATCACATTTGCTAAATGTTTCCCTGGTTTACCCCCCTCAGTGAAGGGAATTTGGGATTGAAAAAAGATTTTATGCTGTGCCTTTTGGTTCATAAAATCTTTAAGAGCCTATGCACACAACAATCACATTCTTGCTGACTATACTGAATCCTAGCCTGTCTAATTTTCCTCCGGTATACTCCCCCCACATGAAATTTCAAAGCATCCCATACTGACCCATAACCTGCAGTACCAAAGTTCTGCTCCCAGAACCCCTGTACCTCCTTCCCAATATCAAGGTGATCTTTAAGGATACAAATACAATATGGGTTAAGCTTGAATCTTTTATATATGTGTACTGTTGATTTTAAAATAATCATAACAGGGGCGTGGTCAGATATACTAATATTTTCATATACCATTTTACAAATCAAGTTAAAGAAGGCAAAATTGGACAAGCATAGGTCTATTAGGGATAACGTCTGGTATGAGTGGCTCATACAGGAGAAAGCTCTTTGATTCCCGTATAATTTCCGCCATACATCAATCCAGCTTAATTCTTCGCAAAGCGAATACAATCTTCCGCCTGAGGTATTTCCTGGTGCTACAGCCCGGGTTAACCTGTCCTTCAAACCATCCATCAACAAGTTAAAATCTCCCATTACCATCAAGGGACACTGGTCCCAAGGTTCTATAAATTTCAATAAAGCATAAATTACCTGAAGGAATATACACAAATGCCAAAATGACTTCTAAGCCCTTCAATATGCCATGCAAAAAAAAACTAATTTACCATCTTTGTCCCTCAGAGTCCTTTATTTCAAAATCTATATCTTTATGAATTATTACAGACCCCCCTCTAGACATTGTCAGTAAAGGGGAAAAAAAGAAAAAAAAAACCCTCTGCCAGGGGGATAAATCCCTCCCCCCACCCAAACCCCACAATGACTCGTCTCCACCTTCATCTCAACAGGTCTCTAACTCCCCCAGGTGCCACCCTCCTCTCCCTCAACCCCACCACTTCCCCATATAGTTTTCCTACTAAGTACATTATTGAGCCCACCTTTATTACAATCCCTATCATTTTCTTTCTAAGGGCTCTTTTTGCCACAGATGGTCCAGCCAGCTCGCCACTTCCAATGCAGAGCTGAAGAACCAGCTTTTCTCTTGGTGTATAACCTGGGGGAATAAAAGTGCATATTTCACTTTTCCTTCAAGTAATCTTTTCTTAACCCCTTTAAAGCTTGCTCTTTGCAATTGGGTTTGTTTAGAATAGTCCGGATATATAGCCAACTTAGCTCCATCAATGGTCAGATCGGCAATGTCCCGACTCTGGCTTAGAATGTAGTCACGATCTTGGGACCTTATCATTTTTGCCAAGATTGCCCTGGGCAAAGAATCTGGAGGGGGTTTCTTAAAGGGGATTGTATGAGTCTCTGAATTCCGAAAACCTTTGAAAAGCCATCAGGGTTGAAGGTACCCTGTAACCATTTTGTAATCCTATTAATCATTTCTTTGTCAGATTCACCTTCCAGGACCCCCACAATTCTAATATTTGATCGTCTAGATCTGTCCTCCAGATCTGTCAGTTTGTCCTGCCACTTTTTATTTTCTTTTTTGGTGGAATCTATAATTAGCTTCATGTTTTTATATCCTCTTTCATGCCTTTGCAGCTATTTACCACCCCTTTTGTTTTTCCCCTGATTTTTTTTTTTTTTTTTTTTTTAAATTCCGTTTATTAATGAAACAAACAGCAAATCGATATATAACATCATACATCATATCAAGTACAGTCAGTGCATGTACATTTTGACAGATATGTGTCTCTGAATAGATACAACAATAAAATTACCATGTGGAACCAATTCGCATGTCTGTTTCTTTTTTTTTTTTTTTAATTATTTAAAAAAAAAAAAAAAAAGTAAAAAGAGAAGGAAACAGGAAACATTGTATATAGAATGCCAGCCCAGTAGGGCTCTAGGAGAGCTAAGCAGAGGGTTATAGTAGGGAAATGGAGAACGGAGGGGTTTGGGTGGGTATAGGGGGTGCTAAGGAAGTAGGGGAGGGGGTGTCCGGTGAGGTGTGGTGGGGGGGGAGTGGAAAAAGGAAGGGGAAGGGTAGTGAAGAGGGGTGGATGATGAGAGCATGTCTCTCCCAGGAGGAAACCACCGCGCTTCAACCTTCAAAGTAGTGCCCTATATTCAGGGGATTGCTTAAATTGAAGCCATGGCGACCATGTTTTGTGAAATTTCTCATAGGTGCCATTCACGGAGGAGGTAAGGTCTTCCATGTGCATCAGGTCATTCACTTTCGCCACCCACATAGCCATGGTTGGCGGCGATGTTTGTTTCCAAAGTATTGGAATGCATGCTCTTGCGGCGATGATAAGGAAACGAATAAGAGATTTTTTATACCGTTGTGTGGACATGTCACAGTGATGGAGTATGAGGAGGGGGGGTTCTAAGCTAATCGTTTCTCCACATAGCACAGTCAGCGTCCTCCCTAGTTCTTCCCAAAATGTAGACAGTATCCTGCAAGACCAAAACATGTGTAGGAAGGAGCCTTCCTCTTCACCACATCTCCAGCATGTGTTAGGTACTTGTGGGAAAATGGTATGTAATCTGGTGGGGACTCTATACCATCGTGCCATCAGTTTATAGCTCGCTTCTTGGTATCGTGAACTGATGGAAGCGGAATGACAGAGTTCAAAGATCCTATCCCTTTGTTCCTGAGTCAGTGAGATGTTCAAGTCATCTTCCCATTGTCTGAGATATAGAGGGCCTGGGTCTTCAGGAATTGACAGGAGACAGGAGTAAGCTAATGATAAGGTGTGTCTCAAGCCGTTTACATTGCCGCAAAGACATTCAAAAGTGGTCTTTCTCCCTGCATATTGCTCGCACGGGGGTAATGAAATCAGGTAATGTCGTAGTTGGTTAGTTCTCCAGACTCCCAAGGGGAGAGGGTCAGTCAGTGCCGCTAAGTCTGCGGTCGTCATCCAAGTCGCGTCTCTGATGAAGTGTTCCGCCCTGGATCTCCCAGCTCCTCTCCACTGTCTGAAAACAGAGTCACTCAAGCCAGGGGGGAATTCTGGACTACCGAGGATTGGGGTGAGGGGAGATGTCAACGGTAAGAGTCTGTCACGTACTAGTTTTGATTGACATATCTTCAGTGTGGGACCTATTGTTGGATGGCATTTCAGAGATGTCGTTTTAGAGGACTCTAACCAGGGTAGGACTTGTAGCGGTAACTGTGCAAAGGATTGCTCAAGATAAACCCAGGGTTTAGAGGTTTGGTTGCAACACCAGTCTAGAACTCTCGCCATGTGGGCAGCATTGTAATAGTTTCGAAGGTCAGGGAGTCCCAAACCACCCGACCTCTTGGGCCTGAACAATGGGGAACGGCCTATTCTTGCTGGTTTATCTGCCCATACAAATCGGTGCTGGAGAGCGTTTAAGGAGCGGAAGAAGGCTACAGGTAGATGGATGGGGATAGCCTGAAACAGGTACAATAATCGTGGGAGGATATTCATCTTGAAAATGGCGCATCTCCCGAACCATGAAAATAGTCCCTTGGACCATCTGGAGCAATCTCTTTGGATATTCTGGAGAATAGGTGGAAAGTTCAATGCGTATAATTTGGCTAATTCCGCCGGTAAGTGGATACCAAGATATTTTATACTTGTTGGGGCCCATTTGAAGCTAAAGGAGGCCCGCAGTGTTTCCACCAGGGAGGTTGGTATGGACACGTTAAGAGCTTCCGATTTCGACCAGTTGATACGGAAATTAGTCAAAAGAGAGAAGAGGTCTAACTCTTTCATGAGATTGGGTAGGGAGACCTGTGGATTTGAGATAAAGAAGAGCAGGTCATCTGCATATGCTGCAATTTTTTGCGTGGAACCTCTAGTCGTGATGCCAGAAACATCCTGACTATTGCGAATCCTGCGTAAAAAGGGTTCTAACGTCAATACGAACAGTAGAGGGGAGAGGGGGCAGCCCTGACGCGTGCCATTTTGGATGTTGAAGCTGTTGGAGAGTAGCCCATTCACCCGGACAGAGGCGGACGGGGAGGAGTACAGTGACAACACCCAGGAGAGCATTCGATTACGCAGGCCGAAATGTCTCAGTGCCTCAGTCATGAAGGACCAATTGACTCTATCGAACGCTTTCTCAGCATCTGTTGAGAGAAGCATAAGAGGGGTTTTCTCCAGTCGTGCCTTATATATCAAATTTATAGCCTTCGTAGTGTTGTCTCTGGCTTCTCTCCCTAAAATAAAGCCCGCCTGGTCCGAGTGGATGGTCCGTCTCAAGAGGGGGGCAAGTCTTGTCGCCAATACTTTAGAGAATAGTTTGAGGTCTTGATTCAACAGTGATATCGGTCTGTAATTGGAGCATAGAGTAGCATCTTTGCCCGGTTTGGGTATGACCGTAATTGTGGCCTGTAGTGTCTCCCTGGGAAGAGGGGTGCCAGCAGCAACCGCATTAAAAGCTGCCAACCAGTGGGGTTCAAGTTGTTGTGCCAGTATCTTGTAAAAAGGTAAGGAGAAGCCATCCGGGCCAGGGGCCTTACCAGTCTGTGTCTCTTTTAGGGCGTGCCTGAACTCTATGTCCGTTATCGGGGCTTCAAGTGTCTCTGCCTCTTCATTTGTTAGTGTGGGTAAACCCGATTCTGTGATATAGGATCTCATCTTACGCCTGAGGTCTTCCCTAGATCTTTGAGATGTCGGCTGTTCTAGGTTGTACAAAGATTGGTAGTACTCTCTAAAAGTGGCTGCAATGTCTCGGTTAAGATGCAGAGTCGTTCCTGTCGGGGAGGTGATTTTGGGTACAAAGGTGTGGGTTCTCTGCTCTCTCAGGGCTCTGGCCAGGGTCCTACCACACTTGTTGCTATATTCATAAAAGTGTCTCCTGCATTTGGCCAGGGTGCCTTTGGCTTTGTCAATGAGCAGGGTACGTAGTGATTCCCTGGCAGATAACAGGGCGGTCCTAGTGTCAGGGGCAAGAGTCCTCTTGTGTAAGAGCTCTAGTCTCTTGATTTGTTCTAGGAGGTCAGTTATAGCTTGTGTCCTCTCTTTCTTGCGACGGCTACCGTGTGTTATCAGGATGCTACGGGCGTTGAACTTATAGCCCTCCCATGCAATGCAGGGGTTAATCCCTTCTGTCAGAGTTCTGTCGAAATGAGAAATAATTGAGCTCCTTAGCTCTTCTAATACTAGCGGGTCCTCTAGGAGGGAGGCGTTGAGTTTCCACTGCCATTGAAAATCTGAAGGGTTTGGGAGTGCTATGGTGATGGAAATCAAGGCATGATCAGAGAAGGTGATGTTATCTATTGTGGCCCTTTGGAGTAGTCCAAGGTCTCTGTGTCGTAAGAATAGGTAGTCTAATCTTGAGTAGTTGTCGTGGGTTGAGGAATAAAAGGTAAAGTCCTTGTCCGAGGGGTGGAGTAATCTCCACGTGTCCATTAACTGATGCTCATGTAGGGTGCTCCTTATCCTGCGCAAGCTAGCGTGTGTAAGTGTGGATGAGCCAGACGAAGTTTCTAGCAGTGGATCAAGAGCTGTGTTAAGGTCACCGCCAGTTATTACTGTTCCCTCAGCAAATTCGTCAATCATGTCAAGGAAGGAGCATACGGCTTGGGCCTGTCCTGTATTTGGGAGGTATAATGAGGCAAAAGTGTAGAGACTGTTTGCTATTGTACCTTTAACCATAATCACTCGACCCTCTCCATCACTGCGAGAGTCTAGAAATGACCATTGAAGTGAATTTGACAAGAGAATAGATGTACCTCTTGATCTGGTATCATCAGTGTAGCTGTGATAAGAGTGTGGAAACCAATTGTTCTTAAAATTGTATGGCCGTGCTTCCATGAGGTGTGTTTCTTGAATGAAAGCCACTTGAATCTTTCTGCGTTTAAGCAAATTGAAAAGGATGGACCGTTTTTCAGGGCTATGGAGACCTTTTGCATTAAGAGAACCTATGGTCAAGGTGCACGTAGTTTCCCCCGGTCGAGGCATGTCTGTCACCGGTTGTGGGGTAGGGGAGGTGGGGAGGGGAGGGGAGGGTTGTGTGGGGTCAGTGGTTCAGGTAAATGAGGGGGGGAGGGGTAGGGTGTATCTAGTGTGGGGAGTGGGTAGTAGAGGGAAGGAGTCAAGTGGGTAAGTGTAAACAACGATGGGGTAAACCCCTATATCCCAGGTGTGTACCCAAGGGATCACCTATGAGTGGTGAGTGGGAAGCGTGGAAGTACAATAGCGGAGCTTGTAGACCAGCAGGCAGTAAGTTATATGATAACATGCGATGGGGTCCGTAAGCGTCGTCCCCCCTGCCCCTGAGAGTAACGGGACAACATGGCCCCGCCAGAGGCATGAGGGGGAGGTACGAACTTAGGGAGCCGCTTTCCCCAAAGGTGGGGGTAAAGCAAACTAGTTACGTTTAAACTTGTTGAGCAACAGTATATAATAATCAACAACAGACAATATGTGAGTTAGACATTGTAGTGAAGTATTAGGCAGTGAACAATAAGGTATCCCGTTCTGCTTATCAATGAGAACGTCTATGTGCATTGGTGATGGACCAGTGGGATAACGCTCTTGTTGACATAGCTTAGGTCCCCTCACCACTCATCTGAGAGTTTCATGGATCCAACTAGCCCAACACCAATACGGAACATTCAACTAACAAATAATACAAATAGGCAACTCAAAAGGATATGGCGTGGGCACAGGTGAATCATCACTGCGCATCAGGCGATGAGGAGAAGACTTTCACAGGAGTAGGTAATGTGCAATTTGCAGGCTTGGTGCGTTGGTTAGGCCAGAGTTCTTTGATGGAGCAATGATGTCGTCTGAAGAAATCCGTCTCGTCCATAGTGTAGTTTCAGGCCTCTGTGGGTAAGGCCACGGATAGGTCGGGGCCCAGTGGGGCATCTCTTTCGGTGTGTATAGTAGCAGGTTGATTTGTCGCGATTGCAGTAGACGTGCGTCTCCTTCTCAAGGAGTTTCTTCTCCCTCTGGTCGTGGTGGTTCCCATTCTGTTTTGTTCTAAGCTAAGCCAGTTTGGTACTTCGATAGGGGGTATGTTCAGGAAACAGAACAGATCCGGAAGGTCTTCTGGTTTGCGTAGAAAGAAAGAGTCACCATTGTGTCTGATCACTAGATGAAATGGATGACCCCAGCGATATGTGGCTCCCATCTCCTTGATGCTATGTAGTAACGGTTGTAAGGAGCGTCTCATGTTCAGTGTTCGTGCTGAAACATCTGGGTATATGTGTATTTCGGCTCCATCCACCCTGATAATACCTTCAGACCAGGCTGCACGGATAATTTTATCTTTATCAGTAAAGTAATGGAGGCGGCAGAGCACATCCCTAGGTAGGGAGGGATCTGTGACTGACATCCTTGATACTCTGTGTACCCGATCCATAGGCATGTCTGCGGTTAACGGTCGGCCCAGTAGTTTGTTGAAAATGGAAGATACCCTTTCTGGTAAGTTGTCATTAGGAAGACTTTCTGGGAGGCCTTTAATGCGCACATTATTCCGCCTTCCTCTGTTTTCCTGGTCGTCTAGGAGAAGCGCCAGGTGTTGCATATGGAGTCTGGAATTACCAGCTTCTTGTTCAAGGGCAGATACTCTGTCAATCAAGGAAGCAGTGGTATTTTCAGTGTTCTCAGTGCGGGTCGCCAGTATGTCCAGGTCTTCTCTGATTTCCACTAGTGCCTGTTGATGTGAGGCCTCTACTCTGTGTATCACAGAATCCAAGTCCTGCCGTGTCGGGAGGGCCTGTATAAGCTCTCTGAGCAGCTGGAGTTCAGAATGGATTGTGCTCCTGTGTGTGGTGCTGCTGGTGGGTGATGAGCCTCTTTGGGGGCTATTCTGCGGGCTTGTCCATTCAGGACTGGAATCAAGGACAGACTCCAAATTTTGTGGGGAGTGTTGGCTTATGGAAATGGACAGGGGGATACTGGTTTCTCCATTCTCAGTGTCAGTGCCCTGTGACCTGTTGGTGCACTGTTTATGGGTCCCATGTGTGGCAGGCTGTGGGCCTGCCACTGACTGACCTGGAGGGGAAGGTGAAGAAGGTGCCGAGGGGCCAGGAGGGTTTTCTGTGGCCTGCGCCGCTGTGCAGGAGGCATCTCCGGCCGCGCTATCTAACATGCGGCTTGTCGCGGGAGCGGGCGCCATCTTGGCCCTGGTCTGCGACTCCGGCCTGTCTCGCGAGTGGCGCCGGAATCGCTCCAGGTTCGGTGTCTGTGCGGGATTCGGGACACCAGCGTCTCCGGTGCGTACCGTGCTCCTCCCCCTCTTGTTGTTCGGCATCCTGCAGGTGCGGAACGGCGCTCCGGGTCCTGTAATGGCGCCTGCCAGTGAGGAGCTCCTAAGGTGAGCGTCCTCACTCCGCCATGTCCAAGCCACGCCCCCCCCCGCCATGTCCAAGCCACGCCCCCCCTTTTCCCCTGATTTTATTCATTTCATCCTTAATTATCATTAGGTCTGACAGAAGGGACCCCATTTGTGTATTCAATTTTTCTATGGCGGATTTTGACTCATGAACCAGTTTTGTTTCTTTAAAGGAAACCTCTCACTGCTGTTAAAGGAAACCTACCACTGCTGATGGTAGGTATTAGATGTAAACACCGGGCACCAGCTCAGGGTGAGCTGGTGCCGGAGCTTACCTTTGCTAGTGTTTTAAACTGCTATATCGCGGTTTAAACACATTTTGATGAACAGCCCCAAGGTAGCTTCGGCGCTGCGTGCCTCCATAGGAAGTGCCGGAGGCATCACGCGCGCACGGCCGCACGCAGCGCCGAAGCTACCTCGGGGATGTTCATCAAAATGTGTTTAAACCGCGATATAGCGGTTTAACACACTAGCAAAGGTAAGCTCCGGCACCAGCTCACCCTGAGCTGGTGCCCGGTGTTTACATCTAATACCTACCATCAGCAGTGGTAGGTTTCCTTTAACAGCAGTGAGAATTTCCGTTACTGTTTCTTTCAATTCACTAGAAGGTTCCCCAGACTGGAGTATGGCAAACCTGGATCCCTCTTCAGGTCCCTCTTGTTCTTTAAGGCTCTGCCTAGTTTTTGCTGGTGGGGTTTTCCAGAGTTTGTCTATCCCGCCTCCCGACTTCCGTTGTACATTTTTAGGGCCCATTGTTGTAAAATAAAAAAATATTACCAATAGACTTAAGGCACCTAGAGTAAGTATATTAGTTGGGCTAAGAACGAGGAGGAGGCGCGAGACGGCATGACGTGACCCTCGCGTAGTTGCCGTCCCTCCTCAGCCTCTCCTCGCCTTCTCTCATGAGCCGACCCTTGCTTTCGAGCCCCCACGCACGTTGACTGCATGTCGACACGTGCGTCGTGTCATCTGGGTGTCAGGAGACCAATGGTGAACCCCGCTGACTACGAGCTGTGAGTGACAGCTGACACCGTTCGCCACCGCTCACCTTTGCCTCCCGACGCTGAGGGTCGGAGACGGGCCAGCTGAACCTAGACTCGGGCAGAGGGAGGTACCGTGCCGAGACACCGGGACCTACCTGGGAAAGTGTGTGGCACATATCTCCCGTTCCAGGCTGCCGCGGTGGACAACTCCCAGGCTGGGCTGCAGTTTGTGCCCCACAAGTTCCGTTGATGAGTGGGAGGTAAATTAACTATGCCCTGTTGTAATGCGGATCAGAGCAAACATGGGCACAGTGCACCGAATGCGGGTGAGATTGTTAACTTATTTTCTGAGACTTGTGCCTTGTAACAAATATTACAGCAACTGAATCTGGAGTCGTGCTGTAATTCCATCTGAAGTAACTTGTTGCTGAGCACAGCTCTGCAGTGTCGCAGGCTAAATCTAAGATCAGATTGGAGGTGAGGTGTGTAAAGGTGTGAACACTTGTGAACTTTGGAAGAACTGGATGATATTCTTTGAGAATAGTGGCTTCTGAGGGTAACTAGCTATAGCTTTAATTATTGGCACGTCCACGAAGTTGCCCCCTGAACTGCGTCTTGGAGAACCACCTGAGCCAGCATTTTGCTTGTTTGGGGGGTTATGTGGTTTCCGTGACAAATGGAACTTGGAGTGTAAACTGCTAAATTCTAACGATCGTAAGCAGCGGACTAGATTAGGACACCTTATACTAAAGTCTACTCCCTGCTACCATTTTGTGCAATGTGATATACATGGTGACATATTGGTGTACAACTGTGCTTATCTAGAACTGCATCTTGGAGCACTACCTGAGCCAGCATTTGTGTAATGTGATATATATGGTGACATATTGGTTCAAATCTGTGCTTATCTAGAACTGCGTCTTGAAGAGCCACCTGAGCCAGCTATCTCTGCTACCATTTTGTGTAAAGTGATATACATGGAGACATATTGGTGTAAAACTGTGCTTATCTCTGGTGTAAAACTGTGCTAATCTCTGCTACCATTTTGTGTAATGTGATATACATGGTGACATATTGGTGTAAATCTGTGCTTATCTAGAACTGCGTCTTGGAGAACCACCTGAGCCAGCTATCTCTGCTACCATTTTGTGTAACGTGATATACATGGTGACATATTGGTGTAAAACTGTGCTTATCTAGGGGGGAAACTTGTGATTATCTAAATCCGCTTCTGTACCTGCTCAAAGGTTTAAGCAGAGGAGATCTACCATTTGTGGCGGATACCCATGGGGCAGAGTTAAGCATGTAGCCTGTGCGGTTATTAAAGCTATATCAGCTGTACGCCCCACGATTCAGGAAAACTTATCACCCGTCCCCTCACAAGAGAGATCATTATCTGTGATAAGTCCAAAAACAACCAATATAGTTATCGTGGAGAACGTTAATTGATTTTTCATGTTGGATTTCTCCACTACTTTATTTTTGTTTAATACAGACAATTAAGATGTATCTCTTATTTTGTGTTCTGCATTTTTACTTTATATTTTCTTTGTCTAAGTCTGTGTGAAAGTTCTCTTTTATGTGTGTCAAAATCAGAATCCCTAGTACAGTTTCGTCTTAAACAAATTATCTCTCCATATGGAATATTTTCAACAACATGTGGTGGTGACAAGAGGTGGCTAGGAGAACTGTATTCCCAGCTGTATCTTTTCTATATGGTGTTCAAATTATTTAATTCCCCCATCCCCTCAGTTGCACATCAGTTGCACATCCAAAAATGGTATCATGATGCCCCCAAACGTGTGAATGAATCTAGGATTCATATGATTTTGGTTCAAGTAAATAACAAATGTGTCAAAACTTCCTGCATGTCCCCCCAAATCCACACAAGGCCATTTTTGTACCTCCCCATCCATACAATAAATTCCCAATGTGGATTGTGGGGGGTGAAAAGAAAAAGTTCCTCCCACTGTGTCATATATGTATTTGCAAGGGAGGGAGAAAACTTTGCCCCATAGAGGTTCCCTCCACTTGCGAAAATAAAGCAATTGTTTTTCAACAGGAAGTCTGTAGAAAAAAGCATGAATTCTTTTAATTGTGCACTATACGTACTGTACTTGTCCAGATGTTTACCCAAAAATAAAATTGCCAATGGTGGGGTATAGAAGAATACAGAGCGGAAACATCATAGGTTGCCCAGCTTTAATGATCCTTCCACTCTATATTCTTAGTTATTTCTAATAAACGTTTTGTGTCATGTATGAAACCTGGAGAAATTCTCATTATTGGTTGTAGATAATGATCTACCCATTACCCCAACCTCTCGCTCAAGCTGCCAATACCTGCAAGTATGGGTCTTTGAGGTGGGGGGGAGTATTTTTATGGACTTAAGATAATGAATGTGCAACATCCCTGCCAATGCAAGGCAGAGGAGTTGTTGCGACTAAGCCCCTTATATGTGTGTCCCCCTGGTAGTGAGTCTGATCAGCTCCTCTGCAGGACACTACACATATACTCAGGTAATTGTGCAGCGGTAGATTCTGCCTGGATAGGCAAGGGTTAAACATTATTTCTTGTTATCATCCAATGATATGCCTCAATGCACTTAACTGTGAACTGGAGTGTGATTGGAGGAGGAGACCACTTGACCAGCGATTAACTAGACCCTTAGTCCGGAGAGGAGTTTGAACAGGGTGAGTGAACATTCAGCTTCTGAATAAGAAGCACCACCTCAGAGCACATGCTCTGCTCACAGGCCTCCTAGGCCTCATCAACTACACACAGAGTGACACAGGACAAACAGGACAAAGCTGCAGCTTCCAGCATTTGACACAGCTATATCCCAGCCTGCCCCTGCATCCAGGCTGGTGACCTAACTCCTGAGGTTCCTTCTCCAGGATCACTCCAGTACTGCACTTGTACAGAATTGTTTGGTGTGTTGTTACCGTTGGTTCGAATAAAGAACTGTAAGTTACTTTAAAGCACAACATTGCCTCCGTCTGGTCCCTGCTACGGCTGTATCACCATCAAGGGTGCCCCATCCATCTACCAGGGACACATACTACAGACTCTAAGGGCTGCCCCAGGGAGAACCAGTACATCAGTCTCACCCTCTATATCATTTCTTGCATACACCACCTGCTGGAGACCTGCCAGGCTGTGGGACAGCCCTCCGGTCCCCATACCAAGCATCGTGACACTAGCGTGCCTAGGCCGCAACCGCCAGCCACTCCGATATTCTGGGCCCCGGCTGTCTCCAGGCCCTAAGTAAAGGCTAGGCCCAGGTGGGGGATGTTGCAAATGGAACATAGGAGTCACAGGATCATGTACAAAAAGATATTCCTTAATTGTAGTAGTTTATATTATGATCTTCTTCTAATAATTTGGAAAGATTCTGCTGACAAATCTTGGTTCTCATTAAGTTTCGGGAAGTATTCTTATCTTTAACATATCCTCATTCATAGCTTTATACAGACATGCATTAAGGATTCCTACCGACCCCCCCCCCCTTATCGTCCTGCCTAATAACCATATCAGGATGTTCTTTTAACTGCTGGAGGACATGTTTTTCACCAATGGTCAAATTGCAATATTTCCCTGTATTGGCCTCTATCGAATTTTTTAGGGAGGTAAGATCTTTTTGTACTAATTCTTGGAACCTGTCCATTACTGGAATTCTAGATGAAAAAGGATAGAACTCTGAGTTCCTAGTAGTTCCTATATTGGATACCCATATTATCATTGGCGTCAGATGATTCACAGGTTAAAGCCCTCAAGGACAGCATATTCATTTGGTCATTAAAATTATTACATGATGCATATGCATCATCACATCCTTCTGTAATGATATTGGATGGAAGAAAATGTTTCTTGACCATAATGTTACGAACAAACCTATTAACGTCCAGTAAAGTGTTAAAAAGATTAAAGTCCTGAGTAGGCAAATAATTTAGTCCTTTAGACAACAAAGATAGTTGATCTTCTGATAAGATGTCGCTGGACAAGTTCAGGACTGTCAGGTCTTCTTTTTTTGCCTTGTCTTTATTCTTATGTTGTCTGTGTTTGGCACCTGCCCTACTGGTCTGTTTTTTGTCAACACTCGTGTGGATCTGTCCGTAGCTGTGGAGACACCTGTTAGGGTAGGATTTAAGATGTCCTCTTTTATTGTGCTTTGGCTGTGTTTCGAATCAATAAGCATGCAAAGAATGACTCAGACAAATTGCTAATACAAGATTTGCTAATGCTGTTACCCAGGGCAAGAATCAGCACTGTACAGGTTTATTTGGTTTCACAAAACTATATAGAAAAACAAGAGAGAAACAGAAGAGGAGGAGAGTTCCCAGCTTATGAAGTCTCTTGATTGGAGAACTTCCCTGCTGTCGCACATTGACGTCAGGATAATGCATTTTTGAAATTCTTTAGCCTTGCTGTTTTGGTTATGGTCCAGGATGGCAGCGCCATCTTAAAATGTATTCTCTGTTACAATGCTTTTAGGAAAATAAGACAAGTAGAAATGACAGGATTTGATCTATCAGCTATGTTAATAGCTGTATAACATTCATGCGTTCTAGTGAACATTTGGTAACTATACTGTTCCACAGCTATTTTATGCCACTTTAGAGAAAAGCATGCAAAATCTAGCATTGGGTTTGCTTGGAGAGGAATAGAGAGTTCACACTCCAGTCAGAGGAGGCGATATAAAATGCAAGCTCCTAAATATGGAGACTTATTGGATGTTCATTTTGGACAGTCGGGCTCCATCAGGTTTGAATATTAGACAGGATCTTATTCTTACATATTTATATAGTTTTATTTAATCAGATGTTTTCTGTGCTTCTGTAATCTATACCTTTTTCCAGATAAGGTTACTTACATAGGATTTTAATTAACATCATGACGGGTTGCTGTTATATCTTGTCTCTAGAATATACTATGGATATTACAACAGTATTAGTAACAGTACATCATTTGCTTAAAATGGGACCTATATGTTCAGAGTAGAGTGTAGCATGCCTCCCATTGTAAAGGGGATAATTGTGTAGGTTGTTACAATTATTTTATGAACTAGATATGTATTCCTGTTTTCACCATTTTCAGCTTTATGGGGCATATTTATTTACCCGTCCGGAGGAGTTCCTGAAATTGCATTGTCCGATGACAATGCACTGTGCCACGATTCATAAGATCGTGCGCCCGATATCCTGCATGTGCCACTTCCTCGCTCAGGTCAGACAGAGTTCACCTTCATCTTCCTGGTGCATGCTAAATACCTATTATACAATTATTTTGTGAACTAGATATGTATTCCTGTTTTCACCATTTTCAGCTTTATATGTGCATTGTGATTTCCCATGTTTTTATCCTATTATTTTTTACCTTTACGTTTTTTTAGCATGTAAAAGGGGAGAGGGTGTTTTCCCTCACCTCACGTGACTATGTGAGATTGCTTAAAAACCAGCTATCCTCTAGGATAGACCGATTTTAGACCATGAGTAAGGCTCTGTAGCCGAGCCACGTAGGTTAGCTCACGGTTTTTCATGAACATGTGTATTTTACCTTCATGAATAAAGAAGAATTGTCTGTACTTCATCTGCTATGGATCTGTGCCGGGATTACTTTCTTCTAATGTAGTATTATAGTAGTTATATTCCAGTGCATAGGGGGCAGTATTATAGTAATTATATTCTTGTACATAGAAGGGAGTATTATAGTAGTTATATTTGTGTACATTGGGGACAGTATTATAGCAGTTATATTTTTGTACATAGGGGGAATTATTATAGTAGTAATATTCTTGTACATATGCGTCAGGAAAACCAGAAGTGCCTCCCCGTTACCACAGAGTTGTGTCAACAGCCTGTATGTGACAAACCACCACTATAACAGCATATATGAGAACAGATCAATATAGACCCAGTTTATTGGCACACAGCTCAGTTTGACTGAATATGATAATAAGTATGATACAGGATGTCACCTGTCCCGACAATTTCCACCATCATTAATATAGTCTTGTTTGTGTGCTAGATTGTAGTCTGCTCTAAGGTATATACCTTACTTACTTATTATACAAATACAGTATTATGCAGTAGTGGTTTCTAGAGGGTATTTACTCTGTACTATGGTTTTGATGCATCTAGGGTTTTGGTTAATAGTGCGGTCCCCTGAAGTGAAACGCCATGACAATGCACCCCTGCTCTAAGGCATACATTTATACTTAGATACAAGGTTTACATGCATTTATATATGAATTTTGGATTATCATTAGAAATAAAAAGAGCGGGGGACTTATTTTTCATGTGTACTGAGTTGAACGTTTTAATTGTTTTTAATATGAACAACGAATAAAGATTTATTTATGCATCCTTTTTTCTTTTGTTATGATATTATATATTTAACACTCCTCATTCCTTGCAGAAGTCCTACAATGGTGATACACAGAACTAATGCACTGATGGTATTGTAGAAAGCCACTGACAGGCAGGACCATGCACCCCTGCACTGTGGGGCCTGTAGCAGCCTTTATTAGGCTGTATATATCTGTTCACCACTCTTCACTTTTTTTTAACATGCTAAAATTTGCAAAAACATGTATATTTTTTGACACTTCACAAACAACTGATAAAACTCCTTTCACGTCTATCCAAATTAATGAAAAACAGAGCTTAATGCATACAGTAATTTCTCATTTGCATCTAACCAGTCTCTTTTATATTTTTTTTCAGATGACAAAAATAAACATAGCACGTGTTAGCGATCAACCTTTGCCACAGCTTCCTAATACAACCACCCAATGGAGTTTAGTGCAAACTGGCCATGCTATTTTCCATCACTTTCACCACTTCTTGGATTATGCTATACGCGTTGTAGTTCTAATGAAAAATAAGTTGTAGACAAGACTACCAACTGAAAAATCGGCTCTGGGAAAAGTAATACTTCAGTGATGATGAAATGTGCCTTTATGAATGAGAAATGAACAATCTTCACCAATTGTGCCTGGTTTATAGAACAGGTGTATAATGTCTGTATACTGTTTCATGCATGGTACACACTGATGTTTCATATTTATTTATAATTCTATTTATTTATTTATTTGTCTTATTTAATTTTTCTATGTTTTATTAATAAGATTTTGATTAAAAATATTTAATTACATGTTTTTGCTAGTACAGACAACCAGTTGTCGCACTTACATCTTTGCAAGTATCATAGACACTTGTAGGGGAAGTTTTACTCCTTTGGAAAAAACTCTTGGGGCTAAATCTGGCTGAGGCTTTTTTCCTCCCTCCATCCTGTCTGTGTGGCATGGTTAACCACCCATCCTTCTAATCCAGCCAGTAAAAAATATAAAGAAAAAAAAAAAATTCTCATGCAACACAGCCAGCGATGTCAGCCACTACCTACTCTGGGGGCCTGCGGCATTCATTACTTCATCAATAGTTTGGAGGGCCTATGGTGTGGAGTATTAGTGTTACTGAAAGTTTCATACTTCTCTCTGGCTAAACATACTCTTTACAACTGCTAGGAGGAATGTTTTTACCCACCTGGAAAAACTTTTGTGCAATCTCTGCTGACAACTATTGTGTTTACATTTTATAAATAGCCCCAGAAACATGACAGCATTAACTGTCAAAAACTGACAGATCAACAGGAATTAAACTAAATATTTTTAAACACTGAAAACCAAAAAAAGAAATGTCTGTAATCAGTACACTGAATTAGATAGTGGTCTCAAAATATATTTCATTATTTTTATTTAGTTCTACCATATACTACAACCTTGGAAAAAACATATGAAGTGTCTGAACTCTTGAATTTAGATTACACAGAAAGATGCTTGGTCCAGGGAAAATGAGCTGTGTGCTGGTGAGATTGCACAGAGCAAAGCGGCATGGATGGGAGTCGTTTGCCCATAGTGAAATATGAAAAGTTTTGATGGCATGTACTAGTTAAATAAAAAATGTAATTTATTTCATTAATTTATTTTTTTCAATTAAAATGCCATAAAAAGGGGACCCTTCACCAGCGACCCCCCATTCACACACCACACACAGTACCTTTTAGTTGTTCTCATACATGTTTCACTGATGGCTCTATCTGTGGGATTAGAGCCACCAGTCTTCATCTCTTTTAACAAAAGAGTATTGTTGACACCATCTTTTACTGAAGATTCCATCATAGAGGCAGGGGGAGCTCCAGTATACAGTCAAGTAACCCCGCCTCCTAACTGATCCTGACACTGCTAACCTTGCCTCCCTCAGGAAAAAGGGAGCTGAGAAAAACGTTGGCTATGTGTGTCTCCTGAAAAGAAATTGGCTTCATTCACTCCCCTCTCCGAAATTCTCTTCAGCAAGTCACACACAGAATACTATTCACGAGTGTCAAGGTTCTCTTTACAAATAGGAGGGTTAAAATGACTATGCTAGCTAAGGCACCTGCAGGAATATTGAGTTTTTTGCTTTAAACAAAATACATATAAAAATTTTATTTTTAGTTGGTGAAGCATATTAGTCTATTTGAATGATTAGCATAATTTTATGCCCCCTCAAAATCAAGCAGAATAAATCAGGATGTAGGCTCAGTGACTTTGGTAATCTTCTTATATTTATCAATTGCCTCCTTCCTTCTAAAAACAACTTTTAAAATTATTCTAATGAGTCCTCAGGCCTACCCTGGCCCTCTGTCATCTGGCTTTACAGGCTGTTACACTGTCTCATCCTTCCCTGTGCTTCCTTAGCACTTGTGAAGTGAGTACTTGAATTTAGAAGGAAGGAGGCCAAGAATAACAAATATTAAAAGATTACCAAAACAAATATAAGATGATAATTAGTAAGTGTCCCTGATTTATCATGTTTACTTTTGATGGTAGATTTCCTTTAAGTATATAAGTATATTTATACTGCTCCTAATTACTTTTTATATATAATTTAAAAAAATATATCATAACTTACAGAAAAATATGCCTGACACCACTGTTAAATACATTAAGTGTATTTTTAATATTGGGGCTTGTTAGATTCTCCTAAAATTTTATTCACAGTAAGTTATAATTTCCCTTCTTAAAAGAGTTTTAACACAAATTCTTATTTGTGGACTGTTCTGAAAGGGTGTGACACACCGAACATATCCCAGAACTAAATAATTCCACTTAGAGATGTGCAGAAATAGTATTTCTTGTTATAACAAACTGGCTCAACTCAGCAAGACTGGTAGACAAGCCTAAAGTACATGTACATGTAGTCATTTATGAAGTATCAGGGACACCTGGTGGCTGCTTGTAAAATGTATGTTTGATATATTGAATTATTTAGAGACCTCTGTTTATTGAGTAAAATACAAATAGCTTGAGATTTTCTTTAGTTAGAGCTCAGTATGTTGAGATATAGAGTGTGGTACTATGGAGCTATTTCATTTTCTCTGGGTCAAAACAAGAACCTTTTTATTGGATGTGTTTACTACATGGCCTTTAGCATAAGGGCTTTACATTTTACTTTGTTTAGTAATATGAAATTCTATGAAATAATAAACAAAAGTAATGCCAGAAAGCTCTAAATGCAATATTATAAGAGGTATTCTCCGGTAACTGTATACTCAATAGGATTTGAATGCATTTGATTGACTTAAAGAATTATGACTGCATATCAAATAAATATTTAGCATTTAAATGTTTAGCCTGTACAATGTCTATATGTGTTATTCTAACACATGGGCATTTTGGAATGAGGTCTTTTTTTAATATATTTAAATGAATATCTACCCAAACACAGGAAGATTATAGTAATTTTAACATATATATTTTATTTAGTAAGTTATTTATTTATTATATTTTTCATTGAAGTTATTTATTCATTTTAATGTTTCATCTTCATTAAATAAAAAAGATTCTAAAATCATGAAATACTCATGTGTATGGCAATTTATTGATCAGTAATATCATAAAGTAATTTATTAAGGTGAAAATTTTCCAAAGACAGAAATACACATTACTCCATGTGGTTGCAAAGTGTAGAGAACCACCAACTTCAAATACTGCATACAAAAACTTGGCACTCAAATTTTTGTGTTTATTTTATTGATTGAAAAATTCAGTAGTCATGCAATACACAAATTAAAGATAAAACACTGCATAACTATTAAGAGTTTAAATCTGTAGCCCATGGGATCAACATTCCATGCACACATACATTCTAATAAAAGATAATACTTTAACTCACAGTGCAGTGGGTTGCAAATGTATTCAGATCCTTTGAATTTTTCTTCTTGTATAGTGATGAGCAGACCCAAACTGCAAAGTTCGGGTCTGTAATAAACATTGCCAGTTTTGTCAACCACAAAAAGGAAGCTGAACATCAGCCAGATTGAGGCAAAGCGACAGATATGCTAATACTGTGTGACTGGCTATGCGGGCCATATGACATTGCTGTATAAAAGACGTGTCCTGGTACCATTACAGAGAGTAGATGAAGTTAGGGACAGACTGCTGATCGAAAGAATGGCAAACAGGCACGGACTAAGTAAAAACAAACAATTGTCCTTTTCAGGGAAGTTAGGTAGGGAGAGGTGTCCTCGAGATGGAAATCTGTAACAATGATCCTTTTTAGAAAGGTCTGAAGTACACAAAGGCTGCTATTCTGCAGGGTCAGTGTTTGTAATATTTGCAGTAACAGTCTTAGTACTTTTGGCATTTACAGCGTCATACATTACTATGTTACAGTACCAGTCTTAACAATACTGTCATCATGCATTATTACATTACAATACTAGTACATCCAAAGATTGCGTTAACTCCTTTACTCCTTTAAAAAAGCCCCATGTATATAAATACGCTTGAGGCTTTTCTCCTCCCTTCCTAAGTCATAGCCGCATTGCAGTCACTTCATTACTGTAGCTTGCGGCCTGATGGATGGTCATGTGACCAGAGCCAGTAATAGTACATACTGATGATGCTAAACACCAAGTCTGCCAGGAATGAGCCTCATACGCTATGTGTGACTGTGGGGATGGGGGAGGGGCTCCAGTTCATGTCTGCCAGGATACTGCACAGAATGCAGGCACTGGGCTTCCTGTGCAGCCTCCTCTGTACAGATGCTTTCACTGATATCCTGGAGGATCTGGGATCCATTTAGAAGATTTATGTCTCCACCACAGGCTGTATGTATATAGAAGTAATTCTGGATTATATGTATTGTGCTGGTTGGGTGTTTATGTGTATGCAGTTACAGTGTGTCATATGTATTGTATGTGCAACATCCCCCACCAGGGCCTAGCCTTTTCTTGGGTCCTGGAGACAGTCGGGGCCCGCAGTACCTGAGTGGCTGGCGGTTGCGGCCTAGGCACGCTAGTGTCACGGTGCTTGGTATGGGGAACCGGAGGGCTGTCCTACAGCCTGGCAGGTCTCCAGCAGGGTGGTGTTGGCAAGAAATGATGAGGGAGAGGCTGCTATAGCGGTTCTCCCTGGGGCAACCCTTTGGAGTCTGGAGTATGAGTCTCTGTATGGTGGATAGGGTGCCCGTGATGGTGACAGCCGTAGTAGCAGGGACCAGACGGAGGCAGACGTTGAACAAAAATAACTTACAGTTCTTTATTAGAACCGACAGGAACAGTAGCAACGTGCCTTGACAGATGATAGAATGCTGGAGATGCAGCTGGAGGGAGCCACAGGAGTAGATCTCCAGCCTGGATGCAAGGGAAGGCTGGGAGGTAGCTGTGTCCTAGTAGGATGCGTCAGCTTGTCCTGGTTGCTTCAGATACCACCATTGAAGGTAGCATGATATCCCTTTCCTCTCACTGACTAACTCTCTCCACTCAGGCAGGGAGCTGAGCTCTCCTGCTCTGGTCTGGTGTGCTGGCTGCACTGACTGAGCTCTTCCTCAGCTAACTCTGATCTCTCTTCTGAGAGTGAACTGAACTCTAGAAGTTTCCTGACCAGGGGTTTTGTTACTCCCACTGGTCAGGTGCTGGCTACTCCTCCAATTGCATCCCAGCTTACAGATTCATTAGGATAACACATTTGAATGTTGCTGGAATTACATCACATAAAACACTTAACTCCTGCCTTACCAGGCAGACTCTACCACTGCAGTGTTCATCTGTGTTATGTAGTGACATGCTGTGGGGCTGATCAGACTCTACACAGGCTGCAAGCTACATGGTGGGACATATTCGCAACCACCCCTCTGCCTTGCATCGGCAGGGGTGTTGCATATGTGTTTATGTGTGTGCAGCATCAGTATGTCATTTTTATTGTTGTGTGTCTGTGTGTGAAGTATCAGTTCCTGTTGCTTTTGATAGGAACAATAAAATAACCTTTAAAATGTGATAGCTTTTAATGGCTAACTGAGAAATAAGATGTTACAAGCATGCAAGCTTTCGGGACATCTTAGGTCCCTTTATCAGGCATGGTATGACAGGCTTTGTGAAGTGACACAGATAAAAATTCTGTAGCGCTTTACAAATCATATGGGAAATATATAAATACAATATTACATTAAAGAGTACAAACAGTCATTTGGAACAATAGCAGTGAGGCCCCTTCTTGAAAGAGCTTACATTCTATGAGGATGAAGGGGTTGACACAAGAGGTAAAAGAGATTGTATAATTGTATAATGGTCCAGCCATTCTTTATGAGGGAACAATCCTCATTGTCCTGGAGACGTGCATTTGAGGTTCACTTGAGGCATCACTTGCAGATCAAAGAGCACGGGTTGGGCGATAAACTGAGATGACAGAAGAGAGGGTTAACCCCTTAACGACCTGGCCCTTTTTAGTTTTTTCACTTCCATTTTTCACTCACCACCTTCAAAAATCTGTAACTTTTTTTATTTTTCCACATAAAGAGCTTAAAGGGCTTATTTTCTGCGTAACAAATTGCACTTCATAGTGATAGTATTTAATGTTCCATACCATGTACAGGGAAGTGGGTAAAAAATTCCAAATGCAGTGAAAATGGTGAAAAAACACATTTGCGTCATTTTCTTGTGGGCTTGGATTTTACCGATTTCACTGTGCGCCACAAATTACATGTTTACTTTAAATTTTGGGTCGTTACGATTACGGGGATACCAAATTTGTATAGGTTTTATAATGTTTTCATACATTTACAAAAATTAAAAATTAAAACCTCCTGTACAAATTTATTTGGGGGGATTTTGTTATATTCTGGCGCCAATAACTTTTTCATACTTTGGTGTACGGAGCTGTGAGCGGTATCATTTTTTTCGGCTTTAGATGGCATTTTCATTGCTATAATTTTTAGGACTGTACGGCCTTTTGATTACTTTTTATTAATATTTTAAAATGGCAAAAAACCCGACCATTCGACCGTTATTATATTTTGATAGATCAGGCATTTTCGGACGTGGCAATACCTAATGTGTTTATGATTTTTACTGTTTATTTATATATTTATATCAGTTCTAGGGAAAGGGCGGTGATTTGAATTTTTAGGTATTTTTATTATCATTTTTTTTTAAACTTTTTTTTATTTTCACTTTTAAAATATTTTAAAGCGGTTTTATTGGATTGAATAAAATCGTATCTGTTTTACCAAAATCTTGGATCGGTGTGCGCCCTGGAAATAGTCATTTTTCTCGGACCTGCGAGGAAGGTAGTGTACTCCTGCCTTGCGGACAATTGAATTCCTTAAATATAACATCTGATAACCCCAACCAAGAGTCCGTAGGTTCCTCAGATCCAACAACTAGTTGGCATGGCCCAGGAGCAGGTCAGCGGCCCTCACCTGTCCTCAACCAGCCTCTGTTCTGTTCCTTTCCCACAGCCAGAAAACTACTAGGTGGTCTGGGCTCAGCTCCACTACTCAGCGAGGACGAAGTGTTTGAGGACAGTCAGCAGCTGCTTGGCAGTGAAGAGGTGGGGCAGACTTCCGCTGCTTCCTGCAGTAGGCAGGCTGTGCAAACGTCCGTGGGGTAGAAATACCGATTCGCAGGCCCAAGTAAGCAGTGGCACAGGGGCTCAGCAATGCAGCGGCGGTAGTTATAGCCCAGTGCATGTTGGCGGTAAAATTACCACCTCATCTGTGTGGCCGTTTTTTTGTAAAGACACCAGAAGAGCCGAGGGTGGGTACATGTCGTATCTGCGGGCAGAAAGTGAAGAAAGGCCAGGGAGCTAATGTTGGCACCACGGCCCTGCGCCAACACATGCAGCGTCACCATCCAATGGCCTGAGAGAAACGGGTGTCAGATGTGTTCCATCCTGCAGGCGCAGCAGCAGCACCAAGTGGCATACATGCTGTTTCAGCAAGTCAAGGCTCCAGCACCTCTGCCAAAGGGAGATGTTTGTCTTTGACATCATCTCTCGGTCCAGATCCTCCTGCTCCTTGCTACGCATGGCGGCAGCACTCGTTAAACGAGGCGATTACAAAGAGACAACTGTATGGGTCCAGCCTTCCTACGGTGCAGAAGCTGACTGTGCTCTTGTCGAAGTTGTTGGCACTGCAGTCTCTTTCCAAGTCATGGACTCTGCACCCTTTAGAGAACTAATGGCTTGTGCCGTAGCAAGGTGGAGAATTCCAAGCAATTTTTTTTCCAAAAAGGCAGTGCCAGCCCTTCACCAATATGTACAACAGAAGGTGGGCCAGTCCTTGAGCTTATCAGTTTCTTCCAAGGTGCACGGCAGCACGGACATGCGGAGCTGTAACTATGGTCAGGGCCAGTACATGTCCTTTACAGTCTACTGGGTGAATGTGCTTATCGCCCAGCCACACCAACAACTTCCACAAGAGATGGCACTTTCTCCTCCACGTTGTCAAACTGCTGCTCCTGCGCCAGTATCCGACTCCTCCTCCTTCTTCTCCATCACCACCTCAGCCTCCACAAGTGCCGCTCCATCATACCACATGTGCAGGGCACAGCGGTGTCACACAGTTGTACACCTGGTTTGCCTGGGCGAATGAAGTCACTCAAGGGAGGAACTGCTCCGCGTCATGCAACAAGAAATCAATTCTCCGTGACAACTAAAAATCAGAACCATGGTGACAGACAATGGGAGGAACATGGTGTCACCTTTTCAGTATATAATTGTGTCGCTCTGTGGGCTCCTGCTGCTGCTGCTGCTGCTGACACCACCTCCACACTATATCATTGTGCCACCCTGCAGGCTCCAGCTGCTGCTACCCTCACACTATATCATTGTGCCATTCTGCGGGCTCCTGCTGCTGCTACCTTCACACTATATCATTGTGCCACTCTGCGGGCTCCTGCTGCTGATGCCACCTTCACACTATATCATTGTGCCACCCTGCGGGCTCCTGCTGCTGCTGATGCCACCTTCTCACTATATAATTGTGCCACTCTGCGGGCTCATGCTGCTGCTGCTTCTGATGCCACCTCCACACTATATCATTGTGCCACCCTGCAGGCTCCTGCTGCTACTGATGCCACCTTCACACTATATAATTGTGCCACTCTGCAGGCTCCTGCTTCTGCTGCTACTGATGCCACCTCCACACTATATAATTGTGCCACTCTGCGGGCTCCTGCTTCTGCTGCTACTGATGCCACCTCCACACTATATCATTGTGCCACCCTGTGGGATCCTGCTGCTACTGATGCCACCTTCTCTCTATATAATTGTGCCACTCTGCAGGCTCCTGCTGCTGCTGCTACTGATGCCACCTCCACACTATATCATTGTGCCACTTTGTGGCCTCCTGCTGCTAATGCTGCTGCCACCGCCTTGACAATCTTATCATTGTGCCATTCTGCGGGCTCCTGCTGCTGCTGATGCCACCTTCACACAATATAATTGTGCCACTCTGCGGGCTCCTGCTGCTGCTGCTACTGATGCCACCTCCACACTATATCATTGTGCCACCCTGCGGGCTCCTGCTGCTACTGATGCCACCTTCACACTATATAATTGTGCCACTCTGCGGGCTCTTGTTGCTGCTACTGATGCCACCTTCACACTATATCATTGTGCGACTTTGTGGCCTCCTGTTGCTGCTGCTGATGCCACCTCCACACTATATCATTGTGCCACCCAGCGGGCTCCTGCTGCTGCTGATGCCACCTTTTTGCTATATCATTGTGCCACTCTATGGACTTCTTCTGATTCTGCTACTGACGCCACCTCCTCACTATATCATTGTGCCTCTCTATGGGCTCCTGCTGTTACTGATGCCACCTCCACACTATAGTGTGGAGGTGGCATCAGTAGCAGCAGGAGCCCATAGAGAGGCACAATTATATATCATTGTGCCACTCTGCTGGCTCCTGCTGCTGCTGATGCCACCTTCACACTATAATATTGTGCCACTTTGTGGGCTCCTGCTGCTGCTGATGCCACCTTCACACAATATAATTGTGCCACTCTGCGGGCTCCTGCTCCTGCTGCTACTGATGCCACCTCCACACTATATCATTGTGCCACCCTGCGGGCTCCTGCTGCTACTGATGCCACCTTCACACTATATAATTGTGCCACTCTGCGGGCTCTTGTTGCTGCTACTGATGCCACCTTCACACTATATAATTGTGCCACTCTGCGGGCTCTTGTTGCTGCTACTGATGCCACCTTCACACTATATCATTGTGCGACTTTGTGGCCTCCTGTTGCTGCTGCTGATGCCACCTCCACACTATATCATTGTGCCACCCAGCGGGCTCCTGCTGCTGCTGATGCCACCTTTTTGCTATATCATTGTGCCACTCTGTGGACTTCTTCTGATTCTGCTACTGACGCCACCTCCTCACTATATCATTGTGCCTCTCTATGGGCTCCTGCTGCTACTGATGCCACCTCCACACTATAGTGTGGAGGTGGCATCAGTAGCAGCAGGAGCCCATAGAGAGGCACAATGATATATCATTGTGCCACTCTGCTGGCTCCTGCTGCTGCTGATGCCACCTTCACACTATAATATTGTGCCACTTTGACAGTGGCATCAGCAGCTCCTGCTGCTGCTGATGCCACCTTCACACTATATGATTGTGCCACTCTGTGGGCTCCTGCTGCTGCTGCCACCTTCACACTATATCATTGTGCCACTCTGCGGGCTCCTGCTGCTGATGATGCCACCTTCACACTATATCATTGTGCCACCCTGCAGGCTCCTGCTGCTGCTGATACCACCTTCACACTATATAATTGTGCCACTATACAGGCTCCTGCTGCTACTAATGTCACCTTTTCAGTATATAATTGTGCCGCTCTGTGGACTCCTGCTGCTGCTGCTACTGACACCACCTCCACACTATATCATTGTGCCACCCTCAATGCAATCTGATGAGTAGGATCAGGTTTAAGGGAGGCCTTGGAGGTTAAATACACATAGCATATGTGTCCTGTCTTGCTATCATAGTTAGGCCCCCTACCTAGTAATACCGCACCTGGGTAGTGCCAAGTAAAATACTCAAAGAGAATCCAAAATTACCCTTCAAAGGAGAAGGGAAAGAAGGCACTAATACAATACACATTTGGTTTTAAAATGTCAAAAACTTTTATTAATGCTACGATACATAGTGCAGTTTAAAAACCATGAAGACAAAATTGTGGCCTCACCGTTGAGGGTGTCCACAGGGTTCAACACAATATTGGGTGGTGTAACACAGAGACAAAAATGGGGCGGTCTAGCTCTTGGCTAGGTGGAGCTAATATATATACACTCACCGGCCACTTTATTAGGTACACCTGTCCAACTGCTCGTTAACACTTAATTTCTAATCAGCCAATCACATGGCGGCAACTTAGTGCATTTAGGCATGTAGACATGGTCAAGACAATCTCCTGCAGTTCAAACCGAGCATCAGTATGGGGAAAAAAGGTGATTTGAGTGCCTTTGAACGTGGCATGGTTGTTGGTGCCAGAAGGGCTGGTCTGAGTATTTCAGAAACTGCTGATCTACTGGGATTTTCACGCACAACCATCTCTAGGGTTTACAGAGAATGGTCCGAAAAAGAAAAAACACCCAGTGAGCGGCAGTTCTGTGGGCGGAAATGCCTAGTTAATGCCAGAGGTCAGAGGAGAATGGGCAGACTGGTTCGAGCTGATAGAAAGGCAACAGTGGCTTAAATCAACACCCGTTACAACCAAGGTAGGCAGAAGAGCATCTCTGAACGCACAGTACGTCGAACTTTGAGGCAGATGGGCTACAGCAGCAGAAGACCACACCGGGTGCCACTCCTTTCAGCTAAGAACAGGAAACTGAGGCTACAATTTGCACAAGCTCATCGAAATCGGACAGTAGAAGGTTGGAAAAACGTTGCCTGGTCTGATGAGTCTCGATTTCTGCTGCGACATTCGGATGCTAGGGTCAGAATTTGGCATCAACAACATGAAAGCATGGATCCATCCTGCCTTGTATCAACGGTTCAGGCTGGTGGTGGTGGTGTCATGGTGTGGGGAATATTTTCTTGGCGCCCTTTGGTACCAGTTGAGCATCGTTGCAACGCCACAGCCTACCTGAGTATTGTTGCTGACCATGTCCATCCCTTTATGACCACAATGTACCCAACATCTGATGGCTACTTTCAGCAGGATAATGTGCCATGTCATAAAGCTGGAATCATCTCAGACTGGTTTCTTGAACATGACAATGAGTTCACTGTACTCAAATGGCCTCCACAGTCACCAGATCTCAATCCAATAGAGCATCTTTGGGATGTGGTGGAACGGGAGATTCACATCATGGATGTGCAGCCGACAAATCTGCGGCAACTGTGTGATGCCATCATGTCAATATGGACCAAAATCTCTGAGGAATGCTTCCAGCACCTTGTTGAATCTATGCCACAAAGAATTGAGGCAGTTCTGAAGGCAAAAGGGGGTCCAACCCGTTACTAGCATGGTGTACCTAATAAAGTGGCCTGTGAGTGTATGTATATGAAGTATGGTGAGCTGGTTGCCAAAGGGAATGAACCCTGTGAGAGCTGTCTCAAGTCTGCACAGGTGTGCACAGCATAAAGATGGCCTCTGGGATGTAAGTCTAGTGTACCAGGGCCCCTAGAATAGGGCTACCAGTTCTTACCTAATGCTCGTAATGTTGTTCCACCGCACGGGAAGGCCGCCTTCTTTCCCTTCTCCTTTGAAGGGTAATTTTGGATTCCATTTTGCCACCCTGCAGGCTCCTGCTGATGCCACCCTCACACTATATTACTGTGCCATTCTGCGGGGTCCTGCTGCTGCTGATACCACCTTCACACTATATCATTGTGCCACTCTGCGGGCTCCTGCTGCTGCTGATGCCACCTTCACACTATATAATTGTGCCACCCTGCGGGCTCCTGCTGCTGCTGATGCTACTAATGCCACCTCCACACTATATCATTGTGCCACTTTGTGGCCTCCTGCTGCTGGTGCTGCTGCCACCGCCTCGACACTCTTATCATTGTGCCACGCTGTGGGCTCCTGCTGCTGCTGATGCCACCTTCACACTATATCATTGTGCCTACCATGTTGCCGCCAGCTCCACACCTCTGACCTCATGCTGCTGCTGCTGGTGCGGCCTTTGCAGGTTTTTTTTTTGTCAAAGATTTTGTAATATATTATGGATGTGGCTTCTCAAATTAAAATTTACATTGAATATTTGTAATTCATTTCAACTTCATCATTGAGCCACAATGTGGCCTCCTCTGCTGTGGGTTTTGTGGGCTCCTGCTGCTGCTGATGCCACCTCCACACTATATCATTGTGCCACCCTGCGGGCTCCTGCTGATACTGATGCCATCTCCACACTATATCATTGTGCCACTGTGTGGCTTTCCATGTTGCTGCCACCATGTTTCCGCCACCTCCACCCCTCTGACCTCATGCTGCTGCTGCTGGTACCACCTTTGCAAATCTTTTTTGTCAAAGACCTGATATTTGCTGGAAAATTGTAATCTATTATGGATGTGGCTTCTCGAATCTACAAATTAAAATTTACATTGAATATTCGGAATTCATTTCAAACTTCATCGTTGTGCCACAATGTGGCCTCCTCTGCTGTGGGTTTTGTGGGCTCCTGCTGCTGCTGATGCCACCTCCACACTATATAATTGTGTCACTCTGTGGCTTTCCCTTTTGCTGCCACCATGTTGCTGCCACCTGTGGGCTCCTGCTGCTGCTTCTGCTGCCGCCACCTCCACACTATATCATTGTGCCACTCTGTGGGCTTCTGCTGATGAGGCTACTGATGCCACCTCCACACTATGTCATTGTGCTGCTATGCAGGCTGCTGCTGATGCCACCATCACACTATATCATTGGGCCACTTTGTGGGCTCCTGCTGCTGCTGACGCCACCTCCACAGTATATCATTGTACCGCTCTGCGGGCTCCTGCTGCTGCTGTTGCTACTGGTGCCACCTCCACACTATATCATTGTGCCACCCTGTGTGTTCCTGCTAATGCCACCCTCACACTATATCATTGTGCCATTCTGCGGGCTCCTGCTGCTGCTGATGCCACCTTCACACTATATCATTGTGCCACTCTGCGGGCTCCTGCTGCTGCTGATGCCACCTCCACACTATATCATTGTGCCACCCTTTAGGCTCCTGCTGCTTCTGATACCACCTTCACACTATATAATTGTGCCACTTTACAGGCTCCTGCTGCTACTAATGTCACCGTTTTAGTATATAATTATGCCGCTCTGTGGGCTCCTGCTTCTGCGTCTGCTCCGGACACCACCTTCACACTATATCATTGTGCCACCCTGCGGGCTCCTGCTGATGCCACCCTCACAATATATCACTGTGCCATTCTGTGGGCTCCTGCTGCTGCTGATGCCACCTTCACACTATATCATTGTGCCACTCTGCGGGCTCCTGCTGCTGCCGATGCCACCTTCACACTGTATCATTGTGCCACTCTGTGGCTTTCCATGTTGCTGCCACCATGTTGCTGCCACCTGTGGGCTCCTGCTGCTGCTTCTGCTGCAGCCACCTCCACACTCTTATCATTGTGCCATTTTGTGACCTACCATGTTTCCGTCACCTACATAATTTGTCATTGTGCCACTCTGCAGCCTACTCATGCTGCTGCCAACTGACCGCGGTCTCCCTGGCACACCCTGTGATTTCTATAATGCTTTTTTCACCCTCCACCACTCTATGACGTTGCCACTGTTTAGTTTTCCCCTTCATTTCATCTGTCAGAAGGATGAAAAGCTTCAGGATTGATAGCCAAAAGCAGGAGTGGATACAGAACACATAGGACATGCAAGTATCCCAATTACTGCACATCTCTATTCTGGATCAACTCCTGTTTGTTGATGTCAGTTTAAAAAGAGTGTCAGTGTTATAGTGGAATCTTGGCCCTCAGCTCATTCCTTTTGAGCTGGAACAGACATTACCTTGTCAGGCTGCATTCCCGCTTTGCTTATTTGGGGAAGTTGGCCTCTGTAAGTGCACATGGAATTGAAGAGTGAAGCGATTCTAAGATCGGCAGCTTTCATGTGCGTGTCATACTAAAACACAGCATTGTTTGAAGACCAAACCACGCCTACAGGCTCTGCAGCCAGGAAATACCTGTTTTTTTATGGGATTTGTCATGATTCGATTCGGGTCGAATCGATTTTTTTTTTTAAAATTTGGCGAAACGGGACGAAACGAATTTTAACAAATTCGCACATCTCTAGGGACGGCACCAGAAGAGAGAGAAAGACGAGAGAAAGAAGATTTTATTGAGGTGAGAAATGACTGCTGGGGAAAGAGACTGTACCAGATGTGAAGAGACGGGGGTCACTGATACAGATAGTGGGTCAAGCAGAGGAGAGGAGCCTGGATGCTTCTTCCTCTGTGACTGACTCAAAGGAAGAGAGTGAATAAGGTAATGTACCAGATGGAAGGGGATTAGTGGGATGAGTGGATTGAGCAATTATTTCTTTGCTATTGTAATCAATTTCAGCTTTAAAGTATGTGGCCAGATCTGCAGCCTCAAGGTCTGTGAAAGGTGGCTGCACCTTTGGTGTTAGTAAGGAGTGAAGAGTATCAAAGAGCCTTTTGGGGTTGTTAGAGAGGATATTAGATTAGTAAAATAGACCTGTTAAGCAATTCTGGAGCACTGCCAAAGGAAACAAGTTTTTTCCATGTGCCAAGGTTGCCTGCGTGTGTGTTGAAAATTTTGGATAGTGAGTGGTGCCATCTCATCTAGGGTGCTTCTGAAAGTATGATTATAGTGGTTAGTAGCCAGGTTTGGACAGGTGAAAGAAGAGATGAGTGACAGTGCAGACTGTAAGGTTTCTATGAGTTGTTGAGTATCTATTGCACATGGGTTCCAGTATGAGCAATTGGCGATAGGATTCAGAGAAGATGAAGGATTATTGAAAGTAAAAGAAATGAGGTTATGGTCTGAAAATGGAAAGATAGAATTGGTAAAATTAGATATTGAAGAAAGTTGAGAGAAGGCCGAGTCAAGGATGTTTCCCTCATTATGAGTGGGGGAATCTGAGAGTTGTGAAAGACCTAGAGAAGACCTAGTAGTTAGTGCTGAGAGGGGTTAATGGAAGTGCTAACAGGGATGTTGAAGTTTCCCATGATAATGGTTTTAATGTCACAGGATAGAAAGTGAGATAGCCAAGAGGCAAAGTGGTCAAGGAACCAATAGGGGGTCGAAGCTCAAAAGATGGGAAAGTAAGAGAGAGTAAAGGAGGAATGACCTTGAAAGTGAATCATGGAGAGAGTAGTATGCCTGCCCCTCCTTCCTGCCCATTCTCAGGTCTGGAGCCGTGACAAAAGTGTAAGCCGCCATAAGACAATGCCGCAACCGAGGCAAGGTCAACTTGCTGGATCCATGTTTCAGTAAAGGCCAGCAGTTCAAAGGACTTAGAAAGAAAAGGTAATGAACAGATTCTAGTTTATTACACACAGAGAGGGCATTCCATAGGGCACATTTAAAAGGGGTTACGGGTGGAGGAGGAGAAGAGGGGATACGCTGAATCTTTATAAGGTTAGCAGGCTTTCTGTGTGAACTGTACTGAAGTAGAAAGAGAGGAGACAAAAGATCCTTTAGAGATTTATAAGAAGTTATTCCTTGCTTCACAGCAGAACACTTAGTATGGTTACATAAAGTATAGAGTGTGTGAGTGGTATACAAAGGTGAGTAAAGAAGTGAGGCATAATTATGGATAGTTCGTACTGGTGGAATA